>NC_042532.1:4391206-4736206 GCF_900963305.1 Echeneis naucrates | reverse complement strand
TCCACTCATGAGTGGGACATATAGACTAATTTTCTTAACCTGTAGCTCCTGTCACACAAACTTTAACAGACATTAGAAATGTTCCTATTATAGAGAGAACCAGTGAAACTAACTTTTGACTGTTGAACAAACCATGATTCTTGCCAACATGTTTTCACTGAGTTTACGCTCTTCATGTTGCTACATAGTTGGCTCTTTGTGTCATACAAAAAAATACAGCATTTCAGTGGCTGATTTGTCAATGTAAATAGCGAGGTTGAGCCAGACTCTGGCTTTAACTCAACCGATGAAATTTTCTCAATATGGACCACCAGTAATAGGATGAAAAATAGTCATACAAAAGTGGATGATCACATGGAAAGAGAGAGGGGAGAGCAAATGGAATGAATGTGATCAATCTCACCTGAGCGCAGCAAGCACAGCGTTTCAAATTCATTTTCCTGCTCTTTTTCTTCTCTGGAGAATCTGTGAAAACACTAGGATGACTGAACAGTCAGTGGTCCAATTTCTGAATTGGTAAAGGCAAACAAAACAGTTATAACAAGAGGATGACCGTTCACCTGGCAGCAAGGTCTGAGAAAATACCATTTCGGTTAATGCAATTTGTGGCTGGAGCTTATTTCCTGGGCCATGTACAAGTTGAAAGTGTGCCATAAAATATTCATAATGTTTGTTGTCGCAAAAGAAAATCGCTCTCCTCAATTACAGAGGCAATTTTTATGCATGAGTTTTGAAAACAAGTTTACCACATATACCTGTCACAGTTGGATGCAATAATTTAGTCCCATTCATCATCCCAACCAGCTGGATGACACGGAGGTGGATGTCGACGCGTCGAGGAACAGGAGCCACTGAGAGAAAAGGTTCAAGGTTACACACACCTCCTCTGCTCTATTTACTGAGTGACATTTACACAATGTTCTACTAAGAGGTATGCTGAGGTGAGCTGCTGGGATGCATCATGCCGTGTTTTGGATGTCATACTGCGCACCATTATACCGAGCTCAACTGCTCGAGGTGCAGCTAAGACATGAATCGATACATAAATTACTTTATCCTTTCCAATAAAGCCTCTGGTAATGTTTTTTTTTTTTTTTTTTTTTCAGTTTTTTACATTTCCAGCTTAATGCTTGGTAGGTGTGTTATGTTCTATGAGCTAACAGGAAGTGTTTAAGCATTTATTTGTTTTCTTTCTGAATACATAAAAAAACAAGGCAAAATGAGGTTTGCAGCTTTGTCACTGTGCGATCTTTCACGTTGTGCGATGCCATTGGTGCTGAAGTTAAAAGAAAATGTCTGTGCATCAGTCATGCGGACCTGTTGTCACCCTGATTTGAGCTGTGGAACTATGCCTCCCAGCATTACTTCTGTGTTTAAAAAGAAAAAAAAAAAAAAAAAAAACAACACACACGCACAAATGTCCAAAAATAAAAATCTGCCTAATTGTTTCACTGCAGATTCAACAAAGTCCAGTGCTTCAATTTTTGCTCTCCAAGCTTTGCAATTCCTCTTGGAGAGAATAAAAATTAATATTTATACTTAATCTTCCCACTGGGTACATTCATTTAACAATTTTAGTGTGATTGCTACGGTCATCTGACAAGTGAACGACATTGTGTCAGAAATGAGCAAAATATTTATAGGCTGTGTTGGCAGGTGAATAACTGCCATGTGGAAAAGATAACGTCTCAAACAGGCTGTAACTTGTTGCAGTGTGTCTTCGTTGATAAGTTTATTTGACTGGAGATTTCCGCTTCAGTTTCAGTGAGTTTCTCAAGTTGCCTGTTGGTGGTGATTAGTGACTTGTATTAACATGCTCACTGGTGTAGACAAATTGAAGTTTACTTTGGGGAAATCTGCTGTTAATCTGAATTGTTAAGCAGAGCCATTTTAATTATTTGAGAAATTTTGTTAGACTCTGATCATCATCTTTTCTCATACTGAGATTCTCACCGTAGCCTCCAATCACCCCTGAAGATGCAGAAGACGGATAGGCAGCCGCAACGGACGCTTTTGTCCATGAAAGGAAACTACATTCAGCAGCAGAGAAGCTATGGAAACATTCTTACAGACACTTAATGGACTTGCAACTGCTGATCTAACTAATAATGATGATAATTCTGCATAACAACAGCAGCAAAGTCATGACATGGACGTGTGTCATGATGGCGTGAAGACGACAGAAGTGAAAAGTCTCACTGAATGAGAACAATAGCGATTTAAAGATATCTTTCATACTGGCTTTGCTGTGAGTGCACATGTGGTAAGGCACACATGAGTGTGTCTCACTTAATTTTATATATCCAACAGGGATACAGGGCTGGTTTACTGATTTAATTCCATCAAGGGGAAGTTTCCATTCTTCTGTAAGCTGTTGTGGAGGTTAGATGGGGGTCAGGGTGGAGCAGCAGCCCCCTGTAGCTAGAGGGGCCTGTGGCCCTCCAAGGCCGTTAGCATTTCTGTCTTAATTCGATCTAATCTTTGAGAAGCGTTGATTTGTCTTTCAGCGTGAACAGTGTTTTCCGGGAATCTTTTTTTTTTTTTTTTTCTGCTCTGTGCAGATGGGAGACAGGTGAGTCCATTGCTGAAGCGATCAACGGTGAACTAAGGGTCACTTGCTGGAGTCCTTGAGCTTGGACGGAGCTTTGCAGTTGAAAAACGTGTTGCTGAAAGTGGAGAGGTGTCGCTGCCACGTGAGGCTCGCTATTACTGGACACTGGAGATCTGTTCCTCTGCAGGGAAACGTACAGGGGAGCTCGTCTATAATGGAGGTCCATCACAGGCGGGAATTCTGAAAACCAGTGAAGCTGAGATTTTCCATAATGGAACAATATATGATCCATTGAGTGAATGATTAAACATATTCATGTTTAACATACAGGTGATTTAGTGCTTAATCTTTGGATAAATTACAGTGTACTACGACAGAATCGAAAAAAGCACATTGCAGTTTCATAAACTGGCTATTAATTAAACTGTAAGCACTACTCCCTTGTGGTACCAAGGGAATAATGCTTGACTTGAATGCTGATATAATGTCATAAGTACCTTTTTTAGGTAAATTTATGGTGTGCAATATTCATAATTCACTCTAATTATTCCATAGCGACACTGCCCTTGAGACATAAAATCTGATCTAAATTTCCCTCCTAGCAGAACAAGCTCTGACCATCACATAGACCTTATGGGGCTGATAGCGAAGCCGTTCATCCATTCATTTTCATCCACTTATATGAGGTGTGGTTGCAGTGGCTACCAGCTAAGCGTCAACTTCTAGAAATCTCTCCCCCAACAACTCTTCCTTGTTCCTCCTGTGGGACCCCAAGACGTTCACAGGCTACACGTAATATGGAGTCTTTCCACAGGGTACTGAGCCTGCACCGAGGTCCCTTCCAGTTACACAAGCCCGGAAAAGCCTCTGGGGAAAAGTGCCCAGGAGGCCTCAGATCAACTGGCTCATTAACACATGAAGGATCAGCGGCTCTACTCCAAGCGTTTCAACTCATTTTAGCTCTCTCATGGCCTCTAACAACACGGAAGAGATACATCTGGCTGTTTAGCCGCTCATATGGCCCACTGTACTATAGGCACTTGCTCACTATCTGCTGTACAGATGGTGAGCAACAAAGATGTTTGAGGTAAAACCAAAATATCAACTGAAAGATACTCCAAAAGACCTCCCTACTTGAATTATTGATTCATACAGCTTCAAGAGTTTCAATGCCTCGCCTGCAATGAGTTTTGCTTTTAGGATCAGTACATTTACTAAAGTAACCAAGCATCCTCCGTTAAGCATTCTCACATTTGCAAATTTGTGATGAAAATCAATCAGATCAATCAATTTTTAATGCAAGACATGAGTATGCCTGGATGAGACGTACCAACATGCGAGTCCCCTGAAAAAAGACATGAACTGTGATATTATTGCATTATTCAGCAGGTATCATGTAATAGCTTGATACGGGGGAGCAGAAGTGACGGCAAACGAGATGCTTAGTTAGTCCAAGTGAGATGACACCAACTCTAAAAGAAGATTAAATGAACTTTCCTCAAACCTGCTGTAGATTTTTCACCGCTCAGACGACGATGTCTCAGGAATAAACAAACCACACACAGAGTCAGCCTTTCCCTCAAGTATTTCTAATAATAAAGGTATTAATAACAGATTCTGAGGCTCAATAATCCCCATGGAAGTGGTGATGAGGCTGCAGAAGCAGACGAGAGATAAGGTTTGCTTTCCCAGAGCTCTCTGTAATGGACACGCACTTTTATAGAGAAATTTGAGCAAATCGCCATTCCATCCACATGCAAACGCTCTGTCACAACATCCAATGTTGCCTGCTTTTCGCCCTGCTAAAAAGACTGAATGCACCACAGTAGGCCACGGTCAGGCATAAGGTCGATGTAAAGGTGTACTGTTGGGCTGCAAAATGTGCATAAACGAAAGAACGAAAGAAAAAAAGTACTTCTGAAAACGTAAAATGGTTTACAGCTCTGCAAACAATACTTTTTCATAGTATTTGTATTGAAACAAAGACATTGGGGGTCAAAGACATGAGATTTAGATGAACAGGATAATTAGTATGAAGAGTTCCAGTAGGCTGCCTGGTTTAATGACCAACAATAGTCAACAACTGCTCTGTTATGTTTTTGTTTTTTGTTTTTTTTTCTGATGCCGCAAACATCTGCTGTCAACAGTACAGTATTTATAATGATGTGTCCAAGCAGATGCGATGGCAAACTAATGATTACACTCAAGTGTTAACACTGAATTTGTGTGCAGGATTCCTGCCAAATCAAATGCCTCGTGTCAAAAGAGATTGCTCTCTGTTGTACACGGTGTAATTTAATTTTGTGAATTGAAAATGGTGACAGACAGTCATGGCTTCCAACTGTTGGACTACAGTGAATTTCGGTACAGATACTGAATTTGCATGACTTTGGAAACCCTTATCCCTTCATCCGATGCCAGCAGCAAGCTAAGATTTTGCTTCTCCTGTGAAATAGAATCTCGACATCATTTTGTCATCAATCCCAGAGGCTGAATCTAAAAGGAGGCGGCCATTTGGCTTTTTCTCTAATTACAAATGAGGCTTACTTTGGAATGAAATGTGGTTAAAACACTGGTATGGATACAGAGAGGAGACAATTCTGTGGATACTTTATAACAGGTATATGTGAAACCACCCTGAAGCGGTTTTACTTTGAAATTACTGAGAGAGCTCAGGCTGTTGTTGATGATGGGTCCTAATCAGGCCATCTAACATCAGATAGTTGCCACGTGGGGGTACATTACATTACACATAAATAAATTTGGTCCAAAACAAAATTTCAAAACCTCAGACCGAACTCTGTTTAGTTTTGGTAACTTCCAACGGTCTCTCCATAATCACAAACAAGACTTAAACGCAGAAAAACTCAAGTGCACGGTTTTCTCTGAACACGCTGCCAGGAAAACTTTGAAAACATTCATTACTAAGCTCATTGATTTATACCAACATCTAGCTAAGTTTTTTTCCATTCACCATTCACATTATAAAGCTTTATTGCTAAAATGTGCAAACTGCTTCTCTCATTTAAATCTTGTACTTAGAGGAAATAATAAAGTGAACACTTACATGTCTGTATCCCTCAAGTATAATTATGTGAACAGGACCACTGAAATGGATTGAACTGCAAACTGCACTGACTCATTTTTTCCTGTGATTTTACTTTTATATGTACTTTATGACTACTGTTACTACTACTACATTATCACACTTTTTTTATTTTCCTGTGTGTGGTTTTGTTGTCTGTTATTGATTTTCGTTATCAGATTTCTCTTGAAAAAGACAAAAATGTGTATTGATCTGATATGATAGATTAAATATCAATATTCTTTGGTTATCCAATGTTATCATGACCTGATACAGTAAGAAAAAATAAGGTTTGGTAAATTTGTCTTGAAATATCAGATTTTCATGAAAAACAAATCTAATCAGTTTTCATTAATAGCACACAAATCTCAGCATTGTTCTTGGCATAGAATATCAAGCATAAACCATGTAGCTTGGAAAAAGTACACTGAGAAGATAATTCAAGCCAGCAGTTATCAAACCTGGAGTCTGACCTAAGGAACCAGATTGGAGCTGTTGGCTAAAGTCCGTTAGAGTCACAACAAACATTTTACCATTTTGAGTTTGCTATTCACAAGGAACATCTGCTGATGTGACTCACAAAAAGCAAAAAAAATAAAAATAAAAAAGATTTCATAAGACTTTGGATCAAGAGCAGCTGATTTGCATAAAACTGGAAAGGGTTTCAAAGTAATCTCAAAGACTTCAGCTATTCATCAGTCCGCACTCAGACAAACAGAAATAATTTAGTTTTGTGATGGCTACTCTCCCAGGAAGTGGGCGCCCAGCTAAGATAACTCCAAGGGCTCAACACAGATGCTCAGTGAGGTAAAAAAAAAAAAAAAAAAGGCTTAGAAAACAACTAAAGACCTAAAGGAGTCCCTGAAGCTGGTTTATCACGGCGCATGGAGTAAGTTTTAAATATGAGGGCGTAGTGGATCATGTTTTGCGGACTGAAGAAAGCACAGATTCGTTTGTGTTTTTTAACAGGAAATTTAGGATAGAAAGAGAGGGGATGGCATGGAGCACGAAGAGCGGCCCAGGCTGGATTGCAGCCCAGGTTGCCGGAGTCCGGAATCAGTCTGAACATGTGGTGTGTTCTTGGGGATGTTTTCAGAAAATATCAACACTTTCTCCACCAGCTCTGTGAACGTTTAAAGGCCGTGTTCAATGAACATGTGAAAGATTTAAGGTGCGAGTGATTTTAGCACATGGTGTTGGCAGATACCAAGCTAACGTGTTATACAGACATGGTGAAACCATTCAGCACCAATCTATCACAACAGAGGCGCAAACATGGCTGAGGACTGAGCATGTTCGGCACATGTAGTCCTCGAAGACAGTGCAGAGGCTCGCGGAAGCAAAATGAATGTTGTTTTTAGTACCACATTGTATGAAATGCCGGACGTTCCTGCTCAAAGGCACAGAATCCTGGGGAAGGAAAGGGGAAATCAAAGACCACTTCAGCAGAGGAGATTGGATCTGAAATGTAATGTGAGAGAAAAGCAGGTGTGAAATCCATCGCACTGTTTAATCAGACACAAGTGGAGAGATGAATGCAAGAGGTGGGGTGAAATTAAAAGATGCCTCACGGAATGAGGCCGCTTTACCAAAAAAAAAAAAAAAAAAAGCTCTACCGCAAATTTCCCAACTGATTTTCCCACGTCTCATTAAATCCCCGATCGTTTTGTTAAGCTTACGACATCAGACACTTTAAGTGATGCTGCCTCTTCAACCAGTGCTCCGGGTTCAACAGACAGCAGGAAACGCTTCCTTTTTGCTCCATTGCTCTAAAGATATGCACAAACCCAGCATCAGGTCTTATTTAGAAGCACTTTAGGCAGACGACCTGCAGCTGAGCTTGTGTTTATCTTTACTCTCTGTAAGTAGCACACTGAATTGGAACAAAATTTTCTGACCTCAGTGGTAATTGTTGGCTGGCTTAGTGATTAAACCTTTTGTTTAAATCTGATAATCACAACTGCTCACACACACAACAGACTAGAGTTGCAATAAAACCGCTGCTGCTGCCGCTGCTGTCAGACGCCTATTCCATAAACTGCCTCACTTTGACTTGTCAGTCATTTGAATGCGTTCTTTATGGTGACAGCACGAAGACCAGTAATTAAAAACCTCCTAACATCCAGCAGTCACGTTCCTCCTGAGCCCTCAGCAGGTGCATATCGCTGTCTTATCATGTAACGGTTAGCCCTTGTGCAGATTATATTTATTCTGTGCTGCCGTAAGCACCTTGCCTAACAGATTATATGAATTAAGACCTTATAATGGGATCTGGCCTGGAGCTGCATGTACCAGTGGTTTGCAACAAGGGCAGTGCTGAGGTGAGTCAGCAGCTACTGGCCTGATTACAGCTGCGGGACCTCAGGAGGAAAACTCTTGGCTTGTCCGCGGTAAACAAAGACAAGAAAGGAAGAACTATGCATTACTCTATTAGCTATTTTGAACTTTAGGGTTAGCAAAAAAAAAAAAAAAAAAAAAAAGAGGTGAAATGTCACCTTAAAAAGATGAAATCAAAAGATCCAACCTCATCCAAGCCACATGAGATAATATGGACTAGCAGAGAAGACACCAAAGAGCCAGTTTGGTTCATAGGAATTATTCAATATTTTATATTCTTTTGTAGCAAAATCTTTTCACACAGAAACAATGTTTTTTTTTTTTTTTTTTTGTTTGTTTGTTTCTTTTTTTTTTTTTACCTAGAACCTCAGGTGAGAATCATGACTATGTTGAGTCAAGTACACACTTAAATGGCGTTCCTAGTTAGCAGAATAGAATGGATTCGTACATGATGCCACAAGCAGAGACAAGAGGTTAAAGGGTCTGTTCACCCAAAATACAAAAATACTATCAGACTTCTTCATTTACCTCTCACAGAAACTAACATCAGTATAGTTTCAGTTTAATTTGTTTTGAGATATAAGGTCTTTGAGATTGTCACCTGCACCCCATCATGAACCAGTCCTCAATGAATTATGAAATATGGCTAAAGTCTACAGATTATCTATTGAATTAATGCAGGAATAGCAAACAGCAATGCGATTATGATTAAAAAACATTTTGCGAAAGACAGGTGTGATTTTTTTCGCAAATGAATTGATTCTGAATGTAAAATCTCATGAAAATAACAAACATACAGAGAGCTGCAGCCAAACAGTCCAGTATTTTCCCATAACAGAGTGGAACTGTAGAGCACATTACTATACAATTCGCTAAATACACATCATTTAGTATGTAGTGTGCTGGATTGAGTCAAAATAAACTGCAGTGCGTGTATGTTCATGGTAAAGAGACTGAATGTGACTCAGTCCGTGTTTTAAGAGTTTCGTGGTAACAATTGAGCTCTGTGCTTCAGAAGAATATGATTTGAAACGGATATTGACACAGTGAGTATTTAGAGCAAGGATTAATTATGGGCCTTTACATGGGATGGGGATATTAACTAAAATATACAATGTTGACATCCTTTGTCTTTAGAATCCATGTGCAGTGCAGTGAAGGTCCAAATCTCAAGGAGGAACATCTCAAAACCCAGCTATCTACATGTTAACAGAACCAGAGTTAAGTTTAGTTTTTCTTTAATTAGAATTCTTTTGGTGAACTGACCCTTCTCTTCCAGCCAGTCATCCTCTTCTTCCTACTTGCTGTAAAATGTTAAATACCATTCCAGTGAGCCAACTAACAATGGCCACGTTGGTACACCACAGAAAAGCACCTTCTCACTGTTTGCTTCACATGAAAATAAAAGTACTACTGTACGATTTTCCCGCTTTTACATTCTCACCCGATTATTGTACAAAAACTTGCCAATATACAGAACAGTACACCTAGGGAGGAAAACAATAATAATAATATCAATAATAATAAAATATATATGATGACCACCCCATATCTTGAAATGCAGCAGAGACCAACAGGGTACTGAGAAAGGCATCAAAAATGTGTGTGAATGTCTTGGTTGATGACTAATCTGAAGAGCCACTATTTAGCAGTTTACTGCAATGTACAGCCTGGTGTGAAAGAGAATGAAAGAAAAATGACCGATCGGGTGAATTGATTCAAACGCTACGAAACCTAACCGTGATAATGTTTGTGTTCCCCAATCGAGTTTCCAGCTGTTTGGCTCTTAATAAGTTATCTTTCTTCCTCTTTTTCTCCACTTAATGTCCTCCCTTAAGTAGCATAATGACCTTTTATCAGGCTAATAAACATCTATTTGGACCCTGCTATTTAACTTCACTAAGTGAGTAATTGTCGGACTCTGTTGTTTGTATTGCCTAAAGAGAATTGCAGCCGAATAACACGTCCTGCTGTGTGTTTTAGTGGACGATTAAGACAGCCTGATCGATTTCAAAGACCATTCACGTCTGGCTACTGTAATATGTGCTGATAGCATCTGAAACCATACCCTGAGAGAACGCTCTGTTTACATCAATGGCCTCTCAGCCTGCGGGGACCGCTGTCGCCAGCACTGACCGATGTGGAGGGTATCAGAGCGTTCGGAGGACAGAATTTTAACCTAAGGCGGAGACTTTCCTTCCTTGGCTGGAGATTAAATCATTCTGTGAAATCATTCTTTGAAGTTTTTGCAGGAACTGTGTCCGTGATCCATCGTGAGAGTTTGTTGTACTTACTTTCATTTTCATATAATACTAACCTCGTATGATACGTAACCTGAGGTAGAAATACATGACTGGGCTGCTGTGTTTGAGTCTTACCGATACCAAGATAATAGGCCATCCATTTGATTTGTGATTATTTTTGAATTCAACTGAAAGAAGTGTTTAATTATGTGAAATGGCTGTATGTGAGGGGACACTGTAGCTTCTGTGTGTGTGTGTGTTGAATTGCTAATAACTACACCCTCATTACAGAGCTCTGCCTGCTGATGAACCACCTCAAATAATAAATAGTAAAAATGATAGAAAAACCCAAATGAAAATAAAAATGACTTTGTTTTAATTTCCTATTCGCTCCTCTGGTCCTAATGTGGCAGTAGTCCCATTTCATGCTGAGGATCCACGACACTGTGATGCGCATTCAGTTCACCACAGTCGAGGCAAATCCTCTTGGTGTTCTTTTGATACAGACGCAGCGAATCCACTTTCAATTTCACATCTCACTTTTCCCTCCTTTTTCTCGGAGATACTCTTACATACCCAGTGGATTGGGAATTATTCCATAATGGACCATATATCTGCACAATCCCAGATCCAGTGCTGTTTCAAATTGGAACATTTTTTTTTTTTCAATACAGTTTGAGACTGTCAGAGTTGAGGTCACGGCCAGGAATTGTCACTTGAAGTGTGTTTTTGCACATAATCACTTGGACAGTATTCACATGGATGAACGTCATGCAATACTCAAAGTTCCCAGTGGAACGTCCCTCCGTCTGCGCCCATCTTCCTGTAGTTCCTGGTATAGACTTGTTTGGCCATGAACCTCTGAGTTAGATCGGCGGCACTTACACTGTGCTCTCCATCACCCACTCTGAGCTCTCAAAAGTGGGCTTTTCATCCTCACTGTCATCATACTGCAGCAGCATGCCGTTGACAGACAGGCTGCGTTTAGTCCAGATGTTACTGATTCTGCGTGGGTAGCTGCTGCGGCACTGTGTGGCCCCCACGTGACCCATGTCAAATGAGTGGCTCCGCTTAGGCTTTGCCTCTTGGGGAAGCCCCAGGAGACGTCCCAGCATGGTGGTGGACTCGGCCCTTCCTAGCAGGGGCTCTTTGTCGGAGGGGGGAGCTACAGCCACTGTCATCGTAGCATTGGAGGTCGAGGAGGGGCCAGAAGTCCCCTGGTGGTCCCTCGCTACCCCTCTCAGCTCCAGAGAAGTGAAGGCCCCTAAAAGGTGGTCCAGGTTTGGCCTTGCCTTGGCGCCGTGCCTGTGCCTTCTGAATTTGCTGCTGGGCAGGGTGCTGCATTCACTGCCCTGAATGCTGTAACGGTCGCCAGCCCTTCTTCCGGTTTGGCTGTCTAATGAGTTAGAAGAGGAGGAGGAAGAGGAGAGGCTGCTCTGAAGTGATCCACACTTGAACTCTACCATTTCCTCACGCATGACCACCACGGTAGACTTGACCTGTGGCGGGGCACCGTTGAACCTGTTCAGCCCTCCATTGGTCTGCGAGTACGTATTACTCACAGTGGGTAATTTATTAGCCTGGACACCGCTGGTCACCTTATAGCGTACCATGAGGATAATGATGAACACCAGCAGTGTGGCCACAATGATGCCACCGATGACCAGGATCATGGTGCCCCCTATAAATCCACTGTGAAGAGATTGGCATTGTGGGTAGTCCTCCCTGGTGACGAACCGGACACAGCCCACTATGTTGGTGGCAGTGAGGGTGGTGGCAGTGTCATCCCAGATGGCCAAGACACACAAGTCATACTGCATCCCTGGGACAAGATTTGAGACTACAAAGGCTCTGTTAGTCATGGGAATCATCCTACAAGAAGACAAAGAGACACAAAGAAAAAACATTAACAATCCAGGCGTTGCGCTACGGGAGTTCAACACAAGGTTAGAAAACGGTTGTGTAAAAGGGAGCATTCGTTTCATTTGTTATGCCGGAGCAGATCAAAGAAATAGCCAAAATGAAGCATGCTAAGTAGCTATTTATATGTACAGAGTAATTCAGATAGATGACTTCATCAGTCCCAGTGTTATTCCATTTGATATGCATGAAGCACGAGGAATGAGATAAGAATTGAATGGCCACGTTTTGTATATAGTTTTGGCTCAACCTAATTTCTTGTAGATTCCATTTAACACTCATTAGGTTGTCTCAAATCTGTTATTAAACCACGCCTCGCTGCTTTTGACTGTGACAGAAAGTCGATGCAGCCAAATGTAAATTGCTCAAGATGTATTGGCAATCAATGAAATGCTCCAAGATCCTTTGTTTTCATTGTGTCAACATGAAGTGATCGAAGCTTTTATCCATCAACCACATCTGAAACCACTGTTTGCTTGCTTCAAAACCTAAAGATAGAAATTTTCCAAACAACATGATTGGAGTTTTGTCTGTCATTTTGTAATGATGTGGTTTCTGAAACACAAATGTTTTGGCATCTTGCATGAGACTTAAAATGATATTTAAACATTACGGTTCATAACAAGCCGGCTTTTCGATTGATGCAGTTTATGTTGATGTGCAGTTTCTTGTGGTGCTTGTGTTGTCAACCATTCGGCGGTTTGTCATATCAGTAGTGTCACTATCTTTTCCTGTTGACAGGTAAGTGACAGGTTAGTGTAGTTAACTATACTGACAAGAGAACGGAGCATCATTGAACTGTCAAACTAAAGTGGGACATTTGCAGACACAGCATTCTTAAGGATAACATCCACGTTGTCCACATTTGAACCTTTTTTTTTTTTCAATGTAGGATGTGTATGCACTAAATGTGGTCAGAAAAAATGTCATGCAGGTCAGAGTGTGAAGGTTGGGGAATTAAAGTCAGGGTGTGGAGGGCACAGTGTAGAGGTCACAGTGTGGAGGTCAGGATGTGAAGGGCACAGTGCAGAGGTCACAGTGTGGAGGTTACAATGTGGAGGTCAGGATGTGGAGGGCACAGTGCAGAGGTCACAGTGCAGAGGTCACAGTGTGGAGGTCAGGATGTGAAGGGCACAGTGCAGAGGTCACAGTGTGGAGGTCAGGATGTGAAGGGCACAGTGCAGAGGTCATAGTGTGGAGGTCAGGATGTGAAGGGCACAGTGCAGAGGTCACAGTGTGGAGGTCAGGATGTGGAGGGCACAGTGCAGAGGTCACAATGTGGAGGTCAGGGTGTGCAGGGCACAGTGCAGAGGTCACAATGTGGAGGTCAGGGTGTGCAGGGCACAGTGTGGAGGTCAAGATGTGAAGGGCACAGTGCAGAGGTCACAGTGTGGAGGTCAGGATGTGAAGGGCACAGTGCGGAGGTCACAGTGCGGAGGTCACAGTGTGGAGGTCAGGGTGTGCAGGGCACAGTGCAGAGGTCACAGTGCGGAGGTCACAGCATGGAGGGCACAGTGCAGAGGTCACAGTGTGGAGGTCAGGATGTGGAGGTTGTGGTGTGAAGGGCACATGGTGGAGTCACAGTGTGGAGGTCAGGGTGATATAACATGTCTGATCTTCATGTAGACCATAAGTTGTCATTTAATTGTGCTGATTCTTGTCGTATTAAACAAGATTTTTATTTGGAAATATTACACCTAACCTGCTGATACATACCTTAGCTATGATGTAATTAGCATAGCCACACTTTCACTGACACAGCACACAGCACAACTCCAACTTCAAGCGTTTTTCTGGTCAGATATTGTTAAAATGTTTCTTTTTCCCTTTTCATTTAGACAGCTGGGCAGTGTACACATCAGTAATCCTTTGATTGGAAAAGCAATTTATTCCTGCATTTATTTTTATTATTTTTATTATTTTTTTCAATAAAACCTTCAATGGGTTTCCGCCTTATTTAATAGTAATCCACTAAATGCTATTTAAAATTTCTGAGCCAGGGGTATTGTACTCTGCAGGAGTAGTGCTGAGAGACAGAGAAGCTGAAACAAAAGCTAAAAACAATGCATGAATAATTGGTTGGAATGTTCAGCCGTTTAAAGTGGTGAAACAGGGCTGTCAACTGTCAAGAAGCATGCTGAAGAAACATAGAATCAGTAGCTCCATGTCTTAAAAAAAGGTAACTGTAAGAATCTCCTCTTTCGTACAATGAATAGTGTTAAATTGGCAAAAACTGTTTATATGTAACATATGGTTATAAAGTGGCGCTTGAAGAACCATAAGCATGGTGATGTGGGATGTTATCTATAAATACATTCTTCGCTACTGCATCCATTGTTGGCTTGCTGGTATTCTACAGTGTGAGCATCCAAAGCTTTGAGCCATCCGAAGCTCCTCGGCCACAGAGCACAGACAGCACCGTGGCTGTGGTCCATTATTCTTCGGTAATTGCCTTTTTCCATAACCAGGGGAAAGCTGTGTTGCCTCACGTGTTCGAGGGAAGTCATGCAATCTCTCTCCTCCCCCACGCGGCTCTGATTGATTTTTAATCATGCTATTGCTTGAGTGCAGGCAGTACCCTGGGAAACTGTGTCAGCCAACTAGAGCACAGTAGGTGTGCATGTGCAGGCAATGAAGTCATATCAATATTAATTTAAAAGCAGTAGCTGGCCTTCCTTTGCGCACTATCGTTCCCTCCCAGCTCCTAATTTGTCTTCTGACATGCAAAAATGACTGCCCCGGCATTATTTTTGCGAGCGCTCATATTTCCATTGCTGCAGATCATTTCCCACTTCAAATATGCTACATTTTATTTTCCCTCAGTATGAAGCAGAAACACGAAGTATTATCACATGACAAACTCAAATTGTTCAATTTTCAGTTTTTTTTTTTTTTTTTTTATATATATATATAGTTGTGAGTAGTTCAGGAAACTACTCACAACTGAAGGAAATCACCATTACTGCTATTAAATGGTAAAATGTAGAGATGCACCGATACCACTGTTTTCCAAAATGAGTAGTGTACAAGTACTTGCATTTGAGTACTCACGCCATTCTTTTTTTTACATTTTTCCACAGATATTGTCTGTTATTTGAACAAAATTCCTTAGTATGATTTTCTTTTACATGGGTGACTGTACTGCAGTGAAACTTGTGACAAACACAAAGCCTGGGGCCTTTCTGTGTGGAGTTTGCCTGTTCTCCCCGTGTCTGCGTGGGTTTCCTCCAGGTACTCCGGTTTCTTCCCACCATTCAAAGACATGTTTGAGTTAACTGGTGACTCTAAATTGTCTGTAGGTCTGAGTGTGAGTGTGAGTGGTTGTCGGTCTGTGTTTGTCTCTGTGTGTTGGCTGGAAAAGCGGTAGAAGATGGATGGATAGATGGATGGAAAGTGATCAACTTTGGTTCTAGCACCCCCACAGACTGGAAACGGAAGATCGGTAGAAGATGGATAATTTTGAATTCTGCTTTGTTTGTGTCACTCACATTCACCTGAATGAGAGCCTTGCAGTCAAGTGTAAATCACGTGCTGCCGTAAAGTGGTATCGTTGTCATGGTAGTACGAGTACAAGTACTCATGCCTGGTATTGGACCGATACCTGATACCCTAACCAAAAAGAGAGGTAAATAATGTATCACTAAAATGTCTGAAATGCAGTTGGTATGTTTCACAATTTTGTACGACTAATACAATTCATGAAGGATTTACTGAAAACATGGATGAGTCAATACAATGCTTCTGTCACAGGGAAGAGAAGAAAAAAGGGGTATTAAAAATTCCCATTGTTGTTTTTTCTCTGGCATGACAAATTGACAGGGGGTGAAGCAAGGAAATCAGATAAACAACTTGTTATTGAATTTTCAGAGATGGTGAGTAGAATTCACAGGGTTTGAACAAAGCAATATCTGTCGTCATTGCTGTGTGCAGTACTAATCTCCTATTCACAACAAATAGCCAGCGATTCTGCCTTTCCATATTCTGTCAATTATCTTTCATAAGGTGGCTCGTGCCGGGATTTCCAGTGCAGGTAGGTTTGTTGCAGAGAATAAATTGCGAGACAACTTCCTGCTAAAATGCTAAAACATAAAATCACTGGTGCCTCAATCTTGACCAATTTCTAAACCATTCTGATGCACTGAATGGCATCTTGAGCATTAAGTTATTATTTCTCTGGATGACTCCATCAATACGTTGAGGCGCATCAAGACACTTAAACTCACAGGGACAGTGAATTCTGAAAGTGTGTGATACGCTATCAAGTATAATGCAGATTCGCATGCAGAACTCCTTACTGGTAGATCTACTTGTTTGCAATTGCAATACAAGTCACCATAGTATGTTGGTCGCTTTTAGTGTTTTCAAAGTCACTGTCTTATTTGACGTCGGAAATTAAATCTATAGAGCCCAGAGATCTTCAACTGCAGTCTCCAAGCTTTCACTTCATGGACTTGAGCAGCTTAAGAGGGATACATTAAAATGAGGGCCTATAATCCTTTTTCTTCTCGGATTTCTAATTAATGGTTGAGGGTGAGGATTTTACGTTGGGTATCTTAAAATGCGAAAGTGGCATGCCAAGCAATTGTCAATTTAAGCAAAAAAATAAAAAAAGAGTCATGGAAGGAAAAATGAAATTCAATCTCCAAAAAAAAAAAAAAAAACACTCTCTCAAGTACTCGCTCAGCAAACAATTAGGGATCGACTCAAGTAGTTGAGCAGTGACTACTTTGAAATGAAACACTAAACGCCACCTCAGGCTTAAATTGCCACTTGCCACTGACCACTGACAGTCAGGTCTCCGCCTGTACTTCAATGGAATGAAATGTTAGTCTTACCTGTAAATTAAGACTTCATCCTCTGAACAATTGTACTGTAGCTGAAACATTTTGACTTTTGGAGTTGATTTACTAACAGTCCACTTGACCTGAGCAGAGACAGCAGTCACCTCTGAGACAGACACCACCTTCTCTGGCAGAGGTTTCGGCTCCCCTTTACTGATCTTGGTGGAGCTAGTTATGTCAGAAAGCCCAGACTTAGACTGTGTAGTACGGTTCGTGCCGTTACTCAAATGGGGGAGCTGAATAATCGATAATTCAATAGAGGCTGTAGATTCCCCAGCAGCGTTAGCGGCGATGCAGGTGAAGGTACCATAATCCTTGGATGTGGTGATTGTAATATCAAGGGTGCCATTTTCATATACTGTTGCTCGGGAGGAATTGCTGATCAAGCGGTCATCGGGAGCGACCCAATGCACGGTTGGCATTGGGTCGCCAACAGCTTTGCAGCGCAAGCTAGCTGTCTGGCCTTCCAGAACGAGCAACTTGTGCGTATGCTGTGTGATCAAAGGGGGCTCACAAACAAACTCCTCCTCGCGAACAGACCAAAAGTAGCGTCCCTTTAGAGTGGCAGGAGAAGCGCAGGTTTCCATGTCATCCTCGCGCTCCAGCCTCCGAAGCCAAAGCACTTCACAGTTGCAGTGCAGTGGGTTTCCACCAAAGCTTAAAGAAAGCGGAGGTGCGTAAGGAGTGCTCATCAAAATACTGCTCTGGGAACGTGCAAATATGGGGTCCGGAGGGAGCTTCTGCAGACGGTTGGAGGTGAGGTCCAAACGGGCCAGTTTATCCAGATCTGTAAAAGTCCCCTCGGCAATGAAAGAGATGAGGTTATGATCCAGACTCATCTGATGGAGGTTAACCATCTTGCGGATGGCTTCCCAAGGCACGCTGCGCAAGTTATTATATGACAAATCCAGATCCTCCAGTGTCAGTAACAAGTCATCAAAGGCTGCTTTGGAGATCCGACTAAGCTGATTGTTGTTGAGGATCAGGTGCTGCAGGTTGATCAGCCCTCGGAGGTCATCAGGTCCCAGCTCGGTCAGCCGGTTACTATCCAGGTGTAGGGATCTCAGGGTTTCCAGATCAATGAAAGAGAAAGGCTGGATGGTACTGATGGTGTTGCGGGACAAGGTTAGATCCACCAGACCTGTCATGTTGGCAAAGTCCTGAGTGGTGATCTTAAGGATGAAATTGCCGCCCAGCCGCAGTTCCACAGTTCGCCGGTCGATGTCTGGTGGGACAAATAGTAGGCCTTTGGAGGGGCACAGAGTCCCTAGAGACTCGGAGAGGTTCTGGCAGACACAGTATTTTGGACATGCATGGACCATTGTAACTGTGGTTCCCAGAAGCAGGAGACTGATGACCACTTTGTCCATGTTAATTTATAGAAAGGGGACCTGCAAAAACAAAAGAAGACAAAGGATCACATTTAACATGATTAATTAAGACCCTTTACATCAGCAGCAGTTTTTTTTGTGGAATTCTACTAAATGATTTTAGATTCAATGACTCCGTCCAGTCTGACATCAAAATAAGACAATCCTCACATTCAGTGAAATATTCACTTCCTCATCCAACCTTTCTGCAGAAAATTGTGTGTAATTGTGTGGAAGCGCCAATTAACAGGTCAGATAAAATTCCCCCATGGTTCTTAAACCATGTAGGCCAAAACTGCTGACTTGCTGAGGTCTGCTCATTGTCATCCATGAGGAGTTTTCTCATTAATGTGCTCTGCTGTAATATTCATATGTATGTGCAGGTGTATGCAGGTGAGAAATCGCATGAGGATTAACTGAATGGCGCTCAGGATTAAACAGCCGAGAAGCTATTTTTAATGATGCACATGTTTATAAGCTGGTCATCACAGATATACTAGCATGCATGCAGTGGAAACTAGTTCCAGTGGATTGCACATGCATGTGTATGCAGTTAGAAACGGATTACCTGTATTTATTTATTTCTTTTATTTTTATTTTTTATTTTTTTCTGTTTACACGGTCTTCCTTTTTCTCCATCACTGCATTGTCTCCGCAGCGTTTTGGAGGACAATGCAGTGGATAGTGCACCTTGGAAAAAAACGAAAAACGAAAAAAATCCCCACCAGCCGCAGGTGTAAGCCTCGTCAAACTTGGCTGACAAAATCAGCACGCTTCTGTGAACTCCTTAACAGCCCTCACACCTGGCTGACTCCTGTGAATGGATGGCCACACTCGGCTTCATCCAACGAGCTTTTAATTCCCCCAGACATTTGTATCATTAATTCCTAATACAATGAAAACCTAAAAATCTATTTCAATCATCGTTTTTTTTTTTTTTAACACCAGCAACATTTATTCGTGGAAAGCTGTGGCTTCTACTCTGTCTGTTTCTCACTTGAACCACGTGGAGGCACAGCCGTAGCAATATTGCTGAATATTTGTGTTATCGTTCCTTATTATTCATATGTGTGAGATGGTGGATATGGCATGAGGACATCTTATCTCCAACTTGTGTGTAAGACCCTTTCATGTGTAGACTCTTCTTTTCAATAACTCATAATTACAAGACACAATATGTATAAATAACCCTGCTCCTTTTCAATACCAGTTTGCAGTTATACTGTGAAGTGCCACTGCAGCCGGACTGTTTCACTGAGATAATTAGAAGGAAATGACAGACAGGGAAACTAGCAATTCATTGACACTCTGCAATAATCATTAAAACTATGGAAATGAATATAAAGAAGTGGAAAAAGTGACATTTTCACAAAACATCATGGCCACAAAATGGAAAAGGAACGCCAATAAAGATTTGTACAACTATGACTATGCAAAGCTTGTAAACGCTGGCAGCTATAAATGCTAAAGCCGGTTGTAGCCGTCAAGTGTCTATTGAATTGATGGTGGTGCATTTTCATTATTTATGAATTGAACTTTTCACATGTGAGACTGCGCATGATTCCTTCAGGTTAGAGTTAACCTTGGAAAGTTTGGGCAACTGTCTTCCTTTTCAGCTAGTTGACGAGTTATCCCGGCCGAACATTAGCGCAGAGACATTTTTGGGACAATCGTCGGTTCTTGTACACCCAGTACACTCTTGTACACTCTGTACACTCTTGTACACTCTGTACACTCTTATACAGGACACACACGCTGTGTGTGTCCTGTATAACACAAACGAGGAAGTCCGGCTAGCTAGCCATCCCTGTGATGAGAAATGATTACACCATTAAAGGTCACCGCATATGCTTTTAGAGATCTCATTGTTCTCTCCGCTGCCATGTTTCTGATCAGCCTGTTATTAAAATTGAATCAGCGCAGCAGCAAGCCTCTGGAAAAAGGTGTTCATTTTAGCCAAGTAATCGCAGACTTGATGTTTACTGCTTTGATCCTCTTGGCTCTCTTGATCAAATTGCCACAAGGCTTCATGGTGAGACGGCAGCCACTTTCTCTCATGGATTCGTTTTAATGGACATCTAGAAACACAAAATGAAAAGCCCCACAAACTCAGAATAAGCAGCCTTTTAAAACATTTCTTTTGATCTTCGTTCCTCTGAAAGGGGACAATTGTGGGGCTGGGTAAGCGATTTCCTGGGGAGCATATACAAATTTGCAGAAATACGTAATGCCAGCAGGATTCTGTTGAAAAGTTTAATACGGTCTCTAATCTTGCTGCAGCTTCCTATTAAATCAAATGTTACTTGTGGAGAGTATTGTGGTGACTGGGAAGGGAGGGACCCGCTAAGGAGATTCAGAAGTGGCCTTTGATGGACAGCAAAAACTCTGTAATCACCCTGTATAATAATAGTGTCTGAGAAAAGTCTTAATGTGTAAATATATTATGGAATACACTGTCGACTGTTTGATCCACGTATCTACGCCAGCAAGTTCTTTTCCAATGTAATGCTAGCTCTTCAGAGGCCTCAAAATATATCTTTACAATTTTGGGATTTTTTTTCTTTCCGCAGAGCGCACTTTTGAACCCCCCCACCACCAATCTCAATTTTATTACTGAAACTGCATGGTGTTAAATGATAAAGCTGATCACAACAGACTTCACAACACAATAAAGCGTGAAATAAATGCAACTGAACAGAGAGGTTGAGCTCTTTTTCATGGACTTGACAGGAAATTTCAATGCTTTTGTATTTTGTTTTTTTTTTTTTTTGTTTTTTTCCCTGACTGAATACAGAATGTTCCAGAAAGAATAACAGGCATGCAGTTCATCAAATGCTACATTCACTGTGCTTTCTTAGTCTGCATAAAATATGATGTATTGTTGTTTGTCACTTTCTACCCAGAGAGGGAAGATTTAATACTTCGGTATGGTTTTAGAACAGCAAATACAAAATCAGCAACCGGGAATTGGCATCAATCCAATTTTTAATACAAAGAGTCAGGAGTAAACAGATATATGTGTCGGAAGTTCTCTCCATCAAAAGGAAAAATTTTCTCCACAACAAGAACATTTCAGTTGTTTGGTTGGAGGTTTGGCTGATATCCTCTCTCTGGTGGTTCTTCAGTCAATGGCAGTGGTCGGGAAAAATGTCATGAATAATAAAAGCCGTTCATCACTTCTCTAAAGGCTTCACGATACTGAATGATATCAGACCATTAATAGGGTCATTTAGATACAAAACCATTCACAGTGCCACTCAATATTTCAGACTTTGTTGAAGTTCCTGACATTAAGATCACACATCAATCACCAAACAAGCTTTTATCGATTTTATCAATGTGTATAGAAGTGTATATTTACACAGGAGTGTGTGGGAACTGTGGATTACAGCGATCGATTTCCATCTGTCCATTCCCTGAAAGGGAACATGTATTTATGGAACTGATTTTCTGTCAGTCGGATCGAAGTGACCACATCCTATGGACCGTTGACCGTTGATGGACATTGATTGGTGAACTAGTGTGTCAGAGTGACCGCTCTTCAGCGCTGTTGTGGACACTGGGATTTTAAAGAGTAAGAAGAGAGATTCCCCTCTGACTTCCACGTGTGGTTAGATTTAGACAAAGGAGGCCGTGTGGGTAGGGTAGGGTGGGCAGGGTAGGTTTAGCAAACACACATTCAGTATTGATTAGATGTTGAGAAAATGAATGTGTAACCAAGACCACCGTGTGTTTCCAACAGTCGAAAGCTGTTATAAGTGTCCACCAGAACCATAAATAGATTTTTACTTGCTAAAACAGATAAGGCACTTAAAACAAGAGGAATCAAGATTGCGCTGCCATATAATTAAATCTTACAGAGAGATGCACAGCACCTGCATTCACAAAGTGAGCCCGAGTTAGTCCCTGCCCGCATCCTACAGCTAAGACTAAAATCAAAATGAAGCCGATCTCCCTCTGAAACTTTCACTTCAAAAAACAGAGCATTGGAGGAGACTGAGCCGGACTACTTATTTGTGTTTCAGAAAACCCTCTTTGTGTATACGTTGCAGAATCTAAATTTTTACACGTGCATTCACACACCAATTTTATTTCAGGGCTCATTATCCTGCCCAAGGATACTCGGATCAGGAACAGCCAGGAGTGCAATGACCGACTGCCCAATTAGTGAACAACCCACTCTACCTCCTGATCCACGGGGTAGGATCCCAGTGGAAGTGCAACTTGATCATCCTGCAACAATGTGGAAGGGCACGAACTGCATCCTGTTCAAATGTCAACCATGTGTGATGCCACCCACTGGTTTGTGAGCTGCTGTTTGGTAGTCTCCAGTTTGTTGTTAGCTTTCTTGAAACCAGAAGACAGTCCGTTTGAAAAAAACATTGAGCTGAGGAAGAATGAAGGGTGGAGGTGACCTGTTGTGTGCTTCCTCTGGAAGGGTTGTCTTTGGTATTAGTTTGTCAGTCACATAGCAGCTACATCCAAAGTCATGGGCTATTTTCCTGTATTCAAGAAAACTTAGGGATGATAATGAGGCCATAAACTCAAAAGGAAAATGTTTGCTGAGCCAGTAAATCAAGTGAGAAGTGGGGCCATTCTCATATAAACTTCAATACAATCGGAATTTTCTCTACAGCCAGTCCTGATGTTCCTTAGACAGAATACAAACGTTGCTCTCTTCAGCATTGGTGCCAAATTTCAGTCTATGTCTTTCTATGGAGAGACACCCTACCTCATCCTGATGTTGGTTTCTGATTGGCCGAGGCTCAGATTCTCTCTTATGATTGACTTGCAGACCCGTTGTTATCCAAGCTCAGAGAAAAGTTTGAGCATTTGCAGAGGTACACTTACACGCCGACAAATAAATGGGCCTTAAATCTCCCATTGATGGCTTCACTTGACACTCATCAACAACACCTACTAAACACACACCATTTATTCATCTGAAAACATTTTCTTCCCAGGTAGATCAAATACAAGTCACAACATCTGCATTGGTGTTCAGGTGTGAAAACACACTGTAACACACCGTGAATAAAAAAAAAGAAATGGAAGCAGAGAAAGGACAGGCAGACATGGCTGGAAGACAGTGAGTTAGTGTCAAAATAAGGTGCGTTTTGTGAGTGGGAGTCTGTTGTACAAGGGTAACCTTCACATGAACATGCCTGCACAGCTGTGTTGCCATCTGTTCCACAAAAACTGTATTAGATGTAATATGGGACCTGAGGGAGAGGACAATCACTCTGAAGGCTTCTTCTTCCCATAGCGCCAACAAAGCAGTAGCTTCTGTTTATCAGTCTCGGGCAGTAATGTGGAAATGTCATGTCAGCCTCACTCTGGCAAATTGTTTGGATCTTTCAATGTCCGATATCACCAACTGCGGCTGCAACATTGACGGCACATATTCATCTTGCAGCGCACGCGGTGAAACACTTCACCGCTGTCGGCTGTACAACATGGAGCGAACGCAGAGAGCTGGACTCACCATCATCACGTCTTTGTCTCCTCACGCTTTGATTAAATGAGTCACAAGATAACAGCCTGGTAAACCTGAGTGTGCTCTGTGAAATCCACTGATGTCACATAAGTGGCAACAAGGGTTACCCTGCCCTGCTATTTGGAGGAAGTGTTGTGGAAGTTTATACCTCAAAGCGCTCTGAAAAACAATTCAGTAAACTCACAAAAATGACCGATTGGTTTGAAGGAATATATATATATATTGCACAGCATTGGAGAAAAAAGTCAGCAGCTGGACAACAGTTATATACTGCAGGGGTTTGAACACATTCCTTCATTTAGTCATTCATCCTCTACAGCTTATCTGTTTCTGGATCATGGGGGGTGCTGGAGCCAATCCCACCTCACACTCAGACCTACGGACAATTTAGGGCCACCGGTTAACCCAGACATGATGTCTTTGGGTGGCGGGGGTAAACCCACACAGGCACGGGGAGAACATGCAAACTCCGTAGAGAAAAGTCCCGAGCCGGGGAACCGAACCTGCGACCTTGTTGTTTTGGGGCAACAGCGCAACACTCCATTCCAGATAATTTGAACTATGCCCCTACATCCGTGGTCAGAGGTCACATCTTCCTCATGTTATGTTGAAAAAAGATGGAGATTATCAGAGTGGCAAATGGAGGCAGCACATTTTGCCTGAAACTTGATGCCTCCCAGGACAGTATCCAAAGTAATTTTTCTGTTCAATCACATATCCCTGCACGTGCACACATTGTGCAGAACTTTCTGTCTTCTACTGGATCAGACCTGAATGGCTCTGGCTTCCTTTAACATCAGCCAGCTGTGAGCTTGTCTCTTTCTGTGCCTTTTCCGACATGCTTCTCACAATCTGTGAGACCGATGTAGACTTTTATCACTATGGATCATGTTGGATAATTCAGCCTCTTTCTGTTCAAGCTGACTATCTGTGAGCACTGGTGTTTGTAATGGTGCTGAATGACAGAGAGATCGTAATTCCTTGGCTCAGAAAGACTAAGCTTTAATCATAGCTCACTGCTTACTGAATAAAAAGGCCATTATCAAGATTTTTTTTTTTGTTTGTTTTTTTGTTTGTTTGTTTACTCTTTAGCTTCTGCTTAAACGCCTCGGATGGCTCTTCTCGCAGTTGGACTAGTTAATATCTAAGTCTGAGTTCATTAATAAGTACAAAGGATTAGCCAATGTGTTCTCAATGAATAACTTGTGAAATACCGTGAAGCCAAAAGTGTTCAGTCGGAAATATTACATCAGAGGCCAATTTTGCAAGTGAAGTTTTGAACAAGATGAGTTAATTCTTTCTGTTAGAGCCCTTTGCTGAGCCACTGCAGCCACGTTTGCCTGTCGTATTTTAGGGGAGGTTTTGTAGGTCTTAGCTGCCTAGCTTCAACATGCTAAACTAAGCATGTTAGCATCGCCATTGAAAAGATATGAACATGCTTATAGTTGCTTAAAGCGTCTTGAAGCAGCCTTTATTTTGTGTTTATGACAGTTTAGGTCACACGGAACGAAATAAATCAGTGGGTGGGCTGGAGGCTGAAAACTCTTGCTATAATAGTTCATGTTTTGTCTTCCTCTGTCAAATGTCAGATTTTATTTAGAAAAATCCACAGTCTCTGTATTATATAACATAACTGAAAGAGCAAAAATATTCCACAACGAAAATCCACAATGTTTTTCACGGGGCATTTGAAAACTCTATAATCAGCCTTGAGTTTGCTGGTGAGTATATTTTGTGTTTGACAGTCTCAGAGTCTAAGCAGCCCAGTTGCCAGTCCTGATATGGCTGAACGGCACTGCACGAGCTCCAGCAGAATTGTTTTCTGCACTTTTTAACAAGAGAACTGGATGAAAAGGTGGCTATGGTTATATTCTTTGTGGAGTGAAGTAGATTTGGGCGAAGAAACTGAACTTTTGACATCAGATATCGCTCATAACAGCAGAGACATCTGTTTGAGTGGCTAAGCTGTCTGCTGATATTTTACTTGGCTTAAAGACATTTATTTTTGATGGACAAAGGGTTAGGCGCACTGAATTTAAAAGTGTGAATCAAATGATTGATTCTGAAGATCGACAGGCAGTTTTCTGATAAATCAAACTGTTTGTATGGTGTGACATGGAACATGCAGGAATTATGCGCGCGCGAACAATTAGCACTTGTTCATGTGTGAGTTTTCCATTAATGACTTTAGACAGCTGTTCTTTTCACAAGCTGTTATGGAGGGAAAGGTCAGACATTAAGCCTGTGTGCCCCCATCATTCTAGTTTACCTTTGTCTTGGGTTAATTACTGACATGCTTCTGACATCTGACTGCAAACACATGTTTTCGCACTCACTGATTAACCAATCCACACATCACAACCCTGCTTGGTATTTGATAAAAGCCCCGCCTTGCATGGTAATGTGGCCTGGAACAAAATCAAATTAATTGATGCTGCTCGAAGCCTGGAGTTAAGACATGACGGTGGTCTCTTTCTCTCACTCTCTCTCTCTCTTTTTTATCTCATTAGGCTGTCTATTTATCGTTCTTGTTTTGCTTTGCATAATATTTAGATTGTTTTCCCTGAATGCGCCGCCTTAAAATTATCCAATGCTTCTCATCAATTTCCTGCAGAAATTACACTGCAATGATTTGTAAAGCTATTCAGAACAGATCTGTTAAGGTCAGACATATGGTGAGGGAATATACGTTGCCTTCAGACTAAAAATAAAGAGGCAAAAATTATAAGGGGCAAATAATTCATAAGAGAAATTAAGATACATGAGTCGGCAAAATCTAAGGTTAATAGTAATGTAAGATGAGCCTTCATTGTGATGATATTACAATGCAGACTGGCAGTCTGGGACTTGGGCTTAATTCATATTCAGCAGCAAATGTGCCAGTGGAGGTAAGCTGAATCATCTGAGCAGGTTGCACTAAGTTGTCTGGGATATTCTGCAGTAAAGATGCCAGGAGCATGATTAAGATGCGGAGCCTGCAGATGGAGAGTCAGGCTTTGACAGGGTTTTATTTTTGCTCTTCTTCTTCTTCTCTTCGACAACCGCAATGATGCAGGTTGGTCGAACCATCTGGAGATTGTCGCATGTCGATGGGGCGGTAATGTGATGAATAAGTAATGTAAACAATGACGATTCCAGCAATTGTTGGTCGCTGCCAGCTCAATGGATTCGGGCTCAGGTTTTCTCGCTCGTTTTAATTAATCAGATCGTGTCAGTGAATGCCGCAGCCTGAATGGTTCATAGTACATTACAGCATGTGTGTAGCTTTACTGCAACAAATTGGTTGTCAACACGTGTAATTGATTTCAGGCAGAGAAGTGAACAGGAGGAGGTCTAAAAAACTTAAGATATCTGCCAACACAACTGACTGTATAAGTGATACTGACAGAGAAAAAATGATACATTGACTGGAAACTCCACATGCTCTCTTTTGTTATCTACAGACATGTGTCAGACAATGGCACATGCAGATTACCGTATATATTTATTTCGGCCACGGGTCAGCTCCACCTCAGAAAGACTGACAAAATGCTCCTCTAATCTTTACAGTATTCCTTAATGGTATGAAGAGATCAAACAAATGAGATATGGCATACAGCAAACACAAGTTGCACACAGCAGCACAACCAAGGAGGAAGGGAGAGAGAGAGAGAGAGAGAGAGAGAGAGAGAGAGAGAGAAGGAGAGAGAAAGAGCGAAAGTGATGGAACAGGTCCAGCAACTCAGAGCAGTTGAAGGTGGAGATGGTGTCGATGTGGATGTTCTTATTGAGGGAATAGCTGCTTAAAAGTCTTGATTGTTCATTGATGTTGTGTTGCCCGAGGGCTTCTTTAGTTTCTAATAATCATGTTCCAGTGTAAGCCTGTGCTTAATGCAAATTCATTTCTGCCACGACAGTGGAAAATAGTATGACCTCAGTAAATACGGCAGAGCGCATAATTGTGCTCTATTACCTCTCCCTCCCCTGTTATTTGCACAATCCTCCCTTGCATGCTTAGGGAACAGTGAGACGCAGATACACTCACTTCAGACAGCAGTTCAGGGCTGTCTGTTGCAAACAGGTGACAAAACCTTTCTACAGTAAATACAGCCCAGAGTCTGAACAGAATTATCAGCATTCCATTAACTGCTAATTTACCAGAAACTTTGCACAATAAAAAATCAAACTTGAGTTTGTCAGCTCCTGCATTATTAGTCACAGGCAGCACAGCGGCTGTTGCAGTAGGAGTGGACCGCTACCCCACATTAAGAAGGTTGTGGGTTCAGGGTGAGTTTCCATGTTCTCCCCGTGTATGTGTGGGTTTCCTCCCACCATCCAAAGACATCATGTTTGGGTTAATTTGTGACTCTAAACTGTCTGTAGGTCTGAGTGTGAGTGTGAGTGGTTGTTGGTCTCTGTCTGTCTCTGTGTGTTGGCCCTGTGATGGACTGGTGACATGTCCAGGGTGACCCCGCCCTCACCCAGAGTGAGCTGGGATTGGCTCCGGCACCTCCCCCAACCTGGAAACGGATAAGTGGTAGAAGATGAAAGAATGAATTAATATTAGTCTGCAAGGTCACATGGTGCAGTTGCCACTTAAATCTGTATGTAAAAAAAATCACCACAAGTGGGGGTCAGGTGTTATGAAGAGATGTGAATATTTCATTCCACATGTTGTAACTTTGTAGCTTTGAGGCTTGTTTTGCACCGGAGCAACGAGCTAAGACCTAAGAGCTAAGGAAGCAACATTTCCCACTTCACTGCAGTTCCTCCAGGTTTCAGGAGGATTGCTCAGTGTCTAAAAAGGATCCCAGGTCTCCAAAAATGCGCTCCAGTAATGACAACCTCAATAAATGACCTTTTTGTGAAGCTCTGATACAGCAGATTACAATATAAGACATGTTTTGAAAAATGTTTTGATAACTCAGCTTCCTATTCAGCTCCTGTTCAACAACTCCCACTCAAACTGAGGTTAAAGACGTGAATGTTACGGTACCATGTGAGGGATACCTCACATGGTAAGCCAATCACAGGTTCTGTACTATATCAGACATAAATGGGCAACAGACAAGTCATTGCCTACGCCTCACGCCTTTGCTCTCTTCACTGAGTCAAAGCATCTCACTTGTGTCTCTTCTTCATTTAATATTTGGTTGGCTCCCCGCCAGGCACATTGTATCACTCCTGACTGCTGAACTTTCCGGCCAGAGCCTCTGAACCTCTCAAGCGTGAGATGGAGCAAAGGCTGCGATACTCAAGGCCAGGATCGTGTGTGTGCGCGCGCGTGTGTGTGTGTGTGTGTGGGTGTGTGTGTGTGCGCTCCACGAAGTGTTTGATTTCATGTCTAATAGGAGAATTTAGTTTCTGAAACAGCTTGGCCTGGAGGATGTGGAGATGGATAAAGATCTTAGAAGTGCATTCATCAGGTGATAATATGTTATGGTGATTTGACTGAAAATGAACTGAGGTTTTTATTGATGAAGAAAAAATATACAAATCCAAGCAAGTTGTGACCCCTCACTTTTGACTCCTGTCTTTTCGTCACATATTCGAAACAATATGCACGCGCAGGGTAATGAATGTTCGAAGATTCGGGTTATTTCTCTTTCCTCAGAATGAATCAGGAGAAATTCACATTAAGGGTGCTTGGCCCTGACATGAGGCCTTAAAAGGTTTGACACATGTATGTGCTAACGGCACAAAAGCCTTCTTTCTGTTGTTAAGTCGGGACACAGTATTTCCAAGTGCTGCTGAGAGCAAGGGAAATTACACAAATGTCATATGAACCCTTTTTATTAAAGGTATTGATTAATCAAAAATCATTGCTCCTCCAAGTGCAAGTAAAGACCAGGGCTATGGCCCTTAAGGTGCCCTCTTGTCAGACTATATTTTATGTCTCTTCTCTTATATTTCAAATCATTTCTTTTTTTTTTTTTTTTTCTTGTGAAGGCTAGCCCCTGACCCGTGGTCAAGTGGAACATTTTGCATTTATTAAAAATGTTAACATTACAAAAGACCTGGCTGTCCAGGGACACACCACTCAGCATCCCAATCTTCCTGAGTGGCTATGACCCAGGATGCAGAATTGCAACTGAACACCCTGAAGACATATAACCAAATATAGACAAACTCCCCAGTGACTGCCCTTACTGATAAATAATGTCATTAATAACAACCAGTCATTGGAACTCACACAATAGTGTTGTGAAGTTGCATTACTGAACCCCTGAGCAAATGTTTTCAGTATTCCACTCAGTGATTAGTCCTGCGTGAGACCGATACCGCCAACCATACACTCCTCTACTGACAGGCTCAGAAATTGCTATAGGGTTAAATGAATTGGGAGGAGGATTATAGAGTTTAGGTGTGTCTGGCTCTCTCCCCTAGAGTCACATTTGAAATTAATTGCTGTGTCAAATAATGTTGGTTCTATATATCACGCTCACACACCCTCAGGTCAAAGACATAATTAAGCCATAGTGCAGAAGTGAAGCAACGTGGGGCATATTTCCATTAAGTATGCCACTTAAAAAAAACAAAAGGAAAAAGTGGGCCGAGGAGTCTAATTAAAATACAGATGTTGTGGTATTTATCTTTATAGGTAAGGCAATGATTTCTAAAATTTAATGGAACGTAGCATTTTAGCCACTAAAAAGCCAGACATTTCATTAAGAAATTCGTTTGGGGACCACAAGGGGGAATGCTGGATTTAGATAGCAAAAAAAGACCTCCAATAACTTCTAGTGTCGCTTCGTGTGGAATCGAAATATATAAACAAGTAATAGTTGAGGACACATTTGCCAAAACTTTATGTGTTGACAAAAGTCTGTGCCGAGTTGATGTCTGGTCTCCAGATGCTCCAGATGCTAAAAACTAAAATTTGTCTGTTGTTGGCAGTAATGCTTGCATCAAAAAAATTCACTCACAGATACACGACACCAAGGCATATGGTGTCTGATGTTTACAACGAGATGGTGGATGTAATGTTGCATTTCACACCCAAAGAGCCAGATGAGATCAATCTAGATCAAAGCTGGGCCATGAAGAGATTGATTATGGTTGAAAACAAAAACACACCTTGGACTAATGCAACGTCGTAGTTTCTACTGGAATGAACTGGTATATTGTCTACTAGCTTCATTATGCTACATTTATATGGTAATATATGTCTTATGCTGTGTTTCCAGCATTTTTTGCTTTGGTGAAATGGTAAGGAAATCAGTTAATGGAGCTCAGAAAATTGTATACCAACACATATCGACATTTCTAACTGAAAGTCTTGTTTGGTCACTGGTAATTTTGTGGTCATAGTATATTATAGAGTATATTACCCCCCCCGCCCCGATTTAACAGACATGGTGCAAAAAGAAACACCAAATGGCCCCAACTGGACAACCAAAGAAAAAAAAAAGAACCTAAAACACAAAGGAATAGCAGCTCATTCGCTCTCTTATCAGAGGCTGCCAGATGCCAGCCCACAACACCATCCCACATACAGCCTGAAGGTGCACTGCACAACACAGACACATAGCATTGGGGAGCGAGCATGAGGGAGAGCTTGAGATGCAGCAAAGAGGGGAAAGAGCCTGGGAACATTCGGAGAGGAAAAGTGGATCACTATGCGGAGGAGGGTCAATTGGAGCAGAGGGAGGCCTGAAAAGGAAAAAAAAAGAAAGAAAAAAGAAAAGTGGATCGGTAGCATCAAAGAGCGATCTCTATTTTCCCCACATGCCTGAGAGGCTAAAGAGGAAAGAAAGGAGAAACAACTTTAGATCTGTTGTGACAGGATGTGATCTGTTACAAAGGGAAGCGAGAGGGGGAAAAAAAAGAAATGTGGGTATGACGTTTACCGCAGCAGCAGTAAAGATGATGCAAATCACTTGTGAGTAACAATCGCCATCCGTCACTGTTGTTCCAGCTTCAATGTCGCACAAGGGCCTGGCGGCGAAGCCACACATGCACGCGTTGTATGCAAAAGTCCAGACTGTCTATCACTACGGGTGCAAGCTTTCTGAATTTCACCCATGGAAAGCAGAGACACTTACCAGAGTGATATTCCTCGTCCAATCAAGCCATCTGTGATTTGATTCTGACTGTTTTGTTTTTACTTCCTCCTGTGCTCTGTGTGAGGAGAACTATCCGTGATGACATTCAGATGCACTACAAGTGACAGACCCACCAGCGTACGCGCTCATAGACACATGGTGGCTGGCAGCTGCTCGCCACTTTAACTGCTTTTTTGGACTGCCAGCGAAAAAGCTGATTACCAGCGCCAGGCGTGCTCCAAACAAACAGCGGCGAGATAGCTGGGGAAGTGAGCAGCATAATGTTTAAGCTTGAGAGAAAGAAAGAGAAAGACAGAGCCATACAGGAAGCCATCATGAGAAGCACTGACTCTTTATAGAAAAGCATCACTGTAGAGTTGAGAATCCCCAAAAGGAGAGAAAGGGCTCGTGCTACGTTGATGTGTTTTCATTTTAATACTGTTTGACAGTGCCCAATGATCTCGGTCCAGACAACTGTTTCAGTTCCATATCTGTACTAATCTTTGTCTCTCCTGTTACACTCAGAGCAAAAAACTCACAGGGAGCAGACCGTCCGCTCCGCAGCTGGTTAGCTACAGAAAACAGAAAAAAATGAGGAACACCAAATGCTATGGCATCGCAGTCAAGTGAACAGTACGGGTAAGGCTTGAGTTTTGTTGTATTGCTGGTGGTGGAGGCTGGTCAGACCCAATCCGTATCCATTGGAAGTGGACATGTCATTGTTGCCAAAAGTCTTCAGTTTTTTCTAGTTCGAAAGCACAACCTCTGGAGTTTTCAAACTAAACCCGGGTCCTGCTGCGTCTCTGACACTCTAAGCTTAAGGGTGTAAACAGCAGTGTGGATGAAGCCTTAATATGGCTGCTTTCTCGGGGGGGAGAGGATGGAACTGGCTGAATAATCAGTCTCGGGCTGATTAATGATGATTCCTTTACAAACTGTCAGAGGAGCAAAAGGGACTTGTTCAAATTGCTTCTTTTTTTTTTTTTTTTTTTTTTAAATCAGACCCACACTCCGACCCCAGCGTATTAAATCGACAATTATATACAAGTGAGGAATCAGCAAAGAAGTTGGAGCATGTGTTTTTTGCAGTTTCACCAGATAAATGACTTAACTGATTAGTCACTGATGATTCACTCGCTGTCATTTGATGGCTTGTATTATCCAACTCACCACACGAGCATCAAACATCAAATAGAAACGCTGAATGAACTGAAATTACATCAGCTTGAGTTCCGTCAGCGAGTTTACTTGGAGTAGAACGTCACATGAATGTAAAGGACTACCGCGTCACGGTCACGGAGTGGGGAAGGAGTGATGCTGCAGCAAGCAAGCGAACAGAGTACTGACTGTGCAATCCGGGGACATACAAAGGTGCACTGGATAAGGACAGACAGCCCCTCAGTCTAACAGTGGATTAAGTCGCCTACAGATTTCACTTCATTAACTATAAACCAACTAAAATCCTGTTCAGCCGTCTCACCGATCACATCACAAATTCAGGACCTCCTACTCCACTGATGTCCTCCACCGCAGTCCGAAGAGTTTCATAATGAACCAAACGTATTTGGAAGTTTCCACTAACTATTATCTGATTCCAGCGTAGAGCTGTGAGCAGAAAAACGATTTGCTCAACCCCTCATTGTATCTCTCTCTCTCTCTCTCTCCCTTGCTCACTCACATAAAAACCTAAGTCATCTTGTTAATTTGTTGGTGAGTGAACAACATTCACGCATCAGAAAATGGTGGCACTGAATTACAAAGCTGCTTCTAACCGCTAGAAAACAGCAGAGGAAGAAGGCTGTTTTTCTGCGCCACGCATGAGCCCGGTGCAGCGTCCACTGCTGCTGCAGAAGCTATGGCTCATATTAATGTTTAAAGGACTTTATAATCAAACAGTGCAGACCTCTACAGAAAATCCCATTACTACACAAATTGTGCCTGTCAGGTTTGAAGAAATGCAGAAACAATCACTCAGAAAGGACTAAGGCCATGAACCAACAGCTGCAAAGTTCCTCCACCTCACTCACACTAAAAAAGAAAAAAACTGCATTAATCTTATACTAACACAGTTTTTTTTGTAATCTTTTGCTACTCCATTGAAGTAATGACTTTGTGATTGGAGGCTGGAACCGGATGGATAAAAATGGAAATTATTAACAGAGAATTGTAAAAAAAAAAAAGGAGGAAATGAACCTGAACTGATTCTTTTTAAACTGTGAACTGGTCTTTGAGCTGGCTCTGGTGGAGTTTAAACTTTCACAATGCCGGCTGTAAGATCCCTTTTCAATTCAAGAGGCGATAATTGGAGACAAAGAAGAACTCCACCCGTCTGCCGCTGCAAGAAGCGTAAAACAAACACAGGCAACTGTTGGCAAATATAAATTTAACCCAGGTCTGTCCACAGACTGAGTTAAAGCTATCTGATATGATACGGAGTGATTACTCACCATTTGTGCTGTGTGAGAGCAAACAAGATGTGTGTGTTTATGCCGAAGACGGTCCATATGGAGGATTGTTATATAATTCATTCTGCAGGTGTTACAGAGCTTATGCTTTCTGAATGAGACAAGAGTTTTTGAAATAGGTCCCTCATATACAGTGTGTCTGCATGTTCACAAAATGGCTGATAGGAAGAAGTCATCCAGGAGAAATATGCCCTGGACAGCGATGCACAAGGCGAAGGGAATATGAAGGGCACAAAACAAATCAACCGACTGTCAGCCGGCTTTTTGTCAGACATGAGCATGCCTGATGTGCGACTTCCCTTGTGGACTGAATGCAGTATGTTTCAAATTTGTTTGAAGATGAGATTCAAATCAAATCAAAAAATAATCTGCGTGTGATTCAGTCAGCCAATATTCCGGTTACAATAATAGGATTAACTTTTGTTTCCTGCTCAATACGTGATTTGCTTTCAAAGCCTGATAATGGAGCCTTTTAATTAGTTTCATGAATTTTGATAATAAAAGTAATCAAAGTGATGCGTGATTAAAGCAGGCAGTGATTTGGAGATACTGAACGTTCCCTTTGATGTGAGACGCACTTTGCTGCGTATTCTGTACTGTAAGTGTTTCTGCCACAGAGCAGCTGCTGTTGCCCCTCTTTGTCATAGTACTCGCCCCTGTGTCAAGAAAAACATCCCATCAGCAGATGCTTATTACAAGAAAGGCCGCTGGTCATTTATAATGCTCAGCGAAGCTCTGCAGTGCACACTGAAGCTCAGTGGCACAGTGCCCTTCTTTCCTCCAAATTCAGCCGGCGTCCCATCACCCACTGTTGATGCGCTGTGGCATTTTGTCCCAGACATGCATCACGGTTGTCAACGTGTTAAAATCCAGCTCAGTCGCTCCTCAGCTCTCTCTCACCAAGGTGCGTGGAGAGATAGAGAGAGACGAAACATTCAGAGAGGAGAAGGGGACCACGCTTGTAATCTCGTGCCTGAAGTCATGTTTAGAAATAGCAGTAATCTCTGGAGGTGTAGTCAGCTGCTGTGTTGCATGCTCACATGCCAGGAAAAAACTGCATGTGGAGCCAAGTTACTAGCAGGATACTCCAACAGGCCGTCCACAGTGTGGCATCTGAAATTTCTTGACCACAACGAGCGATACAGACTTTCTTTTTTCTTGTGCAGTTGTTCTGTGTCAAACATTCTTATAAATGCCTTAATTATCATGTTTCTAGCTGTAAACGACATGACTGTCGAGCTGACACGAGTATATTTTTTACTTTCCGGAGAGTAAAGCATTCAGATGTCAGAGAAAAATACGTATTGTTGATTTTGCCCTGATTTAAAACATCCAACTGACATAGTGATCCTTTCGCCTTCACACATTTCCGCAGACACAGCAAAATTAGAACACGCACTTGGAGCTGATGAATGTGCATCTTCCATCTAGCGTCAAGGTTCACCTTTTGTTTTGCTTGTTCCGTTCACTGTGATTCTGCACTTTGAAGTTGCAAAGCATGAAAGTAAACCAATAAAGTTATTCATTCATGCCTTCTCAACAAAAGTCTTCATATCGATGTTGTACATTAATTGATAAGCTTTGCGGACACGGAGACGGCTGCATTGATCAGAGACGGCCTGTCACTGGACTCCATTGATCGATATATGACAGTGAGGAAGGGTGTGAGAAAAAGGAATGCGAATCCTGCTTATCTCAGCCTTGTGTCTCTGCAGGATCCTGAAATCCATTTATCGATCATCACCGGCTGTTCGCTGCTTTCCTTGACAAGCTGTGATCCGCAGAAGGACATCCCTAATGTATTTTACTTCAGATACTCATGCAGTACTGTACCCTATAGGAAGAAACATAACAGGTTAAACTATGGTGCCCTCTTTTCTGTAGCTTCTTTTTTTTTTTATTTAAAATTTTAAAGAAGTGGTCATAGACTTTCAAAGGAACTTTAGGTGGGTTTTTTCCGCAGCTGAACATTGTTGTTTGCAAGGAACTTCAGCCGTTATTGTGCTTACACAAGGTTAAAATGCGCCCTCTGGGCAGTGTTATTTTTTTTCATCCCTTCACACTGACCTAAGGGCAGGCAGTGTACTGCCAGCACAGAGCTGCCAGACCTTTGTTTTAGGATTCTCCACTTCCCTGGTCTTCTGGTTTCTCACTGATGCGTCTACCTGAAGAACAATTTAATGGGCTTTTCTCCTCGTATTCTGTCAATTTTTTGCCTGATGTTGAGTAATGCTTCTCTGAAAATCTGTCCAGCGCTTCCTTAGTATAGCACCGCTTAGTGAATTAATTACTTATATGTGTTGATATTTCTGTCTATCACCGAAAAATTTTGCTCAAACATACTTAATCATACTTTTCATTTAGCTCCTTGTTCTGTATTAAACAGTCTGACTTGACAAAATACAGATACCATCTTTTGCATAATGTGTAAAATATATAAAAAAAAAAATCCCTGGTCATTCAGGACTGTTGACAGCTTTCACTCCCTCTAATATGGTATGGCTCTTAGAATCCAATTATGCTGATCACTCCCAAAGTTTTTGTTTTGTTTTTTTCCCCTGCAAAAGTGAGACTCATGTAGGCCTTAAAGACTTAAAGACTCCTGAGGGAGTGGTTCATACATATGATTATTAGGCACTGAGTTGTTGTTTCTCTGAGTTGTTTCCCATAGCAACAGGCAAAAAAAGTGGATGCTTAAAGGTCAATGAGCAGCAGCAGTAACTATGAAGCGGCTTCTTTGGCCAGTGCTTGTTCAAAAAGAAATCATGACCAGGGGCTGGTTGGAAAATAAATAAATATATAAACAAATAAATATGAGATGGAAAAATAGTTTCTTTTATCCCCCCATCTATGATGCTGTGTATACAATATGTGTTTTAAAAATCACCGTCAGTATAGAAGAGAATGACCACGAGGTTCTGAAGCTTCAAGTTTCATGACCTTTGAACTTGCTGCATGGATTTTTCTCCTGCGTGGTCAGGCTGCACAGATTGCAAAGATCTGATCACAATCCCATCAAAGCACAACCCAGTCACTTTGCAGTAATATGTTTTTCTTTATCTAGATGAGTCATACAGGCCTAGATTGTATTTAATAGCAGCTGTAAACACATTGATCAATACCAACAGCACACATCTATTTAAAAGAAAGATTTTCTTTTTTTTTTCCTTAACAACATATTTCATCGAGCACAAGAAATAGCAGCTGGTAGTTGCACAGTTAACAGTAAATGAACCTGTCCAGATGAATCAATGTGAAAAGTGTATCTATACTAAGAAGTGTTTTGCAATAAAAGTAAAAAAAATCTATGTGATTTATTTTTAGAAAAAAATCATAGGGTGCTCTAGGTGCCCAAGTCTCTTACTGCGTACTTCAAAAAACACACTTCACAGGATCGCGGCGGCCTTGCGATGATGAATCGCCCTTAAAGACATTTCCAAAGCATGGAAATAATGCCGATGTCATGATGCAATGACAGGCAATGTACTCCTGTTCTCAAACTTGTCCACAAAAGCTTTACACTGGATGCTGTAATGAAAATGTGGCTAATAACGGAGGCCAGACAGGTGAGGAAGAAACACAAACAGATGGAAAAATAAAATAGATTTGCTAGTACAGTTGGGCTCTCAAAAGTGGCGCCACAAAGCAGAGCTCGACAACATATTTCTTGGCAAGGTGAAGCTCCTTTATTTTGGTCTCCATGTTGACGAAGACTTGTCCCTCTGCAGTAGCAGTACGTGAAGAAAACACGTAAATTGAAATCACAGGGTAGATGGCGTATCTTTTTCTTTTTTTTTTTCTAAATTGCTAGGGGATAGAAAACTTTAGCGCAGATCAGTGCTCTCTTTTCTGAGGCATTGGGCATTGTGTGCAGCGAGCATCAGATGTGGCCTAGTTTGCAATGCTGCGTGCTGCATGAGCTTGTTTTGCTGAGGGGCTGTGTTGAGGAGGAGTTTCATTTGCGGTCGGAAACTGATTAATTATCATGTAAAACCACTCAGCAAAAACACAAAGTAATCCAGAGTTAATAGGCAATTAAAGCGGGCAAATAAAGAAAGATATCTGTTGTTCTAGTTGAATGTTACAATGATAATGTTTAACTGCATTGATGGAAGGAACCTATCACTGACTCATTAAGATTATCTGATGTGTCTGATCTAATATATTAAAGATAAGAGGGTTAAATTTTCCCATCAGTGTGCTGAGGGAGTGTCTGCTGGGTTTGCATTAAAAAATAAAAATAAAACTCAATGTGGGAGATTTCGGATCCATACTTACATAATAATATTGGATATATCGCACTGCCTGTTGTGTATACTCAATGTCAGCAGAACATAGAAAAATGTCATAACACACAGAAACATCGTGTGGGAGTCTTTGCAAAATACCTGCTTCATATTCTGAGCACCTCCACAGACTGGACTGGCTGATGTGTGGGTATGATGGTAGCAGAGGCTTAACACCACACCGGCTTCTCCGGGCTATAGCCAAACTACAGTCGGACCATAATGGAGTTAATTTTGCCTGATTACTTTCTTTGTATTTATGATAGTTACACATGCTGTCGCACATGAGACCTGATGTTTGGTTTCACTGCTGCTTCCATGCATTTTTTATTTATTTATTTTTTTTTAAAGGCACAACTTGAAGCTGCCCTAATCAATCCGTGATGTCAAAAGGGTCTTTCACGGTGAAAAACTGCAAGAGAGACATCAACCGGCTAAGCATTTGATCTCCTTATAGCTCAGCCCCATACCACTTAACAGCACATCAGATCATAAAAATATGCTAATGCAGATTTAATCTATTTAGTAATTTTGTAAGCCCTGCCACATAATTTGAGAAGCCTCATTACTTTTGATGATTTTTTGTTTTATTTGAAAATACATTGTGTGTTTAAGTCAGTAATATAGGTAGTAAAATGATATTGAAATTTTACACCTGACACCTTTGGCTGTTTACATATCAAATTTCTGGTATCTGAGTCAGAAGAGTGTTTCACAACCACCCATTGATTCAGCCTCTGTTTTAGTACTTTTCTCTCTACAGGCTTTTAGTGGAAATGTAATAACGTGGAGGACTTCTTTAAAAGGACTTCTATTATTGTATTTAACGTGAAAGCTCACTGATGACGGTTTTTAACATAATTCAACTTAGCATCAGTATTGATTATAAGTATGAACAGAAGTCAGATGTGTTAGAATGTAATTGCAACTTTCACCTGAGACTGGTAAAAGAATATCTTTTGTGAGACGTTTCCTTCCTGCAAAAGGCAGATGCGCGGATGCCTTACTCCGAGATTGTAACAATTTTTTAAACTCTGCGAAAGAGAGTTAAGTGAGCTTACGGGACAGATAAAAAAAACATTTTACAAATGCTTTCACTTGGTTAGTGGTTCTATCTTGTAAATTGACTTTCAAATCCAAAAGCCAAGCTGAAATAAGTCAATCTTATTTTTAATAATCATGAATCAGTTCCACTTTAGTTCATTCATTCATTCATCTTCAACCGCTTATCCAATTGCTGGAGTCAGTCCCAGCTCACTCTGGGTGAGGGCGGGGTCACCCTGGACAGGTCACCAGTCCATCACAGGACCAACACACAGAGACACACAGAGACCAACAACCACTCACACTCAGACTTACAGACAGTTTAGACTCACCAATTAACCCAAACATGATGTCTTTGGATGGTGGGAGGAAACCCACACATACACGGGGAGAACATGGAAACTCACCCCGGGACCTGAACCCACAACCTTCTTAATGTGGGGTAGCGGTCCACTCCTATTGCAACAGCCGCTGTGCTGCCCGTGACTAATAATGCAGGAGCTGACAAACTCAAGTTTGATTTTTTATAGTGCAAAGTTTCTGGTAAATTCAAACACTCACACTCAGAGCTACGGACAATTTAGAGTCACCAGTTAACCCAAACATGATGTCACCCACGCAGGCACGGGGAGAACATGCAAACTGCCACTGTAGTTCATATAGATCCACAACACATTATTTGGAATCTCAAATCGCTTTGTCCAAACTGATGAGAAGCGCATGTTGGGTTTAAACTTCATATGCATCTATCCTACCTTCTGACTGATGTGATCGTTCCTGGTTTATATTGTTTGACTAGGAAAAGCACCTGCACACATGTACTTGCTGACGATGAGGTGACACATTGCTGGCTCATTCCTATATTTAGGGTAAAGCCGATACCATCCTGTCCAAAAGCAACCTCGCTCGAAGTCAAAGCTGCAATATTTCATTGCTGTTGTAAGGGGGTTTTAAAAAGATAGTAATATGCACTTGCATAGGCTGGTCAGCAAAACATCACAATTTAAGGATGGAGAAAGGATGAGACCGCACATGGGTTAGAGGTAATATTAGCTTAAATCAGATAGTCTGGAAAACAGCAGTCAAAAGCTTTGGAGCAGCCCTCCATGCTTATGGCTTATGCACTTTAGAGCATTAAAATAGAGTTTAGTGTTTTTGAGCTCAGCACACTCTTCTTCCTCTTGTGAAATCAAAGGTTTTGATTGTTTAACATTTAGACATGGGTGTTGTTCAATGCTTTTGAATAGCTCAAATTAATGTAGTAATGACTGAGAAGGCAAAAACAAGCACTACATCCGCCCACTGTCTTAACCAATTGAGTACGTATTCATCTTCATGAAGCAAAAGACAAGTGCTGTGTGGGTTTGCTGAGTGTGGTATCTTGATAATTAGAACTATAATCGTATGGTGCACTACAAAAAGAAGGCAGCACGGCGGCATAGTGGTAAGCGCTGTTGCCTCACAGCAAGTAGGTCGTCCGTCTGATTACCAGGCCTGGGGCCCTTCTGAGCAGAGTCTGCATGTTCTCCCCGTGTCTGCGCGGGTTTCCTCCGGGTACTCCCGTGTCCTCCCACCATCCAAAGACATCACGTTTGAGTTGATGACTCTAAATCTGGGTGTGAGCGGTTGTTGGCCTCTCCGTCTGTCTCTGTGTGTTGACCCTGTCATGGACTGGTAACCTGTCCAGAGTGACCCCGCCCTCACCCAAAATGAGCTGGGTGTGGCTCCAGCAACCAACCCACCCCACGACCCGGAAATGGATAAGCGGTAGAGGATGAATGAATTTAATGCTGAGCATTACAATCTTCCCTGATATATGGTATCTGCAAGAAGGATAAGATTCTGCTTGCTCTCATTGCAAATCAATGCCTCTTTGTTCGAAGATAAGGAGACGCGCCCACTTCCCAATTATAGAGCAAAAATAAGAATATTTGCTCCGCTAAAATAGATAGCTTTGCAGTGAATTTGCTCTAAACGTTGCTGGATATCTCTTCTGGAGATCATAAAGCGCAAAATGGTACAGATCACATTTTCCATTGCAGCAGCGAAGTGGAAACATCTTCTGTAATTGTTTGATCTCTGGCGTGTAACAAGATGGCGGAAAACGTTAATGCAAGGAAAAGGACTGTACTGACGCAGCCCATCGGAGACAGGCAGGTTGAATAGAGAACTGGATTGGAAGGCTCTGGCTATGTTATGCATTTTAGTCAGTATGATATGTGCTTCTCTAGTCTTCCTGGCCTTTAAAGCAGTGGTGTGTAGTGTGTTCTAGGAGACATTTCACATTCTCCCAGAAGTGTTGGACTCAATAGTCGTAACACTGGAAAGGATGTTAATTTTATGGGAGATGAAGGTTGAAAAAAATAAAATGATGACGCACACCAAAGAGAGATTGAAAAAAATATATATATGATGTGTCTGTCTATTGTTCACATGATTCACAAACAAATCCATAATAACTTCATTGCTTTGGAAGCGTCTGGAGAATCTCAAAACGCAGTCATGGTTTAATGACTGATGTAAAAACAACAACAAATTTTATCTAAGAGGTAGTTTGTGCAACAGACAATGTGTGTGATTGCTGGAACGCAAATGAAGCAGAAAATTATTTTTTAATCACTGCCACCACAGACTCTCCGTTAATAGCTCAGCGGAGACAGATCCGTTGATGTGGACGAATATCTTCAGCTTTATGCCGAAAGCCCAATATCGAATTTACTCTTTCACTTTTATCTTTATCTTTACTGGTTTGAAGTCTGAATACTTTCAGACCAAATACTTCAGACAGCCTGTTGGTATATTTGACCACTGGCTTGGTCTCGGCTATAAAAATGTTTATGGTCTCTTGTATGCAGTGGCCCTGAGAGCTCAGCACACTGCAACTTGAGAAAACACAAACAGATAAACCCACACAAGTGCATCCTAACTGGGTTCATCACGTTATGTGTTTGTTGTTTTTAGTCATTTATTCCAGTAAGGTATAGTGATTTAAAATTGGATGTGACTGTATTGTGACTATATTATGACTATATTGATGAGGACGTTTGAAAAATGGGCTTCCGTGTTGTCTAATTGCATGTGTTTTCTTAAGTTGCAGCATTTTTCAGTGTTGCTGTGTTGTCAGAAGCTGCTTTGTCCAAAAGATATTCCATAAGTGCTTTAAGTGATATAAAGGTACATAAAGTAGACTTTATGTGGGAACTTCGTGATTAACTTAGCTGGGTTCCACGAAAAGTTAGGCTCATTCTGATAACTTAATCAACTTCCTCTTAGCAAATGGCTGCATCGTAATGCTTTTATGTCTAAACAGCTAAGCATAATTAACGTACACAGCCACAGCCCTCCTTAAGTCCCCCTACTAAACGACAAATACCTCACCATCACAATGTGTGATTCAGCCGTTTACTCCACCGTCAAACACAAATATGGGCAACACCAAAACAGAAAATCTTTGTTAAGTTCAGGGGCCTGTGATTTTATGCTGTTCATGTCTCCTGTGTTGAAAGTCTCTGCTCTTTCTGCATGGACATATTCCTGCAAGCTGCTGGACTGTACTGCTTGTGTTTTAATAGTGTTAGCAACATTAAGATTAGCTCGGTAACCAAATGCAGAGCAGAAATCTGGACGACGGAGCATTTTAATTTGAGTGACAAAAAAAACAAAACAAAACAAAACAAAAACAAAAAAAATGTGTGATTGTGCAAATACTGACTGTGAGAAAAGCTGTAATTTGACACTGTTAAAATGCTCTTGGAAAAAAAAAACAAACAAACAAAAAAAGACGATCTGAAGCTATCAAAGTTCAGTTGGATTTTTATTTGTCATCCAAATATCTGTTCCCTTTCTCACTTTTCAGATCTGTGACATAGCTATACCCACAGAGGGACAGCGGCTGACGACTAAATAAATGCTGCTGTTTCTTGAGAAATTCCCCAGAAAGTTTCTGCATATCCCAGCCTCTGTTAATAGATTAACACATATTTACAGCTCGGTTACTTCATTTGCACCTGACCTATGCAGTGCAATGCAAACACACAAACAATGCAAATACAAACATATAAGCTCATCAACTACCAACATGCTCTTTGGAGTTACAAAAACCTGGCTTTGCTGTCCCTCTTGAGATTTCAGGTTTGCTAGCAAACTGATCTGCTCTCCAAATACGTACTTTTAGTTGGGGATAGTCATTCTTGAGTTAAAACTGATAAGATATAAAATTCTCCTGCTATTGTATTAGGCCCGCTCCCTGCAAATCAGCAGAGAGCTGACCAACTCACAGACACTAAACCTCCTTCAGCAAGAATTTCAACAACGTCAGTGATCCCATACATTTTCATGTACAGTAGGGTCGTTGTCAGGTCAGAGATTAGGTTTGTCCAACTTGTCCAACTCTTGTCTAAAACTAAGATCAGCACTTTTGCATACTGAACTTAAATGTGAAGCATAGTTAACATCAAAAGTGCAAAATTTTAATAATATCGCTGTCATTGTGAGGAAGTTGGAAGGCATTTTTCCAAGTCAAAGGTTTTAAGCAGCAGAATCTACTATTACATTCACTGATAACATTCTTTTCATAATATTGGGGCCACGGCTATCTAGCTTGTTAAGTAACCTATTACACATTAGATTATTATTTAGAATCCAACACAACCAGTCAACGTCAGCACACTCTTTAATGTTCCTGTTCCTGTTAAAGTAAAACTGTAACTGAAAAAGAAATATCACTGTTCTTTGGCCCAAATTATTAAAATGCCAGGCCAGATGTCTGTTCCAGTTACACTATTAGCCCTGAAAATCTCATTCATATCAAAGCAAAACTGGTATGCCAGTTGAAATACCTCTCTCACTCTTTCGCTCTCTCACTCTCTTGAAATATATGTATATACATACACACACACTACTCACAGAAAGTTAGGGATATTCGGCTTTTGGGGGAAATTTCAGGATGAACCTAAATTGCACTATAACCTTCACATGTGAACTTAATGTGACCTCCTCTAAACTTTTGAATGCACATGTCCAACTGTTCACGTTTTCAGTACTTTTTTTCACAACTTCTTGTTCTCTAACGACAAAAATCACAACAGGTGTTTGATCCATGAATCGACCAATGCATTTCCTGGTTCAATCAGAATTGGTTTCTAAACATTCCTCCTCATTATGCTATTCACATTTTGACATCACGAGACCAAGATGGCACCTAGCAACTGATCAACAGTACCTCACCATTGCGAGGCTTCAAACAGGATGTTCTCAGACGGAGGTGGCCACTGAGCTTAGAGTGTCATCAGCAGGTTGTAACAAAGATATATCTGTCACAGAAAGGCACAGAAGTGGACGTCCTTCGGCCACTTCCCACACAGATGAGCGCTTCATTGTGAACAGTGCCCTGCGGAACCAGATGATGAATGCCACTCAACTCCAGGCACATTTCAGAGAGGTGAGAGGCACCCAAGTGTCACGTCAGACCATTTGAAACGTCAGCGTGGCCTGCAAGGGTACCTGACCACACCACCAGGCACAGGCGACATCATCTCGAATGGGCCAGGGAGCATTTATGCTGGACGAGGGACCAGTGGGCCTCAGTGCTGTTCTCTGATGAAAGGCGATTCATGTTGAGCAGAAATAATGGCTGCCAACGATGTTGGAGACATCAAGGAGAGCGCTGTGCGTCAGCCACTGTTGTCACTGTGGTGTTGCAGTGTGGGCAGGTGTGTCTAGGCAATACAGAACTGCTCTACACTTTGTGAATGGTACAGTGACAAGCCCATACTGCCTGCATAACATCATCAATCCAGTCATTGTGCACCTACATGTACAACACAGGCCTAATTTCATCTTCATGGACGACAATGGACAATGGACGACAAACGGCTGGAGTATCTCGAATGGAGTGGCCTGCACCTCTCCAGACCTGAATCCCATAGATAACCTATGAGATCAGCTGAGTCAGCGTGTAGAGGTTCATAACTCTGTACCCCAGAACCTCAATGACGTAAGCGCCGCCCGTCAAAAAGCGTGGGATGCCGTGCCTCAGCAGACAATAAGTCAACTCGTGAACAGCACGAGTCGTCGTTGTCAAGCTGTAATTGATGTTCAAGTGCACATGACACGTTATTGAGACATTTTTTTGCTGTGCATACCCCCCACTGTTGCTGGCTTTTGTTTGAATACATTGTCTGTGATGAGGAAACCAGCATTGCATGCTTCTACTTAAATGCCATACTTTCATGCTATAATATCACTGTAGGGTGAGCAGTGTATACAGTATATATGGGTCTCATTATAAATGTATGTGTGCCCTTATTGCACAATGCAAAGTACAATACAAGTGTTCTTGACTAAGAACTGAAAAAAAAATAAAAAAAAAATAAAAAAGCAGCAGTTCATCCTTGTTACCTCCTGTCTTAGACATTTGAAGTGAGTTGTCCTACAGTGAATACCAGCAGTGACAGTATACTGGATGACTATTTCAGCACAGTTTATATTGTTCTCAGTGGAAGTGGATCCCATAGCAACTCCAGCAGCTGACTGCTGCCTCTGTATCTTTGATCACTATTCTTTCATCTTTTGTGGGCCTGAGAGTGCCAGAAAATTGCTGCATGGCATGATATATGGCATTCCATCCCAGCAGCTATGAAAAATAAATTAGATTTCCCTACACCATTTCCTGATCACACCCGCCCCGCCCCACACCCTCCACCACCAAGAGCCCTCCCCCCTTTTATCACACCTGCCTCGCTCCTTCATCCTTCCTGTCCATGCATGTGGCAGAACATCAGCTGTTAAACTCAAAAATGGAAGGTGTGATTACGCCGAGTGTGTCATATCAGGTTTTTTCAAGCTCGCGAGTGGTTACCTCTGTTTATTTGGGTCCTTCTAGGAATAGCACGAGAAGCTGGAGTAACCCAAGTGAAATCAATTCTAGCAAACATGTGGTCATTGCAGATGTGATGAGAGTTGAAGAGAAACATAATTCACCTGCAACAACTGGGATGAGTTCTATTCACTGTCTTGTCTGTGATAAAATTGAATGCATTGAGAGTTGCCTATACGATTTCCTGATGAACACCCACAGGGCTCTGCTCTCTGACCCTCTATGCATGTCTGAACCCACTCCGTCTCACGATTGTTATACTCTGTCTTGTGGAGTCGAGCCGTCCCACATTGCACTAGGAAAGGTAGTGTACAGTCGATGGCCAATAACCAAGCAGTACAGGCCATCCTACATTTTGCTTGCAGTGAAAAACAAGCTGTAAACATAATATTGACACTCCTCCTTGATCGTCACCCACTGATTTCAATCTTGCTGTCAGTTTTTTTTTTTTTTTCATAGCTTTTTCATTTAAGTTGCCTGCTGCTGAAAACAAAAGCGCTGAGAGCAGAAGAATGAACCAATACATGAAAATTGTCAAACCAAAACAATGTCGCAAAAAATGCTGAAATTCTTTATAGGGAACTGCAGACCTTTAGACATGTTCGGCATAGCCATTTGAGCCTTTGCTAATGAAATAACTTTATTGTTGTAATTGATTGATTGATTATAGCAGCTTTAAGGTCGACAGAAAAGATCAATAGCCAATGGAGGTTTTTCAGGTCCTTTCAATCATTCATTGCTGCCTGGGCAGCAGCTGTGCTACTGACTCTTCGGCGTTTCAACATTAGTGTGTGTGAAGATGTACAAAATTATACCTGACATTTGTTCAAAGGCTCTGGGCTTTCTTCTAATTGTGCCGAGTGAATCATAAATACCTGAGCTAAAAAAAAAAAAAAAAAAAAAAAAACCCACAATCAAATATTAGACAAATTGTGGCTGTTATCTCACGCCTGCATTTATTAAAGTCCACATCTGCATGGTATGTGCATAATGTTTTCATTAAGATATCAGACTTGAAAAATCACACGATGAAGGTGGGAAGTAATTGAAACAATGCGTGATTGATTTCCTGAGACTCTCATAAGAGAAATGCAACTTCTTTATTGAGTGTGAGCTTGTCAGGTCTCCTTGCTGCGGGTCCGAAATGATTTATCACGCTTTCACTCACTGTGCTCTAAAAAAATTATCTTCATCTAGCTCTGCTTTATTTTTCTCATTTATGGGTTCATCCTTTTAACAACATCAGATGTTAATGAAAATATTTTTCCGATCTCTTCATATTTCTTCCACCTTATAAAGGATGCATTCATGAACCATCTGGGAGATGCATCTGATTCGTTCATTCTTGACCTATCTGATATCTATTTTTTTTTTTTTTTCAGCAACAGCCAATAATAGCAGGACACCACTCAAGCGCTGAACACGCTAAGTGGTGTTTTCCTCATGTAAATTAGAGCTATTGCAACAAATGCGATGCTGCAAAGTTGCAATTAGATGATTTTGATTAGAAAATTAGAAATTTTGGAATTTTAGAATTAGAAAATTTGAAATTTTGGATGTAGAAGTGGTGAAGCCCGAGGAAGGAGAGAGAGAAGACTGATTTGACGCCTATCACGAAGGTAAATCTTCTACAGCTTATTTATAGTCACTCTGACTGCCAGTGCACTGCACCAGAATCAGAATCAGCTTTATTGGCCAAGTACGTTCACGACATGCGAGGAATTTGGTTTCAGCAGGTGGTGTCACTCACGGAATGGACAGCAGCAATATGCTAAAATCTAAACTTAAATAATAGAAAAAAAGTATATACATACAAATATATACACTTATGCAGAAAAATAAATATATGCAACACCACCCAGACACAACAAAACCCTTTATACATAATGTAGCAGGCCACTGGGCGGACTGGGGCAAATCCCAGTAGTTGGCCCATTGGTTGTGAAATGCATCCAGTAAGTATTTCCCAGCCCTATTTTCTAAATCCCTTTGGGTCTCTGTGTGAGTAATTTGGGCTGATGATGAGAAAGATGTGTGTGTGGGGAGTGACTTCTCATCACCACTGCAGCTGTGGTGGTGATGGAGCGCAGTACAACCACGGCACTTTTCTCCTGCTGGTTAAGAAATAAAATACTCACACTTTGCATAATCTGTCTGAAATTTACATGGGGTAGGTTTGTGTGATTGAAGAGCCTATCCAGCGTTGTCATTGTGTTATTTAAGGTCTATTGATTGACTCAGCAGTGCTTATCCTGCATTGAGTGACCTTTGCTGTTGTCACCCAGTGAAAATTAAAAGAAAGTACGCGCATTTGTGAAGCACCTGCAGACAAATGTTACAGGGTCGGCGTATTTAAGTTGGAACATCCACAGCGCTAGTGGAAATGATGAAAATATTAAGAAAGATGGTCTTATTACCCACAACCTAGCCATGCATACAATGGGTTTGCTTTGATATTTGGACAAATAGTATTGCTTCACAACTAGGTCTACAAGGACTCAGGTCAACCTGAAAGAAAGCAAAACACAAAAGCTGCAAGTGTAAAGCTATTCTACTTATGCAGTGGTTATGTTTTCACCCTAAGTATGTTTGCTTGTCAGTTGGTTAGATGATCTGCATGGCAAAAAAACAAACAAACAAACAAACAAACAAAAAAACAACGTCCCATGACCTCAGTGCGTGCCAGGGAAGAACCCCCAAAAAATCCCGGCCACATCTGGGACACTTACTTTGAATTCTTTTTTTTTTTTTTTTTTTCAACGGAAGTCTGAATATGCTGTTTGACGTTGGCCTTGGCGGAGGTACGTGCAATGCTGAGCATTTGTATGACCTTGAAAACACGCACTGAGCATCAAAGGCATGAAAGCACTCTTTTGATCACGTTAAATCTGTCAGATGCAATAGAGTGTCAAGAATGCGGGATGGCTTCCATCGCGTCTTAGTGACATCATCACCAGCATCTGAAGCCTCTTTTTTTAAAACAGGCATCGCCTGAATGCGCCAGTATGATCAGAGCATCAAACCTATCACCTATCACCGTCGCCATCGCCATCTACAAAAGCCGCTGCTCTTATAAAGTCCTTGATCTTGTTCATTTAGTGTTGGGGATCGTTATTAGTTATTTGATTATTTATGCTGTTTTTTTTTTTTTTTTTTTAATCACTGAAGCTGTCAGTCTTAATAATATTACAGCAGGTCATCAGTGCAAGCAGCACATTACAACTAATTGCTGTTCAGTGATCTCTTGTTGCCAAAATAATAAAGACAGGCACAAATAAGGAGGCATTAAATAGGAAATCCACAATTATCCCTCCACGTTCTTAGGTCCAGGGAGCTTAAGTTCATTGTCGCTTCTTAAATCTAACCGTCCCACAACCGCAACCATGTGCTTACCCTGGTTTCTGTGATGCTGAAGACCCAGCACACCTTGTGCTGTCGTCACCAATGGCACCAATGGCACAATGATGAGCAAAATAACCTTTGCTTGAAGTGTGGATCTTTTGAGTGCTATTGTTTTGTGAGTATTTGAGATACTGATGTAACTCCTCGTTAAACTAGTGAATCTGTGCTTCCTATCAGGCCCCTGATATAATAAGCTTGGTTTAATGAGCTCTTATCCTATTTAGAGTGAACAGAAATTTTTATGAAGTGAGCTGGTTTGAGCTGATTCTAAATATGTGGAGTTCATTTGGCAACTTTGATGAGGAAAAAACACAAAGGGGATGAAAAAAAAAAAGCATAAAAACATAAAACTTCATTTTCCAGGCCTCACATAAATGCAGCTAGCTACATTTACAATATCATATGACCTACAACAATGGTTGGCAGTGCGTTGTCTGGGACTAAACCGCCTGAAATATGAGCAAATGGTGCGACTAGACTGTGATTTGTTTTTGTTCTCCGCTGCGTTAGAGAATTTAAATAAAGATAGAGGGGAAACAATGTTGTTGGCAGAACTTTTATTATAAGGTGACCTGACTAAATCCCAGATATTAAGCATCACTGCTGGTCGGAGGATAAAGAGAATATAAGAAGAATTTTACCAACCCACGCCATAAATCTAATGTTAAAGGCTCAAGTTTATCACCTTTGCCTGAGGTTTGTGTCACTTATCATATTAAAAGTTGTCTGAGCGGCAAATATTCAGCCAGCGCCTGAGGTTGATTGGATAAGAAAGGGCAAGGACTTTTCGGGGTTAATTTCACCCCTCAAACTATTTCAATGTGAAGAGGAAAAAAGGCGAATCTTACCTATAATATGTGGTATTGTGCCATATGGTCCCTCGGAAATACCTCAAGCCCACACATTCACACCCAGAGAGCAGGATGATCAATCAGCCTATGGGAAGGAAATAAAAGAGGAAACATTGAGATGGCCATCTGCTACACAATTATTTTCTTTTCTTTGGGGGAAGATGCTGCTTCCTATTCCCATGTAAAGTTGAGAAGATTTCGACTAGAAGGTCACACGAGGTCATCTGACGTCTGCAGATGAATATTGCATTGAATAATACAGCATGCATTAAATTGAAGCATCACTATTTGAGTTGACCTCTGCGACAGCGGGAGAAACACGGTGACCTCTGCGCTTTGGCTTGCTCTGAAACGAGGACAGTTGACACACACACATCGTAAACAATACCCAGGTGCTATTTTATACGCATTTTAGAGTGATCCAATCATGCAGCTAAACCACGGGGCTTCACCCAATTCAGGCAGGGCTATTGTGATTTATAAGGAATTATCTGTTTCACAAACAAAAGCTGATAAAAATCTCTCTAAAGAACAGTGCCGGATGGGGAGCAGATTAGATTGGTGTAAGGGAAATTATTGAAACAGAACACAGGGCAACGGCTCCCAAGTGACATTGTAATCTCAGCAATGAGCGAATGCACATTACTTGCCTCTTTTCTCCCATTCTGTCGGCCAGTCGTCACTACAAGGTGTTTGCCTCTCTATACACGCAGTCTGAGAGCTGTGTTATTTGTTTGCCTTGCCAGTATGTGTAGGAGTGAAGAGCATGGGCCCGAATGTGTATTCATCTGAATGCGTTTGCGCCCCATTGCATGCATAAGCAACCGAAAAAGACGTTTAAATTATGAAGTCAAACATTTACAATTTGTGTTTTTTTGTACATATAGCCCACACAAGGAAGAGAAACATATGTATTCTCAGAACGATAAAAGAGGGAGAGGCCTTGTTTTATTAACTGACAGTGTTCCTCTTTTCTTCCTCTGAAAGCAGACAGCTTCATACTGTATTCCACTCAGAGCTCATCCTTCCAGATGTTTGCATGCAGCTTCTCTTGACATTACCCGGCGCTTACATCAGCGCTGCCATAGTCTTCCCTGAATGCCTCTCTCCAGGTAGTCGTGAAACACCTTCTTCTCTCAGTTGGGAGTCATTTCCATGGCATCCTATTTCGCTCTCCTTATTCAGTCCCTCATGTACTTGCAGCGGATGCCATTTCTGCTGATTGGAAAACTTGCAGGCACATCCCCAACGGTGCTCTGATTTCTGCTGCAGATCTCTCTCTAACAGTGACTTTTCTGTCGCGCAGGAACAAATGCGGACCCCCGGGTCCCCTGGCTGGACTAACTGCTAACTCCAGCACTACAGGATGAACTGCATACTCACTTAGAACGCGTATTTGGACGATTTAAAGTGAAATTATCTGACCAGGTGGATGCCGATCAACTGCGATTTGTCCATTCGTGAACTCAGTGCATGTCTATTAGTTTTTAAAGACATACCAGCCGGAGAACACAAATAATGCATCCGCTCTCGTTCACTGTCGTTAACTGTCTTCATTCAAATTGCATTAAAACTTGCTTCCAGCAATAACCTGCTGTGGTGTAGATCCAAGCTAACAAAATGAGGGAGGGAATTGACTCTAAGAGAGCGCTGTCTTATTCTGACAGCACAACTTCATTAATTATGTTCATACGGTATTTGGGATTTGTTTGCACTTCTTTCGTTGTGACAAGCAACATCACTCCAATTCACATGTGGGTTATATATATGTATATATATATATATATTTATTTATACATCAATTGCATGGTACTATGGTGGTTTATCTCCCTACAGCAGCTCAGAGGTAGAGGATATGTGTTTTTAGAGTGATAAAGAGGACCACTTTTACAGTTTGTCTCAAAAGCACCTAAATGAACAATGATGCAGGTTTTGCTTGCTGAAACTAGTGAAACCGTTGCCGCCTTTTAGTCGCTGCTTTGTAATTTCTTTTCAAAATGGATTGTATTGTCTTATGTTATTTTATTTGTATTGTTATTATTATTTTATGACGTGTTTTTAATGTTATAATAAATCTTTTGTTTTGATTATGTAAAGCACCCCAAATCGCTTGATGTATGAATGGTGCTATACATTGTCTTGCCTTGCAAATTATCCCTCCTGTTCATACAAGCCACCAGTGTGCCAGACTAAGTCTACAGTCATCACTCTGTGCAAAAAAATGGAATTTATCTGTAGTTAATTTTGTTCCTCAAGAGTTTGAAAAGCAAGTGGCTATCTTCCAGACTTATCGCCTTCTGAATGTGTAATAATTCCCTCTTCGGGTTTCCCTGGACAGTGTTTTTTTTTTTTTTTTTATCAGAAAAAGACAAGATAATGATGTATGGAACAGTGGGACAGTGGTTAGCAAGAGAGAAGTTTGATTCCCCGGCCTGGAATTTGCATGTTGTCCCTTTGTGAGTGTGTGTGTTCCCTTCAGGTTCTCTGGCTTCCTCCTACAGTCTGACAGGTTTAGATTTATTGGTTAGTTGTGGATCTGAGTGTAGGAGTGAGTGGTTGTTTTTCTCTGACCCAGACAAATAGTCTAGATTAAGGATGAATGCATGGACAGACAATAATGACTTGTTGTGAGAAGCCCATGCTGCTGAAAATCCATTTCACTTCAGATAAACGTTTGTATTCTTTCTACACAAAAGGACTGTCCATTTTGGCCTCCTTAACTTGCGGTTGGAAATAACTCAATGGCCAGAACGAACACGAGCACCAAGACAGTTTTCTGCAGCCGTTTCACTGGTCATATGGGTAAATGTAAGTGGGCTCAACTGCAAACCCACAGGCTCACAGGCACAATTCGGACAATGCTGGAGTCAGACGAGTGCTATCCATGACACTGTTGCACTGCTAAATGATCAGGTTTGTGTGGAACATATTTAGGATTAATCACTCGATTAAGCAATATCTACTCCTGTTTAAATGTGAAACAACTTCAACATTTCTCTTCATTTGAGTTAGGAGAGTGCAGTCTGCAGAAGTAGAATGGCAATCCAGAATCTGAAGTATCCCCACAGATTAAGTGGATACTTCATGTACGAACCAGTCTTCTGCTTTGGCTTTACATATGAGGTGTTATATGGAAGTATTTTAATCCGCTGGCTTCCCTGATCTCTTGTCCTGAGGATGGACTGTCACACTACTGTTTCGCGCTGTAGCTGGCGACGGTGGTTCTTGGTCGGAACTTGTAAATGTGCTGCCACAGCCCACCCACTGCAAGTTGAAAGCAGGACACCGCAATTCCCAGCTACAGTGAGTGGGTTAGCAGTGTAATCGCTGGGTTTGGTTCATTAGCGGCAATTGAACAGGTCAAAACGAATTATTCACACATCACAAGTGGCACAAAGAAAAAAAATAAATCTCATAGACTGCTGCATTAGCATGAGAAATTTTTGCCCTCCATCTGGTACAGTCCACTACCTTGTATCATCGGAAGAGGCGTTCCTGCTGCTGGATACACAACCATGTAAATCATTGAGAGCTTTCTGGAATGGAATTTATTTCCTGCTCACAGCCAGTTTTTTGTTATTCTTCTTAATTTGTGCATGAGTGAGATAACTGCCATGCAGAACCTCTGTGATCCCTCATACTACTCCTCTGTTGCATAGTAAGTAAGAAATTCAATTGTTTTTCTTTTTCGCTAAAATATGTATCAGTCATGAGGCTGTAAACAACAGCCTTTGGCAGCTGGCAGGCATTTGGCATTCTGGCTCAAATTGCCAACCATCCACGATGTGACCACACTATGTTGGTGTTTTCCGTCCGTACTTCAATTCCCTTCAACTTAATAGTCAGATTACATTGACAAGGCCACAATGCATGCTGCCATCCATTTAATGCATCATCAAGTCATTAGCAAATGGTTCACGCTCAGCTTCAAAGGCAGACGGGGGGGAAACCACACACAAAGCCACAGGCCTCCTCGGACATTACATGCGTGTCAAAGATGTTAGCGGGCATGAAGCAACAGACAAACTAGGGTCTCAGTGACAAGCCAAGTTGCAACAGCGTCCCACACCGCACCTCCTGTGGAGAAACGTAATCACATTTTCTGCAAGGGTGGTTCTGCAGCCCGTGAGAAAAGGGTTTATCGAATTCACGGACATTGTCATCACGCAGTCCGTGTTGGTTTCCCTCTGTATCTCAGGCCACTTACATCCTGCCAGCGCAGTGTACAGCGCTTGAGGGCTAGGATACACGCACACACACAAACACGCACGCATATACAAAGTTGTTGTATTGCTGGGAGCTATAGATAACGCAGAGAAGGAAATTATAAGGTAGATTGGGGATGTGTACTGAATTGCATTTGACCATTTTTTTAAACAGCTGAAGTAAAACTAGTGGATCCTTAAAGCAATGTGCTGACTAAATTTATTCTGTTTTTCTGCACTCAAATTAGTTAGCCAGACTTCCTGAGTGAGGCGCTTATGATTACAAAGAATAAACATAAATGCATGAGCTAGGGAAGAATGATTAAAACTATTAATAAAAAATACACACAATAATTTAATATGCTATTCCCATGAAACTTGGGCAGTTGCATGTCACAGATTAATAACACTGAAAGGCTACAGCCTGGTTAATGGCTTATCTTAACACGATAATGTCAGCATGCTATTAATTATGCATGTCCAATATATTATCGTGATAAGTAGGGCTAGTTTTGAGGGTTCACTTAAAACCACAGAAACCTTTATCTTTGAATCTGTGGCAAAATGCGTGGCATCAAAATATACACGATGTAGAATAAACACATACAGGACGCATAAAACATACAAAAGACTAGGCAAACACCAATGAGACTGCCAAACTCAGAACTACAAACTATTTCATCACTGGCATCTGAGTAGGGAGGAGTGCAAGTGTGTTTACGCCAGTGTGGATGACAGGCAGACTGACCATCTGCTATGTTTTTTTTACACTGATATGTGATGTTATGTCGAGAGCCAGGGAAAGTCTAACTAAGGTGCGACGGTCACTTTGGCTGCTGTGCTGTTTATCCCTGCTCCATTTTTCTTCCCCCCTCAGGTAATGTCACTTTGGAACACATTACCTGTCAGACACTGAGTAGATAGTAATAATGTCTACATGCAGAAATGAAATGAAATATGAAATTGAAAATAATAATTAAAAAAATAAATAAATAAATAAAATAGACAGAACAGAAGGCAGGACTGAGAATCTGACGGAAGAAAAACAGCCCAAAGGCAGGAGTGGTCTAATGCCACAAACTGATTCGTTTATTTGGTAGAACAACAACTACTGTGACTGTAATGTTTCTCCTGAGATCAATACACAGCTGCATATTGTCGTCAATGCGTCTAAGTGCTCGGCCCTCCTTTCTTCAAGTGACTCTTAGATTTATTCTCCTCTTGGTGAAAGTGAAGCCAATGGAGATCCTGAGCTCTAGAAAAACTGTCAGTTGTATACGCATTTAAATTTGTTTTGGCAAGTGCCCTCTCCAGTAAAGAAATCATGAAGTACAAGAGTTTGAAGAGAGGATGTAAAGAGTCCTGTAGCCTTGCACTTCAGGCAGGTGAACAAATGGCAATATTTATTTATTTACAACCTTAAAAATGCTGCATGAACAAAATTCCAATTCACCATACATTCTGCAGTGTTATTTCGTATTATTGTTAGCCTGTCGTTCATAACCAAACTGAACACGAAGGTCAAATAGTATGAAATGAATGAGAATAAACAGTCACTTTATCCTAAAAAATATAGTAAAACATTTTAAACTTTTTAAGTGCCACTGCTCTTAGTCACAGAAATGTCATTTATAAACCGCGCTTTCCACGGAATAACGAAAGATGTCTGGTATGTTAAACCAGCAAGGCCACATCCAGACTGACAATAACACTGCGTAAAATGAACACAGGCTCCTCATTCATATCAATGACACCACTGTTGGTTCAGCTGCATCGGAACCTCTGCTACGAGAACAGCACGGGCCAATGTGATGCAGCACTGCAGAGCATCGGCCTGTTGATTGTGTGCAAGCACAAACGTCTGCCACAACGCAATCTACCTTACAAGAATCCAGGGAAGGGAACTAATTGGTACCTTTACCTCGGAGGCGTACACGCCGCTGTGCACCGAGTTCATCTGTGATCGACATACGCATTAGACTTGTGTGTTGCTTGTGTGTTTCGTCCCCTTACTGGAACCCATAGCATGCACTAGGACGCCAAACAACTGTACTTGGGCTCGTGGATGAAAGAAGCACAGAAATAATGCATATCAAAAAGTTTTCTTTGTGCTCCGTAAAAAAAAGAAACAGAAAAAAGACATCCTTAACAGATAACTCATTGTGTGCATTTATAGGTGACAGACAGGCAATAAGGAAGTAAAACCAGTGCGCCTGTCGATGATTGTTTCTACCGGGGATCCAGTTTCATCCATGTCTGCGTGATTTAGTCGGAAAAAGTATTTCTAGGTGCCCAAATCCACCACAAACAAATTCAGGCTGCTTGCTTTTATCAGCTTGTTGCAGAGTACGTGTAAAAAAAGAGGCTCATAGGCCACACCCATAGAGGAACTGAACAGGCGTGTGCTGTTGGGAAATGAGGGAAACCGTTTGTGGACTAATTAAGAATGAATAGAAAATAATTCCCATAACAATGACATCCTCAGGTTTTGCTGGAACAACATGAGTTTTACGATATGTGAGCGAAAAACCAACTAAAGGTAGAAAAATGAATATTCATCCTCCTTAAAGGAGAAGAGGCCATGAAGGATCCAAGCCATGTCGCACAAAGTATCCATTAACGACTCACTTTATTGGCCCTGTACATTTTCTGGCCCTGCAATTGCACGCAGTGTCTGTGAATATGTGAGAATATTGCTTTAAATATTTGTCTTTATTAGTCCTTTTCAGCTGCCCTTGGGGGTGCGAAATGCAAAAACAACCCCAGGGGAGCTTAATGAAATTATTATCTTATTATTACTCATTTTTCGGCACAAAATCCCTGTAGCTGTACAGTTTACCATGAAGTGGTGCAGCTCCAGGGACATATTATAACCTCTCATCTCATTGAAGCAACAACGGCAGAAATTCATCTTCAAGTGGGTAGCCTATATTAAAACCCACTAATGATAAAGCAGTAGCAAATGTTCCGAACAGGTCCTTTAATTGAAAATGTTGAATATGGTTTTATGTTACTTTGGTAAAGCACTTATAGGGAGGGGGCTTCCTTCATTACTTTCAATTTCAGTTCTTGATTTGCTTTGATTCATTTTAACACATTCAGTTAAATTAATTACAGAAAAGTTAAAGAGTCATATATCATAAGTTTTTTTGTTGTTTTTTTTTTAGAAATACTGTGTTTGCGTTTCATTCATGAGCAATTATGAGGTCTATATTTACTGATAATTGGGCTCTTCAGTCTAACTGTGTTTTGTAGCGGGCACATGCTGGGAAAACGACTAAATGAATGCTTAAAGCAAGCAGGATGAATAAAGAAGTACTAGAGCGCATCCGTCTTCTATTGTTATCAACTTGCAACAGCAAAATTCTTCATGTGTCCCTCTGTGAGTGCACAATGCTTTTTGATATACAGCAAAGGGAGTGGACATAAAAAAAAAAAAAAAAAGCTTTATATTGTTGTTGCTTTTAATTCAGTCATGTGGACTAAAGGTTACAGCCATTTTACAATCAAATGTTGTCATTTTCTTGTCTTTTAAGAGCTGTCAAAAATGTATGCGCTGAAAACCTGAACCTAAATCTCAGTGGGCAACATTTCAGTGGAAAATAAGCTCATGTACCTCAGCGTGAATATAGGAAGCTATTGATGCATAAGCTTAAGCTCTATAATTATGTATGTAGTTTTACACAAATCCTCCCATATGTAATTACAGAGAATAAGCTGAGGTGTACAGAATGACGGTGATTTATTAGAGACCTGTGGCGCTTGGGGTTATTCTGTCGCTGATGAAAAAACATAGTTGGGACTTGAGAAAAAGAACAATTTTCCTTAACATCAGTAATAGCTTGAAATGTGACAGTAATGTGGCCCTGATAATGGAAACCTTGGCAACAACCCATTACATAAGCACTGCTTTTATTCTTTATTTCTGTTTACGTTGAAGACTCTGGACAAAAATATAGAAATATGAGACGACTGTGACCGACAGTTTGGGTTACAAACATGATGTCTGTGTTATTGGATCCTTTATGAAAGGGGAATTAACCGACACAACAGACTCTGGTCTCTTAACACATCGGTGACGTCACCCGGTAATAAGTTTTGTTTGTCCTGGCAACCTCGAGTCACAGGAATCATCGCACAACACGCACAAATATTACAGGCGTGGCTGATCGGAGCTCTGGATGCTACATCACGGAGGATGCGAACTGACTAAAACACAAAAAAAATGTATTCAGCTATGATATTTACTCCGTCACAGTTCAGTGGAAGACATTATAGATGGTTAGTTTTGATAACCGAATGAGTCACTGTGACAAGACTTTTCCAGATGAAAAAAATAAGTTAGGAGTTTTATCGCTTTTCAGTTTCCTCCAGCCAAGGGCACGACTACATTTTTTGTCCAGTTTTCATAAAAAGGGCCAGAAAGGTACCACGCACCATGGGCATGGTACAGACTGACTGAAGTTTAGGCGACAAAATTTACTTGCGCATTGCAGCCAAAAGCAAGATGGGAAAGGAAGTGGTGGAGGTGGGGTTGTTGCAAAACAAGACTAAAGAAAGGGGGACTGGAGAAACTGGAGAATCCAATTTCAATAATCTTAAACTGCAGTAATTGACAGAGGCCAACAAATTATGACCGCAAGCAAATTGTGTTTCCTCCCAAAACAGACATGGACGGGAAGCAAATTTGCACTAAAATCACAGCCTTTTTTTCAATCGCTCACTTCTCTGTCCATAATGGTCACATAAATTTTTTTTTTTTTTTTTTACACTTACTAATCATTATAATTTTGGGTGATATTTCCTGCTGTAATTTTTGCACTTATAAAATTCAGCCCATTTTGTTTTCCTCAGTTGTGCGTCTCCAGCCTGTGTTTCCACTCATCTCACAGGTCCTCCTCCTTCCTGTACGTGCCCAACCAGGCCCCAGACACCATCAGACTGCCCCCCCCCCCCCCCCCCCCCATCTGCCCACCTGCTCCTCTTTCATTGCTTAACCCAAAAATTGGTCACCCGGTCTTTGTCAGATCTGGTTCTGGTCCCCATAGGACCCTAACCCTGTGAAGCACTCTCCTGCCTTTTCCTTTTTGTTTGCCTGCCAGTTCATTGATTGATCTGCCTGCAAGTTCCGCCGTCCACCTGTGAGCATTCTCATGTTTTTTGTTTTTTTTTTCTTTAAAAGTTTAGCCTGCCTGCATTTGGGTCTTTTCCCCTGTGTGCCTGACAAATACTTTATCTATATTTAGTCATATTTGTAACTCATGTTGCAGCCAAATGGCTATCTAATCTGCAGGAAGCAATGTTAATGTGAAGGACTGTCTGTCATAGCCTCTACCAAAAACTACGGCACCGACAAGAGCATGCCTCCAGGCTATAACTACGAGGCTGGCATAGCCACAGACATTAGAGTTATTGGAATATTCGGGTAAGGGCTGCGTGACAAACTGTTCAATATATGAGAAATATAATTTCACCTCACCTTTTTGTACAGCAGTGGATTAGAATGTGATCTACATAAGCGCTGGCTTTACCAACACGAGTGCGCAGCCCAATTCTCAGAGCAGAAACCCCGTTCTTTAATTTAACCAATGACGTCCTAAAGGAAGATGCAGTATATTAAAAATCAACCGTTGGATTTATACGATTTCCACACAACAGCTATGATATGCTACATGTTGAGAGCAGTTGAGCAATAGTCAGCCTTCATCACCTTGGCCTCCTCTAGTTCTTCACTTTAATTCCTTGTCCGACACATTAAATTCACCTCACTGGTGGGGTATTACAAACCCATTTCCTTGCCCCTCTTGGGTAATTAAAACCCCCTCCTGACTACAGCTCATGTATAAATAGAACACCGCATAAGTCAGAACATATTTCTGATTGAAAGTCAAAGCTCCTCAACTTTGTGATTCAGTCTCACAGAAGAAGATTTTTATTTTTTATTTTTTTTCAATCTCGTGCTCCCTGTCAGTGGAGCTTTAGCACCGTTTGTCAGGAAGCATTATACGCCTGGATGGGCGTGCTGCATCTGCGGGATTTTTAGTTGCAGGTTGGCTCCTGACAAACCCACCTTCCAATTGGTCTCAGTTGTTTCCAAGATGAATCAGAAGGGGTTTTATTAAGGCAATCCAAAGAGCTCAGGGGCTGCACAAATAACTTCAAAGCAAAGTTTATATAGATCCCCCGAGACTTTGCTGCTCTGCCACAACCTTTACACAAGCTGAAGAGTGGACAGAATTATCTGCTGTGAAGAAAACTCACTTTTTCTGCCTATTAAATCATATTTGTCTTTCAGCTCAGATTGATACAGGTGAAGAAACACAACACAAATAACAGCAATAAATGTAGAGATGGATGTCACCCTGTGGCCCAACTTCATGAGTCAAACGCAGGATGCACGCATGGTATCTAACTATTACTGCAACCCATACTAAAGCTAACAAAAATAAATTAACTGGAATCCAAAAGAAAAACACAGTCTAGGGGATTTTGATGATGGTCAGCCTTACTGCAGAAAGGAAACATTGACAGAGGAAAGTCGATGACAAACAGCGTGAGTGTAATCACTCGACCAAGCCGGAGCGAGAGCAGCTGCTTTCTCCCATGTTATCGGGTCCTGCAGCTGACAGAGACATCAAAATCTCGACACACACACACACTATATTGCACATGGCAAATTCATGACATCTGCACATGCTGCCAAAGATAAAAGCCATGAGTCTGGTACAAGGCATGTGGGAATAGATGTACAGTAACGAGAGCCTTGGGGGCTGGCTTAATGAGGAGCATTAGTGAACCATAATAGTACTCGTGTGTGCAGCTGTAAGAGGGGTGGCGAGGCTGGAAACGGCGAAGGCTGGATGGATGAGGGAGCAGCAGTTTGTCAGGTAGTGGACAGGCTCATCTCAGCTTTCGGGAAACTCTAATGAGACAGGGGAACTTCAAACCAATGGATGAGCCCAGATTGTAAACGCTGACAAGTGCAATCAGTAGCTAGCGTGCTGATATTAACTCGCTATCCTCTTTTTTGGTGTCCCACTGAGACGGGACGAAGGAGGAAGGCAATTCTCAGCTTCAACAAATGGGATACATCTTACACACACTGCAAATGCCTCAGATCCATTTTTCAGCACAAACATTATGTGACCTCAGAGCGCTTCATGAATCTATTTCTAGTTAATTGCTTAATTAGCCAATAATATACTATTACCAGGCATTTCAGCACTTCACGCTTGCCATAATAGCAGATGGGACAGATGGGTAGATATATATATATATATATATTGAGAAGCGGTGATTTATTGGCCTTGTTTATTAAGTCTTTTTAATTGCTTTGAGTTCATTTCTCCCATGTAGGGAATTCTGCTACCAGCAGTGGTGATACTGATCTTTCACAACTGCCATTTCCCAAATTAAATTCGATGCTGACCAAGGGCCGAAAGTGCTACATTCGTGCCACTATATTTCACAATCAGCCAGATCACAGCAGAAAGTAGCGCAGAGAAAGTCACAAAGTAAAGGCCCAGTTGGTCAGCTACTCCTGCCGGCGTGCTAACAGCCAACTTGGAACAAGTCAGCTGTGCAAATGTTTTGTTTTGTTTTGCTTTTCTCTGTGAAATCGCTCCTGTGTCTGCCTTTTTAATACTCCCTTCAACATGTCACTTGTTTGTAGCGAATGTTGAATGTCTTGATTTTCATTTCGGCAGGTTGCAGGCGACACGTACGGCTCTCAGCAAAATTAGAGCGAGAAAATATCTGTTGAAAGTGAATTTCATATCATACCAGCAGCATTACACAACACTGATACCTTCCACTGTAGTCTCTGGGTCTTGTTGATTCTGATATGTCTGACAGACATGAATAAAATAAAATTTTCAAGTGTTTTAACTGTGACTTTTGACCTGTTATATACGGCATGTTTCATTGTGAGAAAGTTAAATGAAAGTAGTGAATTTTTTAAAAGCAACATACAAAGGAGATTTACCAGTTCTTCTTTTTCGACGATATCAGAACTTAAGAATTTGAGCTCCTTTGATGGGAAATGATCAGAGGATTGAGATCCATGAATTCCAAGTTTTGATACTAATTCAACTCGAAACACCGTTCAGTGCTATTATTTAATTCAAGTGGAGTTCCGTTTCAGACAGCACTACAATGACTTAATGACAACGGACTTGACACAAAGTTTTTCAGTTTTTAATAGAGCTGGGTCCCCAGACTCACCTTATGTGAGCTGGGATTGCTGCCCCGTAACCTGGAAAACGGATAAGCAGTAGAAAGTAAATGAACGAATAAAGCTGGGAGTTTTATTCATTCCTCTACAACCAATAGTTGACATACCTGAAGGGGAATTCAAGTGATGAAACAAACTCATTGGCCATTTTATTGTAAGAAGAGTCTAATGCAGGCCAATGCAGCAGCCCTGCTATAAAACCTCTCTGTGTTTGGCTCATGTTGGCACAGTGTAGGGGTAAAGTAGGTAGAGAGAGTTGGTACGGGGTGTTATAAGGGACTGTGTTATGTTTGGTCAATTATGCGCCAATATAAATATTTTTTTAATCAAATCTGTGCCCGTACTCCCTGGCCTTTAGCCCTTTAAGACTTTAAGATGGACCTTTGAATTATTTTGCATTTTAACAATAAAAAGTTACTTCTCTTGTTTTTGCTGTTATTTTAATTCCCAACTTCCTGTCATTGTCCTGTTTGCCTTCTTTGACTGACCGGGCTTTCTTTCTTTCTTTCAGCTTTATTTTGCCTTAGTTCCCTGGTCATACATTTTTAAAGCTTCAGGTCTGTCATGCCCCAGCCTTCCCTGTGAGTTCTGATTTATGTTTTGTGCCAGTCATGAATTGAATTGTTATTCCAATGTGACAGCACATCCCGTTTATTTACACGTATTCCCCAAGACCAAAATAATATAAGACGAAGCTTGAACAGTTCAGGGAAACCATGACCTTTTAGACACCAAAACCAAAATTGAATAATTTGCACAATCTTACTGGAAGACTGGAAAAGTGGCTTTAATTCTCTCTCTCTCCTTTCTCCAGCTAATCCTTCTCTCTTAGCTCAGTGGATGTAATTAACAAAGCTTAGTCTGGGTTCAAAATGCAGTATATGACTTGGACTTTCTATAATTAGACTCCTGCAAAGAGCTTTATTGAAGACACAAATGAGCTTTTCATTTCACTTTTCAGTAGGTGAATGAGATGGAGCCGATGGCATGGTTTATAGACCTTCCTGGAGCCTGACTGCTGTTCTCTCTCTGCTGATGATTATGAAGAATTTGTTGATGAGAGGGAGTCTGTGCATACACCAGTCTCCTTGCCCTACATTTCATCGAATGCTCATTTTAGTCCAACCAGAGTTTTTTCGTGCAGAAAGTGTGTCTGACATTGTTTCAAAGTAATTTTCAGTTTTCAAAAACGCTCTCCATCGGTCCAAGAGAGATTGCAAAACCTCACAGACCAACACTTCCACGACCCCTCTGATGAAATCAAACCAATTTGCTTGACAGATTGCATCTGATCTTTCTGTAGCCTTCCCAATCATTGTAGTCCATGCTGCCTGCAGTAAGGCGCCTCCCTGCCATTTCTTACCTAAAATCCTCCTTATCTGTTTTCTTCAACCAAAAGAAAAATTGAAACATGCACGGATTAACTCAATGTCATGGCAGCTTTGTCCCCGGGATAATGGTGGACAATGAGCCCTGTGGTAGCGGCAGTAAACGATGCCAATTTTCCCGGAGAGAGAGGGGGAGCGATAGAACGAGAACGGCAGAGAGGAGTTTGAGGAGATAGCCTAAGACTCTAATCCAACCCTGTAAATCAGAATGCTCTCAGTTTTGCTGAGTGTTTGTCTCGCTGAAGTGATTTATATCATCCAATCATTGTGGGGCAAGCAGCACACGTGTTCACAGAAGATATGTGACTCTAAGAAGATTAGGTGAAGAATGTCACGTTCCCTAGAAAAGAGAATTTGACATCTTTTGTCTTGGAAAAAAAGTTTTCTTTTCTTTTCTATAATTGCAAAGTACAAAAATGCAATTTTGTCCAAACAAGTACATCAACTGCAGCTTTCTTACCTAAAGCATTTCAGACCTTTCGATAAATACCTGACTGGACAAATGGTTCATGGAATTAGGGCTAAATAAACGATAATGAAAATAACACACGCTATAAAACAGACGATCATCATATGAAATGATTGTGTTCACGCTGCGCCATAATAACAACAATAATTATAACAGGTAATTGGCTAAAATGACAGCCTGGCGGCATAGTGATTAGAGCTGTTGCCAGACAGCAAGAAGGTCATGGGTTTGATTCCCCTTTCTGTTTACATGTTCTCTCAATGCTTGCTTGGGTGTCTGTAGGCATGGTGACCTGCATAGGGCGTACCCCGCCTTCACCCACACGTTTGGCTGGGATTGGCCCCACGGGACCCTCACAGATATGTGGTACAAAATGAGAGAATGAGTGGGAAAGAAGCTGTGTTTGATCTGCGTATCCATCCACCTTCATCAGCGTCAGGTCAAGCAGATTGCCCAGACTTTTGTCTCTCTGGCATCATTCCCCATCTCATGTACTACTGCATCCATTATGAATATTCAAACCATTAGTGGTTATACTACTGAGACAGCCACAAAACCCAAACCTCAAATTCAAAGTTTACTCTGTCTTTCACTGGGACAATTCCAGGATCAGAGCTTTAGGGGTGCCAGACCATGTGAGATATGCAAGCTCTTTTGTGTGTTATGTCATGTCCCTACACCTACAGGCTGAGGGAGCACCTACCATTAACTGTCTCAGTGACAGTGGGAGCCATTTAATCAGGGGTATTAGCCCCTGGTAGGGTCTCCAAAGGCCAATTGGTTCCAGGTGACCAGCTAGACAGACGGACTCTTAAGAACCACCTGATGAAAGGCTATTTTTGTGACTGCATCACCTTGACTGGATTAGGGAAACTGGGACACCCTCCTGGAGTCAGACCTGGGAGGGGAAGTTCCATTGGACCAGAGGGTCCATGGGGTAGAGTCTGGCACTGCCTGAGAAAATGACATGATGCCACCTCCCTGTGTGTCTACTACCTATAACGACACACATTAGGTTGTGGAGCAGCGGAGGCCTTGCAGCAGAGCCAGCTGGACCAGGTGCGATATTCCCCGAATTTATAGATTTAGTTCAGTTGACTATTTTACTGTTGTTGCTGATCAGTGGATAATCATGACCATATTACATTTAGTGCATTCTATTCCAAATATATCATTACGTGCACCCTCTGAATTTAGCTGCACAAAATGCAATGACAAACACAAGATGAAGCAAACAAAGGTGACGGAAATGGTGTGAAAAAGTGGAAATGACGCAAAAGAAACATTAAGATGCAGGTTAGACAGAAAAATGTGTCACAATGTGGACTGTTGTATGCCGATATCATTTTGTCAGAAGGAAGCTCACTTCCACCAGAAATCACTGAATATGCAGTATGATGTCGTTACATGAGCAAGCACATGAATGAATGTGACGTGATACTCACAGTCACAGGATCGGCTGTTTGGTCAGGTCTGGTACCCAAACACATACTGATTCATGACAAGAAGTTGGAATGCGATTTTCTTTACAACAACTGCTCTCGATAGGTATCACATTTGTCTCTGCTGAGTCTCTCAGGTCACCTAGAAGAGAGAGAAAGAGAGAGATAAAGAGGTGAAGCTGGTGAAAGCAGCATGCTTTGGAAGACAAAATGTAAATGGAAAGATCTATCATTTCTATCATCACTGACTTTAGACTTTCATAGTAAGAGAAACTGTGGTGCCTTTGCAACTAAAGGGAATTAAATATATATAAAGACTCAGCAATTAAAATGAATGCAGGAAAAAAGCCCTTTGTCATGTCCTGATGCTTGGCGTTGCCGTGTGTCAGTGTTTGTCTCGTCATTTCCTGGTTTCTTTTGAAAGTCCTACTCTCCCCGTGCTTGAGTTTGTTCGATTGTCCCGATTGTGTTCACCTGTTCCCCATCACCTTGCGTATATATACGCCGCATCTCCCTTTGTCCTGTGCCTGTCTGCTGTGTATCCTGCTGTCATCTCACAGTTCAGTACATGTCCTTTGCCTTGTCGTGTCGAGTTTTCTCGTTTCTGTTGATATTTATTTGTTGATATGTGTCGAACTTAGCCTTGTGTTTGTGTTGATACCTTGTCCAGTTTTCTCCAAGCATTACATTACATTTGCTTGTGTCTTTTGTTGCTACTTTTGCTATTCATTTCATAGCAGTCTGTTTCCTCAAAGAGTCGTTTTTAGCTGAACTTCATAAATAAGCCATTATTAATCTCTTATTAATTAATGTCTCGTGAGTCGTGCATTTGGGTTCAGACTCACTTCTGTCACCCTTTTCTGTGAATTGGCTTGTAACTGGTGCAAGCACGTGGTCGGCAATAGCCACAGTAGAACCAACCCATCGAACATTGAAGCTGCACTTAATAATCCAGGAGGGAGCTGAAATAAATTTAGCCCCATGACAAACAAAAACACAGACACTATTTCAGTCTGTCCAATTAAACGATGGCTAAATCTGTTGGCAAGAAAGAAATACAAATGAGGACAACCGGGTGAGGCAGAGTCAGAATCAAACCCATGGTGTTTTCAGACCACATTTCTACTGTATTCTGTGGCAAAAATCTTTTTCTTTTTTTTTTTTTTCTTGGGGAGTTGAGAGTGGTTGGTGTCTAATAACGCAGCATTAATATATTTCCTCATTAAAATTCTGTAACCATGTCAGAGCACATGTCCCCCCAGAACTCACTGCTGCTTCTCATCCTTGTGGGAGAAAGATAAAAGCACACACAGAGAGAAAGGTAGACACAACAAGGATTCGTAATGTTTATTTTGTAAAAAAAAAAAAACTAAAAATAAAAATAAAAACGGTATGTTCAAGCTCCAGGCTGCACTGAGGTGAATAAACAGAAGCATTTTATAAGTCTCAATGCAATTAGTGCTCTCTTTGCTGAACAATATAGCTTTCCTCTCAAGCTGTATCTGCCAGAAGTCTGTCTTTGCCAAACCCAATGATCAGAACAGAGGACTATATGTCTCCAAGTCTGCTGTCTCACGGCAATGGACGGGACACACCGAATTAAAAGGTGTCTGTGTGATACCGCATAATAAGCAGACATCAGTGGTTGAAATTCATAACAAAGACGTGAGATTCCGCTTCAGCAACCAAAAATTGGAATTGAAATTAGATTAGATGCACTTTATTCTCCACAAGAGGAAATGCATTTTGTGCAGGTCAGCAATAGGATCGCGGTCAGACAGACAAGACAGTGCATCCCCACAAAAACAGAAAGAAGAAAAACACGAAAAAGCATGTCGGCATGGTATGAGCCACATCCATGGTCATGCAGTGAACCAAGCCATGTGTGATTTCACTTCACGTCACGTTTTATAAGATATAACTTCCACATGCATCTGTCATGACTATTCAAACCAGGATAACGAGATATGCTTTTTTTTATAAGCATATCTCAGCTGTAAAACCCACATTGTACTTAGTATTTCACAGGGGATATTCTAGGGGTGCAATGATGATGAACAAACAAACAAACAAACAAACAAAAAAAAAAACAATAGCATATGTACATGTTAATGTTATTTTGAACCGTTATCCCACATTTGGTTTCAAAGAACATCAGACTTTCGGGATGAGAGAGACACCGTGTGACTGGAACAAGCTGAATAATGGGTTGCTGTGGGCAACCAGATGAGAACAGATGAAATCCACGACAGGAGAGTTGGTGTGAGCATGCCAAGTCAGAAAAAAAAAAAAAAAAAAAAAAAACGTAATCATTTAGATTTGAATCAGAAACTAACCCTAATAACTGTCCATTAATATTATGAAGACTATTCCGAGGATATGATCGAGATATACAAACTGCTCCACACAGGTGGCAGGTGTGTTACAGTCATTTATAAATCTTTGTAGCAGGTGGTCATCATACTGTTGGGCTAAAAAACCCCCTTTTTTTTTTCTTTTGTTTTTGTTGATATTTTCTTAAAGAACAAATTCAGAGTGACAGCTTCATTCTCAGCCGTCTGCTTTAATATAAATGACTAAAAGCATCAATCTTTGACTAAATAAGTCATTTTATACAACATACATATAGCTCTCCTTTTAGCAACTTCATATATTATATTACTTCAGTCAAGTTCAGCATTCAGGACAACTGCTAAAATTCAGGACTGTCTTGGATTTTTCAGAGCCGTCCAATCAAAGTACTGTCATCATTAAAGTCCCATTATTTTAACCTTACTCTTTCTCCTGAACCCTGCTTTTTTTCTTAAAAAAGTCAGAAATGCCCTTTACTACACACACACACACACAAGACAAGTTACATACAGTAAAGGTTGGCCATCCGCCATCTATTTCATCCTATCTTAAATATTCTACAACATTAAAGGGCTTTTCTGGCTTTCACTCAGTTATCTAGTCAGTTATGATTCAGACTGCAACCATCAACGCTAACCATCTAACCGACAGCAGCTTCTCTCTCACATTATTCAAACAGTGAAGATTGTTCCGTTCGCGAGCTAGAAAAAAAACCTTAGACAGATAATTCCTACCTAACAGACAAAAAAGAAAGTCTTGGGGTAATTATTATTAAATGTTGAAATTGAGTACTAAAAGTGAAGAATGTGTAATGTCCTTATTTGAGCTCCTTACATGAGCCACCTCACCAAATACAGTCAAACTGAAGTGGGTCTTTTTTCCATTAAGATTAAATCATACACTGCCAGTGGTTTTGACAGGTGTTTCATCTTGTCAAGCCTGGATGTGCGTTTTAAAAAATATTTTTTTTGTCCTCTTGTTTTTAAGGGGCACTTGAACTCATTATAAGGGAGTCTGACCACCCCTGAAAAGGAGCTAGCTCCATCTATGATAATTTATTGGCCTCTTTTTCAGCAGCCACCGCAGAAATGCCAGGATGCGGCAGGAGATGGGTAAGTCCGGCACCTTCCTTTCCCCCCTTACTGGGATCACTGTAGAAAAGCCAAATCAAATGTATTGGTGCTGTGCATGTGTCACATAATAATTTAGTTTTTTGTTGTTTTTGTATCTGAAATCTACAGGCTTAATATAAGTGGGCAAAGACGACAGATTTAAACAATGAAGCCATTGTTGAAGAGCCTGAAATCTGTATTCTATCTAATGACCATCGGGATGTGACTGTGCTGGTTTTAAAAAGAAGTCAGAGTGTATTGACATATATTAGAGCACGGCCCTACTTTTCACTTCATTTATTAGCACCTAAATGTTTTCCGAAGGAATTTATGGTCTCAGTCTCTAGTTTCAGGTCTTTTTTAATAAAACATGATGTTCTACTTGTTTACATAAATCAAGATGGCTGAAGGCAAAAACTGAGTTGAAGAGACTGGTTGTCACTGCAGTGTGCTGTCAGGTGCACAAAGCCCTGGCAGCCAGAGTTTGTACATATTTACTGTGTGATTTCATCAGTTATTAAGAATAAGAGCTGAGGTTCAGCGTCTATGTCCCGCCACTGGCTGTTTCATGCTCATCCATACTACACATGGTGCAATGCAGGCATCCGTTGTCGTACCTCATTTCAAAACATAAAGTGGCGCGTTTTTCTATGAGGAAGTCGCCTTCGCAGCCTATTTTGCTTCGTTCAGAAATGTGCACAAGTGAAACCGAACCGCGACGTCTGTTTGCTACACTAACATTTTTCTGCCTGGTGCAGACCAGAGCAATCAACCTATATGTCTGAAAGCACCCTGCCTCCATTCTTCACAGGAACAATGTCCAGATCAACATCTCAGAGATTTCCACCGACCATATGTGGTTAACTGATGACACGGCTCATTTAAATATGCACGTTTCCAAATTGTTTCAAATTAGGGTAGCTTTTGTGAATGCATACACTTGTACTATGGATTCTATGCACTTTTTTTAAACGAGGCATCTGCACTCTTTCTGCCAAAGCCTCAAATGAGAAAATGTAAATGTTCAAATGAACTTTCCAATCTTATCACAGTATCCCCAGTAAGCAGATGTTGCTAATTACCATGTGATAATACTTTAGTGTCATACCTGCTGCTCCATCAGCTAGCGGCTCTTCATTTAAGTGGGGTCCTGATCCTCACCAATTTATACTGTTCACAGCAAGTCATTAGCTGACAGACTGGGACATTGTTCCCAAGAAGAAGTATTGCTGTTGATTTTATAAATTGATTAACTTTCTGTCACTTGGAGCAACGGTGCCACACATTTGATTATTTGTGGTGAAGATGGACAATATGTATTTCAAAATAAATCCAAACCTATCTGCATGGATGATAGCCAGTGAGCTGCAGATGGTTTTCCGCTACATGAGCCAATCTGACATCTTGTTCATCATCCTTTTGACAGAGGCGAGTTTGTCATCCTTTTAAACCTCTTTGTTAAATTCAAATTCATAAGCTTCAACTCCAAGTAGTCTTGCATTGCCCGGAGGGACAGTGTGTACTCGCCTGTCTAAAAGGGTCACTCTGGCCTTTTGCAAAAGCAACAAACAAAAATAATTCTTGATAAAAAAAAAAAAAAGATGTACAATGTACTCTGAAGAAATTAAATACTTAATTTTTCACATCATTTCATTATTTTTTGTTTGCTTGTTTTGCAAAGGTTGAAGTCCCCATTTGACGCAGCTGAGTACACACAACCGCTCATAGTCATGTCAGACACGTTACTCGGAATAGGAGCTTTTAAGTTTAAATTCAATTAATAGGTTTGAGGGGAAAAAAAAAAATATTTAGTGTTATTACGCCACGTGATTTCTCCCTGTATCACAGTTGAAAAGCTCTAAAACGCCGACAATGGTCTGGAAGGCGGGATGTTGCTAAGCCACAGAGATTTCCAAACTTCCTGAGTTGTCACAGCCAGCTGTTGCCAAGCACACCTCTGCTTTGATTCTGCCAACCGAAATTAATGCTTAATGAGATTCCAGAGGCTGTGAGCAGTGTTCTCCATCCCTCCCTGTATCCACCTACAGCAGCTCGAGTGCCCACACTGCCTCCTCGTGAGCTTTACATTGTTCGAGTGCAAACAGGCGTGAAACTGTTCAAAGTTCAACCACAATTCAGACAGTTACAATTTCACGCTGTATAATTGAGACGCTGCTGTAAGCATACATGTCGTGTAGGTCATCAACTGCTGTCGCTCTGTATTACAGTTGATGTAACACAGTGAAATGCTTAACAGCGAGAAGGTTCTTGAAACATTTTCCTGTTTCTTGTGGATATGCAAAAAGTTAGCGTTTCTTTTTTCTCTTTTTTTGATCTAGGTATGTTCACCCTTAAGCCATAATGCCAACTCACACTGTGGATTGCAGCTCTTTTAATTGTACACCTCAAATGCTAGAAAACTGTGAAGAATATGAATAAACTATAGAGCAAGCACTCCAAAAAATATGAATAAAGCTAGAATTGTGTTTAATACTTTCATGATAAAAAAAAAAACAAAACACAAAACTAATTTAATTATGCTCATAGTTGAATATCTTCTCCATAATGTCACATATCATTTCACTTTGAAAAAAATGTCGACAAATTTAGCCAGGGAATTAATGCTAGCAACAGTAACAGCAATGCAACAAAAAATTCCAACAAGATCAACGTGATTACAGCTGCATTCAAATATCTGGCCACAGGGACAATGATATGAAAGAGGGTTTTGTGTTTGTGTTTATATCAGCGGAAAAGATGGCAGCAGTCAGCCTTCACGTGTTGCTGCTTTTCACTCAGTACTGAGTCATGGTAATCAATAACCAATAACTGCTATCAAATCAAGGGCATAATGACATAAACGTCAGCTTAGTTTCAAATGAGCAAGCGAATGTACACCATCTAGCTCTGCTGAGCGACAGAGGCGCTGATCGATCATAACATAATGACAACTGACATGTGAAGAGAACAACATTGCTGATATGGTCACCGTGGCACCTGTGAATGGGTGAGCAGCAAGCGAACATTTAGTCCTGAAGTTGACATGTTGAAGCAGGGAAGGTAGTGAAGTATGAGGATGCGAGCGACTTTGACAAGAACTGTGATATGGGGATGAGTCAGAGAATGTCCGATACTACAGCCCTGTGGGATGTTCCTGTGAGAAGTGATCCAAGCAAGCAAAACCACTGGATCAGTCAAGGCTCATTGACGCAGATAGAGCCAACAAAAAGAAGGTTAACTGGTTAAATGAAATAGCGCCTGTTTCATTCTCTTGCTTAAATAAGATCAGAAGCCTCTCATCGGCTGAAAGGGGGATGGGCTTGTGAGAACATCACTGTCATAAAAAAAAAGTCATATAATAAAATTTAACACTGAATATGCAAAGTTGATTTCATTCTGATAGTTTTATCCTCTTCTGAATATAGCTAAGAAGCATGTGAGCTCATAAGTATTGTATAACATGTACACAAAGAACGACCAGGCTCTAACTAGTCCCGTTAATTGAGTCATGTGGTCACTTCATTGGAAGGTACATCCAAGAAATCAGTCAAGAATGCATCCTGTCATTATCTCTTCAAGGGATCAAGAAATCGTTTGAATTCAGAGTGTTTAAGCTGCGTGCATCCAGACTTACTGATGAGCTCCGTTGCGCAGCCATCATCCCCTCTCCCAAGATCTGACATGCCCTCAACTACAACTCCAACTGTAGAAGATGTGTGATAGATCCGTATGCTCTTGACTGTCTGTGGTACATGATCTGACATAAGAAACAGACCATCAGCCACATAGCTAACAGACAAACTGTTGCTCCGTGTGGTCGTTTTAAGTGATTTTCATTTGGTTTGAGGCCCAGTAAACAGGATTGTGATCCCAATCCAAATCCACCGGGGGTGGAGGGAGAAAACCGCAGCCTTCATTTTATTATTTTCTAACTTATTCGCCACCAAGTTCAACATATATTTAAAAGAAGCAAGGGAAAACTCCAGATCCATGTGAAAATGTTTCTTACTTTCAGGGGAAATTAAGTTTGTTTTCCAGGAAGCCTTTGTGTCGTACAAAATATGCGTTCTGCTGCTCTGGGAATATTTCCAGCCAGATAGTTTGTGTGCAAACCATGTTGGCCACTTATTTATTCACTAATACTCCCAAAAAAGACTCAGTGATCGAATAGGCTGTGAAATTGTATAGCAATCAGATGGGCATATGTTGGTGTCTGTAAAGCAGTTAATGAAATGTATCAAGGAATAATTTTACTGTCAAGGAGCTCGGGCGCATGCTCGTGAAGCTGCCAGCAGCATGTGCATCTGGTGAGCACGCCTCGTCTGAGACCTGCAGGTCGGTGTGTTTGGGAACCCACATTTAACAGTTACTTTTGTGCGGGTGCCTTGTGTTCCTGCAGATTTCATGTGGAATTCCCGTTTTCTTATGGTTGGTATATCATTGCGAGGCAGATCGTTACACTGCATGTTTTAGCTTTTCCTCTCTGTTTTCAGGTAACCCAATTACTTACATCTCGTGCTAATGAATCGCTGTATTTGTTTGGTCGGGTAAGCGCTGTTAATATCAAATCTTTTCTTGGTTTAAAAATGTATTTTTAAACCGTTCATTCCTTTGGCCTTTTTTTTTTTTGTTTTTTTTTCACTGCATTTGTGCTTCCCCATTAACTCGCTGTCCGCAGTGAGGGGGATGTTTTGAGATCCCCTCCCGAGTGTTCACACACTCTGAGGAGGAGTGGGGATTAGTTTTGTTTTGATTTTCCTGCTGGCTTCGTTTGATAATTATCAGACAGAATTCAAACATTTTCCTTACCGAGTTGTGTGTGGGGGAAGCAGGTAAGTTTGTTTTCTAGTTCCCTGTGTTTTGTTTTGCCTATGTAAGGCATACAGTCAGCTTTCAGTTAATTTCTATTGGTTTTTGGTTGCTTATATTGCCCTTAAGCTCTGTTTACCGTCGCTGGGCCTCCATTTTCCAGCTCCTCAACCCCTCTTTTGCTTGTTTCACAAAATTGGTGTCTGTTGATTTACGTTGTTTGTGACTGTGGCTGTCTATCCCCTCTGTCAGCTATCCATAGCTATTGGGTACTAATTTTACACCTTCTGTCTTGAAACTGTGGTGCCATAATAGTTTCACGTATGTGCTGTTTCTGTCGGGGCGCCATGGACCCCCGCGATGGCCACTGTGAGTGCCCTGCTTGCCTGGGCATGTACCATTGGTTGAATAATATTGAGAATATCTGTGCAGTAGCAGTAGAGTGGGGACAGAAGCTGCCCGTGGAGGAGAACATTCAGAGAGCCAGAAGGTTGGCGCACTCAGTTCGTGCAGGTGAAGCGCAGCCTCTACCTGCTTGGCCATGGGAAAGGAGATGATTCGAAAAAAAAAAAAAAAAAAGGTGTCCAGAAACGTAAGCAGGAGCACACCCCTGACCGCGAGCAGGGCTCAGGTAAAAAAATTTGCTCCACAGTCTGCACCTAGTCCGCCTAGTAGCTTGGCTGGTCCACAGTATGATACTCAGCTACAAATCCTGGCTGCCATACGTGGTTTGTCAGATTGGTTTTGTAAGATGGAGGCCCCATGTCCCGTCACAGTGCCCTCATTGGCGCAAATGTGCAGAATTCAGATGCTCAGGAAGGTGTGGAATGCCCCTCGTGGGGCAGTTTTCTGCTGCTTGTTGGAGGTTGGCTCAGACCCAGACTCGCTTGGGGGAAAGAGAGTGAAATGGCAGCCTTGACATCTCTGGGTCTGAAGCGTGTGACTGCAAATCAGCGCTGTCCAGTTAAAGACTGCATTAGACTGACCGACTGGTGTGCCGCGCATTTAATGCAGCCACACATAGCAGCACTTAGGAGGCTGCCAACCCTGATGACCAGGACACCATGAGCCTGACTGATTCTGCGCTTGTGACACATTCTCAACTTGCAAGGGATATCGGTGCACCTATGTCGGCTTCCAGAACATGTGTTTCACCCTGACTCCCGGGGTGTGATGGATAAGGCCGAACAATCACGGGGTACAAGGGATTCTGTTCAGTGCACATTCATCAGCCTGCCCCACAGTCATGCTGGACTCGCCAGGAGCTATGGGCTTAGGGCAGCAGATGAGAGGGCAGGGGTCGGGGTTCTCCTCCTCTGATGGTTCCAGGCAACCCCATGTAACAAAAAGGTGTCTCTCGATGGTTTTAAGTCGGATAATCAGTCGGCACAGGAGTTCAGTAAGTTTTATTCCAGGTTTGACTGTGAAATTGCAGGTCGTATTCCTTTTGACGTTCTCTCTGTGGCCAAATCTTTTAAACACTCTAAAGCTGGAGGAAGCAACGTAAGTGGTTGACTGCTCTCTTCCTGTGTAAAACAGTTTGCTCCCATCTTTTATCATATCTTTCATCTGTCAATCAACCAACAGAGTGTGCCAAAGTCCAGGAAGCAGTCCATAGTCAAACCTGTGGCTAAAACCTCCCACCTCAAGGTTTTTAACCATTACAGACCTGTGGCCCCTGACTCCCTTTGTTATGAAGTCCTTTGAAAAACTGATAAAGAGAGATCTTCTTAATAAGACTGAACACCTACATGACCCATTACAGTTTGATTGCAGATCTGGCCACGGAGTTGAAAATGCTACAGCCACTTTACTAAGTATGGCCTTTAAGCTTGAAGGAAACAAAAGTCACGTCAAGCCATTGTTTTTGGACTTTTCGTCAGATTTTAACACAATCCAGCCCCACGTTGTACTCGATAGACAATTTTAATTTAGATATTAATACTGTAGGCTATATCCTTGATTTTTTTCTAACATCCAGAACCCAGACAGTGAGGATGCATGTCGGTGGGGCTGACATCATCCACTGGCTCTAGTTCCTCCTTCATGACAATGAATATGACCGTGGTCTTGTCGTTGTTTGATTTGTTGACGTGTTTGGAAATGCTTTCTCTTCAATTGAATGTTCGGTTAACTAATGACACGGTCACTGATTTGTAGATATAAATCCATTAACAAAATTCAGAAATGGTAGACACCGTTGAAAATTACAAATATCCCGGGATCATTGTGGATAACAAGCATAATTTTATTAGTCACTCCGAGGCCTTGAATAAAAAAGGCCAGCAACATCCATCTTGTCTGAGGAAATTGTCCAAGTTGCAGTCGTTTCGGCGATGCGTCGCTGATTATTTTAATTTACAGATAACACACTGAATCCAAGCTGAATTTCTCTTTTCTGCGTTGGTTTGGTAACCTTTATACCAATTCTAAAAAAGGCAGTAAACAAGAGTTCTAAAAACAAAGAAGATTTTGGGAGTTCAAATGTGTACTCAAGCCTGTTTCATAAGGCAGGTAGTCTGGAAGTCAAATGCAATTCTTTCCAACAGCTCCCATCCTTTACATTCAGAGTTTCAATTTTTACCCTCTGGCTCTCAGCTCATACTTCCTGCTGTTTTAGGTAACAGGTATAAGCACTCCTTCATCCCTACAGCAATCTCCTTTTTAAATTCAAGTCGGGTAGGAGTCACTCTTGATTTGTATTCTCTTGCTACTCACTAATCTACTCTTGTTGCTGACAAATGTCATTGTTGTATTGTGTGATGATGACAATGGCTGTAGCCGACAACATATATCTTTTAATTGCACTTCTCTCACCTTGTGTGGGCTATTTCAGATGCTGCTACCTAGCCAATTGCCCAGCTGGGACATATATAAAGTTCAACCTTGAACCTCGAACAGTCAAATGAAAATTGAAAAAAAAAAAAAAAAAATCTATAAATCAATCATGGGGTTTGATGGTTAATATGCTGGAATATTTTCCTCATATGATGATGACGATATGTACATATGACGATAATTAGATTTCTCCCTATTTATTGATCCTGCTCCGCTGACTTCATTAAAACTATTCACTTTACTGATTGGATGCAAAGTGTCGAAGGGTCCACAGTGAGTATTGTATTGTTTTGTATTTCAGTTTGAACCATATGTACTCTGGATTATAAACACCGGATTTTCACTTTAAAAGGTCAGCTAATTAACTATGTGCGTAATTAAATTTCGCTTTTGCAAAAGAATGACGTTTTTAAAGGAATGGATATGCGATCCTGAGAAATAATGGTCACAGCAAAAAAACCCATGACAGGCATGAGGAAAGATTTCCACAGGTTCCACAATCCCTGACACCACCAGAAAGTTAGTTCTAACTGCTAATATCTGGCCCAAAGCTAAACTTCACACAATCCAGCAGTAGCTCCTCAAGGCTGCACTTAGGCTATATTCACACAATGCCGACACAAGAAACCCATTGTTGACATTTCTGTGACACCAGTCATAGGCACAGTGGAATTCCTTAGTTCCTATAAAACTGCATGAAGAGATTTTATTCATGTTGATACTGGATTATATTTTTGACAAAACAGCCAGTGGTGACATGTAGTCTTTCTTTTTAAGGGGTACACTGTGGCTTGGCTACCCAATTCCTCAATTACACAAACAATGCTGTAGGCTAACGTAGGCTATGAGGCGATACATATACATAAGGCCACTGAAATAGATTTATGTGCCACCAGGGAAAGCGCTGAGGCACCGATATGTCCCGTTGGGCCCTATAATATTCACAGCTTTTTTTCTCTATTCGGATAATCACCATGAGAGAGAGACAGAAAAGTCAGAGAGAGAAAGACGTCCCTCTTTTCTCTCAGAAGAAACTAAAGTCAGAGGAATAGAATCAACCCTGCACCGGCAAAATTAGAAAAAAAAGTGATTAATGCGTGCGCCCTACCTGGTGAACCAAATCAACACCATATTTTAGTCCATATGTTTAGAGGACCAACACCGAAGGTATTTTTTTCACACACTGCTCATCAGTTTACTGCTCATTAATAAACATTTCCAATCCATTTTTAGACTGTAACTGGTTTGTTTTCACTTGGCATAAAATTATTCATAGCACCTAATTATTTCATTTTTTTATTTTTTAAAACTTGCTGTCATTCTGCCACAAAACAATGTTTTAGACTATCCTTGGCCATTTTGAGCAATTACAATTTCTGATATCTACATCTTTATGACAACTACATTTGTACCTCAAAATTTTTACTGCTGATTTTGATGCCATGTCTGCAGTTCTTACACTGTGTGGGACCATCTTGTGTTACTAGTGTTGCTGACTTGGAATTGGAGGCTTATATGGTGCCAGTTCAAAGGTGAGCTGGTCACCTAAGTTAGAATTCGTTGTGACGGAGACCTACTTATCTGTGCCATACTTCTTAGTCTCAGTAGTGCAGCGGGAAAAATCAGCTGACGACCGCAGTGAATAGGCCTAACGCTGGTGACTATGACAGCTTTGCACAAATTCACTGCAAATGCAGACGCTGACACTGGCATATTTCAACAAATCAAACTGGCTGGATGACCAACACTGCAAGTTCACACCACTAAGCCGAGATATGCTGACTTTTAGTCCCTTTTGAGGTCAAAGTTCCAGAAACATTACACCTACACCTCCTGTGATGCAACCAAGCAGAGACTGTTCAGTTTGACCACTGTGTCTGGCCAAGTCTCACATCTGTAATGCGTAACGTTAGTCTTGAAATACCCGAGTGATGAAGTTTGAATACGTTTCTCAGACTTAACGAAGCTCCTCCAGAAACACGGAGGACACGATATTACTGATTTCCCAAACTGACAAGGACTAACCATGAGTAGCTGCTGAACTGACCTCGACAAGTCGCTGGAGGGCCACTTCAACTTTAATGTAACATAGAAAAGTTCACCCAGTGAAGAAGGCTCTGATTAGTTAGGAATAGATTTGCACGAGCCAGCATTTTGTCAGTGAGGAACTCCATAAGTTGAGAGATTTTCCTTTCTCTTTGTCCTGTCTTTCACAGGTCTCTGCCCAGCTCAGATACGTGCACTCTTTACTGCCACCTCAGTCTGGATCATCAAAGTGTACTGTCCTTTTAAATCACATCCAATCTCTCCGCCAACCGACCTGTCATAATAACATGGCATGATGCTTAGCATCCCATGACATTATCTATCTGGGAGGATTTGCACTTGGCACCTGAGCAACGGATGAGGTGTCTTATAAACTGGAGGTCAGAAAGGATGCTTGGCACGTCGCTCGACCCTGCTGTTGGCGGTAGTTTGATCCAGGCATTGGCCAGGTGGAAGGGACTCGTTCCTTCGAATGCTAATGAATGATGTCTTCAAAGGGCCAACGCTCACTTAAGTCACCTTACACTATTAGACCTGATGTAAAAGACACAACATCAAAGCACTGGCCCTGTGCGAGAAGCACATTTAGCACTACACAAAGCCACTCTCAGAGCTCAGCAACTCCCCATAAGGACCATATCCTGCATTTGTAGCTGAGATGTTTTGAGCTGAACATCGGGATCAGATCGAAAGTGCAGACATGGGAGCTCTGCCGTTGGATAAGAATAGAATAGGATAAGTTTACAAGGTAGTAGAAGTATGTGTTGAAGCAAACTTTAGAAAAGTTACTGATCAAACACTCAGCTACACAGAGCTCTGTTTCCCTCCATTCCCCTCTTGACACACCAGAACACAACTAACACATTGTCTCATCCATTTAAACAGCTCTTCTCCCCCAGGAAACGGTCTGCTTTTCTTACATACTATATATCACCTGTTCTACTGTTTCATGTCTTCTCTTGTTTTATATCGCTATATGAATAATCTATGCTCTGTGGAAGGGTTGACAGTCTGGCGAGCCTTTAACCGCCTTGTTATAGCTTTATGGACCTCCTCTGCATCAAGCCTTCTGTGTTTTCCACAACACAGTCGACAGTGCAGGGGAGGTGAACCTGACCCGTTGTTGGCTCGACTGTATCTTTACAGCTCCACAGCATGGTTGACACAGCGTTTGTGGAGAGATTTGCTCCATTATTTGTTTGTGTTCGAGCAAAATCTGCCTGAAAGGAATTCATGTTCAACTGGCTCAAACCTCTAGCCATTAAACCATTATCGTGGCCCTTAACAATTGCAAACAGCCTAACTATATCCCACAACAGGAGAGCAGGGACGAAATTTGATTTCAAAGGTTGGGGGTACACAAGTATGGGGGGCGCGCACTTGTGGGCGGTCTAAAGGTAAACAGGCTTCAGTTTTAGCAGCTGTTTCCTGCTTGGTCCTCGTACGTGACCCATCTCCATTTAATATAGCGTAACATTGTTTTTGGACGGTAAAAACTGCAAGGGACCAAAATTGTCTTCTGAAAAATCGCAGGGGACATGTTCCGCCTGCCCCCCCACCCCCCCACCCACCCAAATTACATCCCTGCAGGAGAGTAGACGGGTGTACTGTAGAGAAGCTGCTGAGGGGTACTGGGATGCCAAATTGTCTCATGTATTTTATCTTTTTTGAAAGGAAAATATTTTATAAATACGTTGCACAGCTGCCTATTTGGCAGGCATTTGATTTACTTTTCAGGTGACTTGCGCAGATTGTGTCCTGAAAAGGTGCCATATTTAGATAATTAATTTTGAGAGTTTGTCCCTCATCTCACCAGTCGTCATTTTGTTCCTTAGCCTCAGTGTTAGCATGGACTGTAATTATAGATGCACGCATTCTGAGGTGTGTCCCAAACCCACTTATTACTTACATATGCTGTCTTGGGCACTTTTCAAGTTAGCTGGGGCTGGAGCCAGAGTCTAGCAGTCTAGTTTTTAGCTTAACTTTCTACACTGATGTTGCTGCTTGGTCAACAGCTGCCAAGATGTCAGAGCCACTAAAAAAACAAGGCTACAACAGGCCTTTCAAATCTAAACTTCTGCATACAGCACCCCATCGATATATAACGGAGACGTCCAAAGAAATGCTACAAATGAATAAGTATGTCAGAAGTGTGTATATACGCACATTTTCAATTTGCAGTAGCTGGTGCCAAAATCATTTTGGTTATTGCTTTGTTTCCGCAGACAAACAGACGACCATACAGTCAAAGTCAAGTTCACATCCTCTTATCGACACAAACAGCAGCAAAGTGCCATTTTGGAATTTTTTCTGGTGTGACAACAAGGTCGATAGAGGCTGCATTAAAACAATTTCAAAAAAAGAACCCATGCTAGTTTGGCAGAGAATTAGTTTCTGCTTTTCACTCTAGTAAAACCTGGTACCTTTGTTAAGGCACCGTTTTAAAATGCATTTTAAATATAGACGAATCATTTTATACAGTAAAAACATGCCAATGGTTGTGTTCCCTGTTTAGATAGGACCCCCCCTCCCCCCCCACATACATTCCCTTAAGACCATGCACAGGGACGCTACAGCAAATTGCATTCATTATGTAATGTGGAGGCTCATCCTGAGCTACTGCGTTTCTGTCTGCTACACAGTTTGCTGACCAGCGTGGAAACATCAAATCTGTTTTATCTTCAACAGAAAACATATGTATTCTCTTTTGCTTGAACACCTGATGCTGCGTGAGCGAAAACTTAGTTTGCACCGCTCATAGCGTGAGACTGAGGCAGTGAGAAGAGCTAGAAGATAATGAGAGACCTGTAGTGTGTCGCAGCAACATACCGCCTAACACCCGCCAGGATGATGCATCTAAGAGATGAGTAGGTGTATTTATAGTCTCATTTACATGCAAGATATATCATGAAGCTGCATACAGTAATTGACTGTGTAAGTTGAAACCCCCAGTGTACTACATGGGATGAAATATTTGAGCTCATGACAAATACACAATGGGGACTGCGTTTATGTATGCAAGGGTAATGACACATTTTAAATTCCCAAATTCTTTGTTGTTGTAAAATCTGTTTTGAGAGAATATTGAGAAGAGGCTTACATAAAGAGGCTGAGCCTGCAGCTCATGTTTGTCTCCTGTCAGATTGTAATGTACTCGCTTCTCCATGCAGGATGTAAATAGTAAACTGGATTACATCCAATACAGACCCCCCCCCCCCCCTTCAAAAAAGATAAAAAAGCTTACTAATACAGCATTTTATCTCCCATCATACAGCCATGCAAAGCAGCTGTGCATTATCCTACTTGTTTACACAAAGTGATGTTCATTCGCGTGCGAAAAGATCAACTGGCGGTGGATTAGTTTTATAGTTTACAGTTTTTCTCTTCGTTCCAGCAAAAACTGTGAGAGACATTGATTTTTACAACATTTCTGCAGACTTCATATTCCTTTTAAACCATTATTCAAGTTCTCAGTAAACCTTTACCTACACTTACGTCAGCAGACACACAAATCACAAAGATAGGTGGTGCTGCAGTCCCAGAGGGTCAGACCAGACGGAAAAAGATGGCATTTCGAAAGGTCAGCCCTGTATGAATGCGGGGTGAACCTTCTCTTTTTTTCCCACTGATATTTGTCTGTTTTGTTCTGTATCATTCTAAGTCCAAACTGCAGTTAAAATAGTGCGCAAACCGATGACATTGTCGTGCCGTTGTTTTCACCGATGCCTCACAGAAAGGATCCCCTGACAACTGCCCAAAAGTTCGATGAACTGTCTCAATGCCCTTCACTCCGAGAAACTATGCATTTCTCGTCAGGACAGATTTTAATTGACACTGAGTCATTTTTATATTCCTAACTCAAAGGCCATGGTTAAATCCCGCCACATTCAGGGATTGAGTAGAAACTGAGTAATGGCTGGATTGACTGTAAATTGGTCTTGTCATGATGCTAATTTCTAAGTGAAGTTGTGGATGCCTGTGGACTGATTTCAGATGCTAAGTGCCTCAGCGTGACAGGCAGGCTCTTGACTCTTTTTCCTGTCAGGGTTAATCACGGATGATGAAGGAAGGTGTCATATTTTGATGCTGACATCTGAAAAAGCTTAGTTCAAAACAACAAAACCTATTCCCCGTCCTCAACTCCAGCTTTTTCGCATTCTTTTTAAATTCTTGACTGAACTTCTTTTTTTTTTTTTTTTTTTTTTTATCACAATATACATACAGTAAAGCTGGATGCGGTCTTTGTGATGCCACCCGTGGTTTGGAAGAGCTCAGAGTGTGCTCCTTTGCTACCGCTGGGTGCTTAAATATAATTGAAACAGGTCACACCTTTACAGTTGTCATGATTTCCCACGAGGACAAAATCAGTTGTTAGTAACAGACTGTAGCATTTAAAACGTACTAAATAACCACAAGCAGCAATAATCAAAATACCTCAGTTTGCAACCTTACAATTGAATTGAAATATCCCCAAATTGAGATATTAAACCTACAATTGAAAAGCATTTGTCAGAAAACATGGGATTTATCATTTTAAGCTTTGCAGACACTATTTTGGGGAAGCATTCAAATTCAGAATTCACCTGAAGTTCTCTGACGGAAAAACACCCATCTGAATCTAGTGATTTTTTTTTTTTTTTGTTTTTTTTTTTGTGGATCATTCAAGGATAAAATGGATGTCAGAGAAGGGAATTGTTTGCCCTTTCTCCACTGGAGCTCTCTGCACTGAAACGCAGCTGTACTCTCCTGAGCCAGGCAGATTGCATTCAGTGCAATACGGCAGTTACATAATTGAGGCGAAACAATTAAAGGTTTCAGCCTGTTAGCTGTAATTGCTGCATCTCTGATTGTAGTACCAGGTAATTACAGCTGTGGTCAGAAATGTACATACACTCATCATGTGCATGGATGCCATATTAATTTTGTGCTTTCAATGATTTATTTGAACCGTTCTTTTCCCAGGGCGGAATGATCGTACAATGTACATCTTCAATGATGTTCAAAAACAAGAATTGCGTGCACAAGATTGGATTTATTTGGAATTTTCTCTCATCCACACAGGGTCAAAATTATCTCTGCCTCACGTTCAACAGCTCCATGTCTCTACTCGCCTGCTGAATGTGTGTTTCTACAGGCTCCAGAAGGGACTGTAGATTCATTGCAATGATCTGTTGAGGTACATGGACATAAATCCACTCAGTGCTTTACAACGAAAAAAAAAAAAAAAGACGATTATAGCCGTAAAAATGTATCTAGTTTTATTTATTTATTTTATTTATTATTGATTACCTACACATGGAATCATCTGATGCCTTGGGTGTATGATGGGAGCCTGTATGGGTTAGGAACCTTTGTGCTAAAAAACAACAAAACAAAACAAAAACAACAACAATTTATCAGCATTATAGAAGTGAAAAATCAATATTGAAATAATTAACTATTGCACAAATATGCAAAACTAATACTAAATGAGAAGGCAACAACTGGAGTGTCAAGCTGGTCAAATAATTTACGCCTTAATTTATGGGCTGAAATTCAAATGTACTTTATGATAAACAAAGTTCAATGAAACAAATCCCTCATCAGCATCTGTAACAAATCAGCCTGCAAAGGAATCGCTGTGGTGCTGCTCTGTCTGCGCTGCATCTGATTACCTTCTCAAAAACACACATAAAATATTCAATTAAACATCCTGGGTGCTGTCAGTCAGTAAAATGCAGGTGAATTACATCGGCGTCTCCTTGATGAAACAGCCGTGTTTGTTGATAACACGCTGCATTCTATTTGCAGGATTCTGCAAACCGGCTGCTGATGGCAATAACAAGATGCTGAAGTGCAAAAATACCCCAAACACCCTAGAGAGACACGAATGAAGCCGCGGAGCGGGCTGATGCTATATTTAGCCTTTCGCGCGGAGTGAGCTCCTCTGATGAGGCAAATGAAAAGTTGCTCCACATTAGCATGACGCGGGGCTTCTGTTGTCTCACAGCACAATATGTGTCAGTTAATTAGATGGGGAAAAACACATCCATCTCTCAATAAATGCTTTGATCAATAAAACATGAAAAGTTTTGTCAGCAGTCGTGGTGTCCTTTCTTTTTATGCATTGCAAATGTATGCGCTTGAACTGGGGGAAAAGGATTTTCTGCTAATTTGCCACACATCTGTTCAGATCACTACTGATTTTAACTGAGCTTTAAAGGTGGCTCTTTTGTTTACATTATTAATTGTTATTAATCATCATATATTTTTCTAAACTTGCAGCCGCTACAAGATGATTTGATGTGTTGCAATATATTTATATTTTTCCTTCCTTCCTTTACAGCTCTGCGGGAGTCTAATTAATCGCATATTGCAAAATGTCAGCGTTCCACCTCTCTCACAACACTCTCCGGTGAATTCTGGTATCACATGTGCCACCGTCTCTCTAGAGCTTAGTTCGGCAGCAGCGCTGTTTGGTAATTAATCGCATGCAATCTAAATAGTGACCTGCTGCGTTGATCAGTGGTAGTAAAATGAACCTTCACTGTGGAGAGGTATTATGTTATTAAGCACAGCCAGTAATTTCAGAGAATATTGCATCGTATCAGTAGTCTGAAATTCAGTCCCATTTTAACATACAGTTAAAATGTATCTCATTTTAACATTAAGTTAAAATGAGATACACACAGTATAGTTAACCCAAATGGGAGTCTGAGTGGGAAAACAATATTCTCGTTCCATTAGTTAGCGTTATACAAGCTCCGATGAAGGTATTTTGCTGAAATATTCCCAAGGCAGAATGGGATGTCAGTGCATGTCCCATTTTATATTGATCGCGCTCCTCCTTGCTGCATCTACTAAGATTCTTTTCACTATATAAAATACTGTTTCCAAGCTGCCCGATGTGTTGGACCGTCTGGGTTCAATGTGTGGAACACATACTTCAATGTCATCGATGAGTTTAGGGTTATAAACGTAACACTCAACACTGTTTCAAACATTTCAAACATGGCCCCTCCCTGTACTGTAGTTACTCAAGTGCTATGCAGGCCCTTGACATATCCACACTTGATAATGCTAAGTATCCAACAATAATTGTGTTAAAACGTTTGATTATAATTAAAATAATGAATGCTATCTTTGTTGCATCGTTTTTTTTTTTTTTCTGTTGCGAGATGCAGGTTGAAGTTTTCAGAGGTGTGATTGCGTTCCACATAAAACAAGCTGAAGGCGACACGTTTGGTGAAATTGCTTTCCTGCGGTGTCTCAATTGGACTTCTGTCTTTTTAGTGTCGTCTACACTGGAGCCAAAATGACAGATGCAGCTACTCTTTGGGTGTGAGCTGCTCGTGATCAATAACAAACTTAATGTCGGCTGGGATGAGGATGTGTGGCAGCAAAACATAAGCAGGACTGAGTTGATGAGAGTGTCTAAATGTGGGTTTTGATACTTTTTGTTAATAAGCCTTGTCACTCAACTAGTTTTACATAATTATCTAATATTGACATTGGATTGTGCAAACTGCTTGACTGAATGTCTTCAATTCTCTCCCAGTCTTTCCGTCCATCTTCTTTAGATTTAGACCAAAGAATTAGAGAGAGAAACAATTGTATAAAACAGCTCAAACAGCTGACCTTACCTTCTTCTAGGCTCGGCCAAAGGTCACCTCACTGAATAGTAGCTGAACTACCTCCATATCCTTGAAACAATGCACTTGTGTAGATGGTTATAATGGTCAAAATGATAGTACATATCAGCCAAACACATCAGACGTCTTCGACACATTGGACAGATGCGAGCGGTATAGGTGTGAGTCATATCAGCAGCAAATACTGCAAACTACGCACTGACTAACCGTTATTCCAACCTCAAGTCAAGAGGCTTTGTGGGCTTCAGTGTACTGTTTGTCTCCATCCCTCCTGTATAAACCCACCTCGTGATGTTATAGTAATGACTCATGTTGTGTTTTCACTTGTGCCAAAGATGGGGGAAAAAAAAAAAGAAAAAAAAAAGAAAATCAAATCCCTAAATTGACTTGACAAAGAGCACCAAATACAAATGCTGCTGTTTAACAACTTTCCCTTCAAGTGGCTTCGCAGTGTAATTCACTGATGGCTCGATTTTTCAAAGGCTGTCAAACCAAACCACGTCCACCACAAAAAGCCCTGGGCTTTCTGATGAAGCCAGACGAAATGTTGACATCATAAAGAAATGGAAGGGAGTCAGTGGAACTCAGCTGGGCTCATTTTAATCCATGATTTCCACAAAATAGCTCGGCTGCCTCTCCATTTTCAATCAATGCTTTTTAATCAAGGTGCTGCCGTCTCTTTTCATGTGCCAAGAAACTTTTCCTTCTTGAGGACGAGTTAACGCTGACAATTAAGCTAGTTTGAAATCATATTCGACAGTTACTTTTGTCTAATCTGCAACTCCAGCAGATCAGCTAACAAGGAAGATCTGAGTAGTCTGATTTCACAGCATCGCACAACTCTCCTGCAGCTAAAATTTTGATCAGAACTGCAAACTCCAAGACTATTCATTAGGAAAAAAAAAAAAAAAACCTTTGCAAAGCCCTGTTTCAATTCATTCAATGCTCGTCATTATCATTCAATGCTACAGTATTTGCCACGACAATGTCTGTTATATCTGATCCTCATTATGGAGGCACCATGATTTTTTTTTTTTTTGTTGTTGTTGTTGTTGTTGTTTTGGGGGTTGTTTTTTTTTTTCTTTTCTTCTTCTACTTTTTCAGTGCATCACTGTGAAATTTGTCCGGCACTTGTCCGGTATTTGTTGCTCATGCATTTAATGTGTAATTAAAGTCTTGCGAATGTTTGTAATTCCTTTGTTCATCTCATCATTTAGTTGCTAATCACTCCTCACGGTATTTATGTTTGTTTTCCGGAGGCATGAGAATAAATTCAAATTAGCTTGGTGGGCTGAAAATATGAAGAGATATTCTTCATTATGTGAATCAACAGAAAATCTTAGTCTTACTTGAAGAATTGAAGAATCATTCAAAACTGATTTGTCTTGCACATTTTGAATAGATAAATGACTGTTGATATAACCTGCCTCAAAGGCCTGTTTTGTTATTCTTTATTGTGGTTAAGATGTCTATTATCCAGTGATTGCCCTCAACATTTTGTTCTTAGATTTGCTTTCATCTTAATCTGTGTTACACGTTGACACGTTGGGAATGTCTTACAGGTACATCTTAAAGGCTCCTGCTGGTTGGATGGCAGTGAGAGTAACTGCTTTAGGTTACAAGTTGGGTTAGCAGGAGGTTGTCCAGTGCTAATAGTTCTCCAGTTTTACAAGCATAAGCTTTGATGTGACCTATAGGGACATGGCAGATGCCCTGGTGCTTTGTTTTCATCGTAACAACGATATGGTTCGAGTTGTTTCAACAGCCAAGAACCCACTCAGTTTCACACGTCAGCGATAAATCTGGAGAAATTTGGATTTCAGGCTTACACATCTAAATGCAGTCCAAATAAGTCAGATCACTGATCTTTTGGTCCACAGGCAACCCCGTACTTACATATCAACTTCACGTTGTGCTCAAGTCCAAATCAGTGCTGTGGCAAAAACAAGCTTCTTTCAACTACGTCTCCTCGCTAAGATCAAACCCTATCTCTCCGTAATGGACCTTGAGAGGGTGATCCAAGCCTTCATCACTTCCAGACTCGATTAATGTAACTCTCTGTGTACTGGCTTGGACCAGTCCTCTCATAGCCTTCTACAGCTTGTCCAAAATGCCACAGCTCGTCTCTGCAGTGGCGAGAAAGAGCATGATCACATCACACCAATCTTGGCTTGTCTCCACTTGCTCCCGGTCCGCTTTCGTAGCGATTTAAAACTTCTTTTAAGTGCTTTTAAACCCCTAAACGGACTGGCCCATTTGCTTATTTTTGAGCTTCTCCATCGTCTCACCCCAACCAGAGCCTTAAGGTGCTCTGACCAACTGCTGTAGGTGGTGCCAAAAACAAGGCTAAAGTCTAGAGGTTGCGTCTCCCCCTCTATATTAGATCCTCCCAGACCCCAGAGATGTTGAAATCCTCCCTGAAAACTCTCCTTTCCTGCCCGGCATTTTACCCAGTCTGAGCACTTGCTATGTTTATTGTAATGTCCTTTATGTCATTCTCTTTTTTTGTATCTATTTATTGTTTTACTAAGTTTTAATATGTGCAAAGCACTTTTGGTCGATTGCTGCCGTTTTAAAGGTGCTCTATAAATACACTTGAACTTGAACTATCCATGTCACAGCTTGTGATGAATGTATAAGACTGTTGAAATCTCAGTCTGTAATAACAAGTCCTTAGTTTCCAGTTCACCTTTTAGATGATCACATCTCACCTCTCATCTCAGCACCGGTATATATCTGTATCTATTAAACGATGCTTCATTTTTTCACAACCTATTGAAACGCAACTGACAGGATTCCTATGCCAACATATGTTAAACACCATACACCGTCTAGTCTCCTGGCACTTCATTGTCTAAACTGCAGTGACGCAAGCGTGAGAAACATCCCTTCCATGGCTGTCTCACAGTTTCATCCACACGTGAGAGGCAGAGGAACCGGATAAAAAAATCCAGGCACCTCCAGGCAGTGAACAGCTGATACAGTGGAGCACTTGGGCCATTGAAAGACAGATTATTGATGAAGGGGATGGTGTGATCCCACTCCCAAACCTTCATCCCTGGAGGTGGTACTACTGTTCGTCAACCAGGGTGACAGTTTTGGGACGAGTTCATAAACAGCTGCTGTAGGAGGCTGAGCTATTCAGGGATTTCACCATCCAGACATTTTCTGATCAAAGCTCATGGAAGGGAGGCAAAAAAAAAAAAAAAAAAAAATGCTGCACTGAAGATTCTCTCCTACAGTTTCATCAGCCAGTTTTTGTATAATCTGCATGACTGTGGGATGTAGCCGACATTGTTTGACTGTCAAGTTTGGTTTAGTTCTTTGAACTCAATTTGTTTGTGTAATGTTTGGAGCAAATTATATATTTCCCCATATTCCTTTTATAGATATCTAAGAAAATGGCTTCAGTGCACCACCCACACTCGAAAGATTTGCAGAGGCAACAACCCATGGCTGTTATTTAGGAAAAACTGATGCTACATTACTTTCATTGCAGTGGGCCGTGTGCCCAAAGGTTCTTTTCTTGTCCCGGAAACTTGGCCTTTTGCCTCTCGACAATATACAACTGTAGTCAAAGTTTATCACTGCATGCAGGTGATTTTCATACATTGGTGTCGTTCAGTCGGATGGCAGGGGAGAGCCTGCGTATTTTATCCACAGCCCAGTCAATCAAGTCACAGTTAATTATAATGTGGATATATGTAAAACATTTATATTCAACACCAAGTGCAGTTCAGCAGGGAGTGACAATGATAACAAGTTCTGAAGTTGACTGTCTGACCCAGCTTATGGGCTTCATTTTATTTCTCTAACCTCGTAGGTTGTATTGCACATATACAGTATAAGGGAGCTGAATTAAAATGTTGTTTTTGTTCTTTTGTATTTCACTACCGCAGCAAATGTGAGGCTGTGCCATCAGAGATTTAATCCACAGTAATAAAGGTACCCTCATGCAGCATCGGAGCTCATTTTAAGACCCACTAAATTACATTAAAGCCATAGTCACTAGAAATGCTTCCTTAACTGAGCGCCCTTCTCTTTTATTTAAGTGAAAATCATCTAGACCTGCTACTTTCTGGGAACACGCTTATATATATAAGCTTTCTGTGATGCCGAACGGGTCTATAATTCAAAAATGACATATGTCGAGGAGCATTCCTTGCCAACCCATGATCAGCAAAGTCAGAAGTGGGAATATGAATTAAGTTAAGAATTTAAAACAACCTCCTAATCAAATAGCTGCAGCTCATTACAATGTAACACAATTAGTGCACAGTGCCACATTTCACTTACTATGACATATTGGGATCACATCAATATTCCATTGGCTTTTATTAAAATTCATATTATGGAGGATATGAGTTGGGGAGGTGGGGGGACTTGTGAGAACTTGAGGATCTTTATATTGCATATCAATTAGTCTGGTTAATGTGATAGCCAGAATATTGTCCACTTTAAAGCAATGAGCCAGTGAAGACATGAAACAGCAGGATCGGCAATTAGATATTACCTTAAGGACTTATTTAATTGTTTGGTGACATTATTGATATTCACAAATAGTTTATAAATGATGGTGTAATTCACTTTAGTGTCTGTACAGTTTAATTCATTAAGCAACAAATGGGACAAATATCTAAGTGCTTTTTTTTACGTGAACGATATTTCCTCTGCCATTGCTTACAGCAGCTTTTGGGTGTGTGATGAATATTCATAAGAAATTTTGTGTAGTGTATTACAAGCACACATTTGACAGACAGTGGAAAACAACCCCCCTTGCTGTTATTTGTAGACTCTCTGGAGGGGACACAGAAAGGTAGTGAACAGTCAGGCTGACGGTGTTGTGAAGTCCTAAATGACTCTAAAATATTACGCCCACTGAATATGCATAAATCGTCACGAATTATCATCAACACTAATGGTGCCATATATATACACGTTTAACATAATAGCATATGTTTAATAACACTGTTGCATTCACAAGACAAGAACTTATAAATCATCCTTTGAGCAGCGCTAAGCCTACTGGGAAGACCTGAGGCCTGGACTGAGTCATGATGAGAAAAGTGATGAGACTGGCTAGGGTTAAGTGGTTAGCATACTAACTTCAGTAAAAGACAATGTAGAGATGAGCTAAGGCCAGCATTGGTTTCATCTGCATTCGACAGCTCTTTGGGAACAAATGAATGCCGTTTGAACTCTCGGTATTTCTGATAAGCCTTAAAAAAAAAAAGAAAAAACTAATTTGGTAGCTACTGCACTTTCTATGGTATGGTACCATGAGACTAAAATATGACTAAAATATGAAAATGTGAAGCCAGTCCAATATTGATTGAAATGCAGGTTATAAGAGCATAAAGAAGCCTTCCAATTCTTGAACAATAGGTGTCCTGGAACAGTCTTTGAAAATGACTGAAATTTAGTGCAAGAAGGGAGAGAAATCTTTGTGTTATGTTTTATGAGGATAGGAAGATGATATATATATATATATATATATATATATATATATATATATATAAAGCCTGTTTATTTTCCCTTTAAATGGTGCCACATCTGTAAGGAACATGCATTTGTGGGATGAGCAGCAGAGCTGAGTATGTGGGTTGCGCCCATGAAAAATGTGCCAAATCTATTCTGCCTATGCCAGACAGCTTATTCCGCCATTGACTCTCGTCTGGTGTTTGGTGGATTGGACGATTGAAGTTTGAAGAAACAAGACACATTGGCAATTTAACAACGTATCCGTTTAACAACAGGGAGCCTCAGCAGCGTGTGGAAGAACCGTACACACCTGGCACCTCCTCCTCACGCAGGTGATCAGCCTGGTCACACGCTGCTGTGGGATGGCATTCCAATTCTTCAACCAGCGTTTGTCGCAAGTCAGCCAACGTGATTGCGTTGGTCACTCTGGCGCGAACAGCTCGCCCAAGCTGATTCCACATGTGCTCATTTGGGTTGAGGTCATGACTGCTGGCAGCCCATCCCAAATTCTGGATGTAGCTTCTGATAAACCGCTCTGTGGGGGCGAGCGTTGTCATTTTGGAGGATAGAGTTCGGTCCCAGACTGTGGAGATATGGGCTCATGCTGGGGTTACCAGAAGCTCAAAACAAGAGTCAATCGCAACAGCAACAATACTGTTTGGCATTGGCAGAGAAGATTTGGCAAATTTTTCAAGGGCACAACCCACATATATAAATTCATCGTTATTCATCATCCTCTTGAAAGGTCCGTTTCTACTTCACCATCCGACTATTGGACAGATGGCTTTACATTCTCTTCAAGCCATGCAGAATTCATGGCTAAATATGCGGCTAACTGCTCAAGGCCAAGAGCACCGAAACAACCACTGCGTAAGATCAGCAGATACTTTATGAGCTTCATCTTAGACATGTGCACAACACGTTTACTGTTGCTATGAACTCTGTCAGCTCAGAGCACATTATGCCAAATGACCCCTTCTTTGCCTGTATGCTCATTTTTGAACTGTCTTGATCTTATTTTCTTATAGGCTAAATAGTTTATGCAATCTTATTCAGAATGTGGAAACAGCCACCTTGAAAATCAACATTTCTCCTGCAGATGCAGTGATGAAATAATAGAGTAACTTTTTTCACCTTGCCTGTTTTTGAAATAATTTTGCTAGTGTAGCATTTGTCCTTGACAAATGTTTTATTTGTTTTAAGCACACACCACTAGCAGATTATTTGACATACAGTGATCTACCACAGTATAATAGTTTGAAAGCTTTGAGACAGGCACCATTTCAAAGAGAATCAAATGTTTGCTTGTTCAAATATGTCGGAGATATTGACAATTGTCCATGGGGTGTATTTCAATTTTTTGTCTGACTGTGCGGGGCCTTCAGTGCAAGGATTGGTTTTGAATGGAAATGGCAAGCACGATAAAATCAAACCCTCTTGGTCTTTGCACACAGAAAATGCAAATTAATAACAAATGTCTGTAACATTGAAACACTTTACAGTCTATCTGTATTGTCACCTGACCCAGATCCCCCCCCCCAATGCCCTGAGATTCTCAACCTATAAACCAGGTATTAGTATCCTCAACTCGTGACATAATTCAGTGGAATATTTGAGAAGGACTCTGTCCCATGCTGTGGTCCTAAGGGGAATTTCACAGCCCTGACCTCACCTCCAGGTATCATTGCCTCTCTGTGAGCCATTCACATTCACCAGGAAGCACAGCTGAAATTAGAAAAATCAGCTGTCAGAACTAGGAAGAAAGGAAGGAAGAGAGATATGAGAAAGGATGGAAGAAACGCAGTCTTAGAAATAGGAAGAAAGCAGAAAGAAAGGAATGAAAAGACAGTAAGGAGAAACAGGGAATGGATGATAGTCAAGGAGGAAAGGAGGACAAGTGCAGGAGCAAAAGAAGGATTTAGGAAATAAAGGAGGAAGTAAATGAGAGTGCAAGGATGGAACAATAATCAGAGAGAAGAAGGATGAACTGTTCAAAAGAGAGAAAAAATTACGGTAGGCAAAACCACAGGTAGGTGGTGAGAAGGGGGGAGGGTGAAATAATACAAGAGGAGGAGAAGAGCAAAAAGTGCAAGCGATGGAAGGAATAGAAGGCAGGAAAAAGGAGAGGGAGGGCTGGCCTGATTCTTTACTGACCTAACTCAGCTGAATCTCTCCTGTCTACTGGTGTCTGGGTAGCTCCGGAGAGATAGGAAAGAATGAGCGAGGGGGAGGAAGCAACGACGGTGAGCAAAGAAACATTGGCGCACCTATCATCCCTGACGTTTTACACTTCTTGAATTCCATTCACTGTTCGCTTTATAGCAACTTCCATACAATCTATTCAGGCTGTGGCATAATCAAACCGCTGCAAAGCTCCACGTGTTTGAACGCTGCAGTACATGTAATTGGCAGTATTCAATGAAGGTCACAAGTGGCTCTCTCATCTTATACAATTAACCCAGTTTCTTAGCGAGGCACCAATCTGTAGGGAAGCAATTAAAATCCAAATTCTTCACAGTGTGTGGACTTCACAGGGAAAAAAAAAAAACCTTGGACAGCCTAATGTTTGTTTGGAAGTGTTTGTTACTTTTTTTTTTTTTTTGGATATAATTTTATTTTATTTATTTATTTATTTTTTAAAGGGGGGGATGGGCTAATGGACGGAGGGAAGGCGAGAGTAAGGTAAATAAAAAAAGAAAACAAAGGGAACGCAAATGAACTCTTTCATCTGAACCATGATCTTCGATTAGATATTTAACAGTTAGAAATCGGAACACCTTTTGTTTACTGTGTTATTTATATTTTGTTGAATTTTGAAATGTACGGATATAAACCAATTCATTCATTCTATTCTTATTCTATTATCATTTGTTCAAAAGGTGAGGTAGACATTGCTTCAAATCATATCCACTTACTTAAGGCAGCGCCAGCAGAGAAGAAGATGCTCCCTCCGTCTATCTACAGCATTTGTTGTCAGGCCGCCCTATGTGTGTGTGTGGATGTGTGAGTGCACTGTGTAGTGACCTTGAATTCCTCCTGCAGGCAGCAAACAATCGTTTCGCCTCCTCCTCCTCCCACAGATGAGCGTTGCAAGGTGACGTCTATGTGTGTGCAGAGGAAGAAGTCCTCCACCTCATTCGTTCACTCTTTCACCTGCAGGGAAAACAATGGCAAGAGGAAAGGAAGAGAGCGGAAGGGGATGAGAAATAACACCGATCTTAGATATTTGTGCGACTTCTAATTCCGTCATGTCCAAACCCTGGCTGAGGTCTGGCCTTGGATTTATTCTTTGACGTTTAGGTGTTATTTTGGGAAGAGCTGCTTAGATTGCTGCAGGTATATAGCTGGGCTTGAATGACCTGGGCTGAACTGATTTGCCAAACTTGTGATTTTGCATAATTACTAAAACAGACAACACTTTTTACAACAATTTACAAAATCTTGGCGCGCACACAAAAACAAGTTTAAGCTTAAAATCAGCTGTCTGGACTTCTGTTACTTTGTGATTTCACAGCAAAGCAGTCACTATTCTAAGCCATGCCCAAGTCTACACGGAACCGCCACCCACCCTTGAAATTAATCTATATATATATATAATTAATGCTGTAATATATATGTATAATTAATATATATAATTCAAACATTTTTCAGTGTGGCACAAAGATAGCGCCTGTATTAACCTTGAGCCTCCTGATGTGCACAATCCTTACGATTCTGCCCGACAGGTCACTAACTGAGGGTGTCCTGTCACAGGGCGCCGGGTCAACATGATAATTTAGGGTGCCTGTTTGTGTCACGCTGACTTTGTAAATCACCTCGGCGTCTTTTCCAGCCAGGTGCCTGCAGCGTACATAACTCAGCCACCAGCCAGCTTCACTTGGAGCTAAGTGCTGTGCCAATTATTGCATGACACCGTCATCCATATCTGTTCTCATGGAAATTCATAATTTATGACACATCCCCGTTTGTGCCTCCGGGGATCTGAATACTATTATCCTGCTAAAGTGAGATCTGATTGGGCAGCTTCCATCTGAGTTGCTCCTTTGAAGTCTCATTTCTTCAAGTGAGTTTCCATACTCTCTATAGGGTATCATCATGCAGCATAGGAGGCATCCTGTGAGCCGGAACAACACCAAACCAGCTACTCCTCTCTCCAAATGGCAGCTGCAAAGGTTTGGCTGAGAGTGAATGCTTTGGGGTGTTGGAGTTAGTCCAGAGATATTTGAAACCATATATATGTTTGTGGACTGACAGCCCCCTTCCATCATCCTTTCTAGTTTGGCCTCCATGTTGTGAAGAATATCCTCTCAAAAATAGTGTCGAAATAGTACATTTTGGCTCCTCCAGCTGCTTCCATGCTTTCAAGTTGTTCGACTTCTCAGTGTTAAAATTGATGTATATGTACTAAACCTTCATTAAGTAGATGTAGAATTCATCAATGATGGAAACAAGACTTTTTCCATTAAAAACACTAAGTTATTAAAGACCCGTAAAGGCCATTAGTCTCTAAATAGAACACTGAATTTGTTTTACTTAAAATCTAACCTTTTGTTTTTCTTTTTGCAATTTTTGTTTTAAACCTAAAGCTTATCATTGTGAGTTCTCAGCCTGAACATTTACATTTGCTTGACTTTTAATCTTTCACAAAGTCCATTTAGCTCAGTGCTTCTCAATTATTTTCTGTTACATCCCCCCTAGGAAGAAGAAAATATTTTGTCGCCCCACCCCCCCGACTCTCCGCCGCGACTATAAATAGTATAATTTCTCCATAAATTTTGTTATAAGTACACCTCTGCATAACATTGTATTCTTATCATTAAAGACAACAAAAAAAGAAAAAAGACAGGGATCATCACATGTTATTCCAGGACGGAGCGCCTCACTATTTGAGAAGCACTGATTTAGCCGATGATAATTAAAAAAAAAAAAAAAAAAAATCAAATCAACACTATGTGTTAATAATCCAGCCTGCTGACAGCAGCACAGGTTAAAAGGTTAACAAGGAATGTTACATGTTTCAATGCATCATTAACATCTGAGTCAGCAACACAGGAAACTAATGAATCATCCTGTCAAACTTTGCGGCGTGGATGGTTTTTAAATACTCTGTACATTAGCTCCTGTTCAGCCATTGTCTCTGAGCAGTATTAGCAAACAGTGCCATTAAATACCCCCCAATCTTGGAAAAATGTGGTCAAGCTTTTGCTGAATGGGTGAGCTTCTGTTGATTATTTCAGTGATGAATAAAGATTTGAACTGATTCATAAAACACATCAAGCTCTGAAGCAGTAAGTCCTGAGTCTGTCGTTGAGTTGATGAAAAAGGTGAAGGCAATAGCTTATTCATTCATTCGATCTTATTCATTTACAAGTCGCACGGAGCGTTGGAGCCACACTGCTCACACTGGGTGAGGGCAGCCAGTCCATCACCGGGAAATAGCTTCGTTTGGAGAAAAACTTCAAACACAACTTCAAATCCTCCTACCTGTTGAAGTTATCTTTAGTGTTTTGTTTTTTTTTTTGCTTGGCTTTCGTAATCACCTCAACATGGCATTGGTCCTACCAACCAAAGCCACTGAAATTACACCACGATATCTGCCGCAGTGTCGTTTCAATAAAAGTTTGTTTCTTGACAAGCATTGCTGACCTTGGATAAATAAATATTAGACGGATGCATGATTTCCTTTAGTGTGTAGGACAAAACAGCCCTAAACAGTTTCATCTCCAAACCTTTCTTTGCGGCCCCCACACAACATCTGAGAGGGTGTTTGATGGAGATAGATGTTTATGGAAGGAGGTGGGCTGTGTCTACTTTTTTTATGAATTGGGGGTGTTAAAATGTTTTCACCGACCAAGATCTCTGCCGGACACCCACAGTGACAAAAACACATCAGCTTTTCCAGTCAATTGCCTGTCATCCCACAGCGTCAGTTGAGCTTCATTCCCCTTTCTTGGAGCTCTGCAAAAAAATATATAATATATATATATATATATGTATTAAAAAAAAGCCAAAACATTTTTAAAATTCACTGTCTCAGGTACTTGCTACCTTTTATTTCCTTTCACAGGTGATGCCATAATTCTCTCTTTTTCTGCCCCACAAAGATAAGAGAGAATTTTGTAGGAAAACTTCAGTGAGAACAAAGAACAAAATTTAACTCACAGGCTTTTCACCTCAGAACCACAGTGGAATTGTAAATAGACAGCTTGTTAGTAGAGTTTTTCAGCAAGATGCACACAAATTACATCATACTGCAGAGTTAACCATTTGACCTCTCTACCATCAGGCTGGATTTGCTTCAAAAACAGAACAAAGTTGTGGGTCAGGTCAGCAACGCAGCTTTGACAAAAGAGCAAATATTATGGCTTTGATGAAGTTTATATAGTCCAGTTGAGCAGCACACACATTTATAGGATATTTAACAGTGCTGTCCATCAGTACAAGTGGCACGTATACCTGCACTGTGCACAATTCTCAACAGCAAATACTCAGAGCAGCCAGGTGAGCCAGTGAGCATGTTTACCCGACTGTTAAGCTCCTTACTACATCTGCCGGCATTTCTTATTGCCAGCACAATAGACATTGTGCGTACTGGTACAATAATGTGGTAATAGCCAATTTTGAGCAGCTGGAAAGCAAAAGAGAAACGTTTCTGTACCGCCCAAAGGAGACATTACATTAGCAATTACTCCACCAAATGATATTTTATTATGCTTCTGATGCTACAGATAGAAGTTATGAGGTGAAAAACGCTTGTTCCTTGTGGCACCAGGGTCTTTAAAGAGATTTTCATAGAGCGCCTTGTTTCGTTCTCCTTAAAGGGATCTGAGCAACAGGATCCAGCAGGCCACACTTTAAGTTATACTAACCCAACGGACATCGGGTGTGAAGAAATTGAAGTCGTTCACACGCTATATTACCCCTTTCATGAACTGATGTCAACATAGATCTGGACCTGAATTAGTGAAGTGGTCAATGTTTTAAAAACTTGGCAGCGTCTGTGAAGAATTACAGGATTATTCCTCATAGATCGACCATACAGTACGTCCTCCACATGAAAGCTATTGGCCCACGGGTGTCCAAAACTACTCCTTCAACCTCTCCGCCTTCTGGATGAAGCAGATTCACCTGCTTGAGGATTTATTGCACACCTGGACATTTCTTGATGAGCTGTATGTTTCCAAGGCTCCAGCCTCTGAAGAGGGTTTAATACGTGCCTCCGCAGCTAGGCGTGCGCATTGGTGATGACACATGCAGGGCTTAATGTGATTTCCATGTTCTGCTTGTCAGCATTACCTGACAAAAAGCCCGTGGGCTCATTTAGATCATGCATACGACTGATCTATGAGACCTGCATATGAACGTTCAGACAAACCACAGGGCTGACAGTGTTTACTGGAGATGAAAGGTTCAGGTAGCCCATGTGCAAAGGGAAAAACCACAAGGATGTTGATTTGCAACTCTTGATTTATGAGCCAATGGGCAGATCCTTGCTTGCAGACCTACAGTGAGTCAGCGCACTCAGCTGCTGTTAAGAAGTACTTGAGAACCACTACAACCACTGACCCTATGCCCTCTCGAGTCATGGCCAAAATTCTTATGAAGTCCAAAATCAAGGGCGTGGATCTCTCACGCTTTATCTTAGTCTAAAGTATGACCACTTTGTACTCGTTTAACATAATGCGGTTTTTGTTTTGTTCTTGTGCTGCAATGCCACTCAATATCTGGCATCTGCCACCAGGATGAAGAGCACCAGGTGACAATATATATATATATATATATATATATATATATATATATATATATATATATATATTCTGCTGTGTGCTCTAAAACTCGCAACCTGCAATGAACTGTCAAGCCACAAGGAACTCTAACATCTGTGTGCTGTCCCGGAGCACGTCGGACACACACACATGCCACCTTGTTGCTTCTGCTGCTGGATGCTGATAATGAATGCTTTGTATGACAGTTGCTGGATATTGCAAAAGGTCCATCACAGTGTTTGTGTGAAATTGTCATCCGAGCAATGATTAAAAGGCAATGCAATGCATCCCCTCTTCGTTCAGTTACTACAATTATTATTTTGTGTTCCACACAATAATGGACGCCAGGGCCAAACAATGGTCGTTTTTGGATTTCCACTTTGGATTTGGACTGACAGCCATGGTCCCCTGAGTATGATTTGCAGGGTGTCTCTGTAGCACCACATTGGCTAATTTCTGTTCTGTTGTCACACATTTTACCTTTATCGATATATTGCCCTTGACCATGATATCATTTAGATGATACAATATTACTCATTTCACTCTAATACATTAATAATTCTTAAGCATGATTTATATATGTGATTAGGAAAAACGAGTACTGTTCAGACCTGTATTCATTCAGACAGTGTTTATCAGCTTCATAGCACATGTTGACCCTGTTTATCTAGAATAAAATATGAATATGGTACACATTATATGACACATATAGGTCTAAATATACATGCATGGAATAGGTCTGGTATGTGGCGATAACCTTAACCTTTATGATTAGAGGCGGCTTTATCCTTCATTCAGCTGTACTCCTTATTCTTACAGGGTCACTGGAGGGCAGGAGCCAATCTAAGCTGACACCGAGCGAGGGCGGGCTACACCCTGGACAGATCACCTTTCCGTCGCATGGCCGACATATGCAAACAAACAACCGTTCACGCTCACATTCACACCGATGGGAAATTTCTGTGCGTGCATTTGGGCCGTGGGAGGCTATTGGAGGTATTTCTAGATATGAGAAGAAGCATTTTCTCTGTGCTCAGTGCTATTTTTCTTCACCCAAATGCAGACAGGCCTGTCCTTTCAATGAATATCTGAACAATGGCACGTCTTGCTTTACGTCCTGAGGAGCCAAAGCGACAAGGTAACAATGCAGAACCGATGCATGCATTTGATTGTTGTATGCGTGTCACCTCTCCCCTCACAGCCGAGACACCAAGAATCTATATGCTTCGGTCCCAATTACAGTCACATTAGCAAAGGCACATGGGGAAATACAGTGTGCCTCCAAACATGGACGTAATGCAACGCCTTTCATGTAAATCACCCATGTCCCAACCTCAAACACAAACCAAAGTTGATTGCACGCCAGTGAATGCGGCACACAGAGAATAATGATGCAAGCTCTAAGTGGCTGTTTGTGACTTTTTCCCCATGCAAGCTTTAAGTCACGTGCCTGGCTCTTCTCATTAAGCTAATTCAAGGCTTTGCTCAGTGGCCAGCTTTAAATCCCAAGCTAAAGGACACTATGTGGCACAAAGAGGTAATGAGGGGTGAATCTACTTTGTGATGCCACAAAAATTCTTCTCTGGGTGCTGCCAGTATCTTAATAAGGCCGGTTTTTACTCAACTACCATTGCCAGTATCCAGCAGCCACCTGTTTATGTCCATAGGTGTCTCTGAATAAAAGGAAGAGTGCCTTCTGCTCTCCCTGGATGGAAGTCAACAGCCTCCTCACACACTTAATCCATCCTGGGGAAAGTTCGCATGAATTCACAGTTAGACTATCTAGGTGAGGCTTAGCCATCATCTGGCAACCTCTACTTCCGTATTTCAATTATTTTTGTCATATTCAACCCCAAAACACTGCAGATGAATGGGTTCCCTTTTGTTTTGTTGCTTATTCACTTAACTCTTCCTTCAGGAAACTCAAACTGAGTCACGCTTGGCATTCAGAGAAGTCATTTGTTAAAGCGCTCTCATGTAACGTTTCATTGAATTATCCCTATTCGCCTGCTTCTCATCTGCAGTAAAGCCTTTTATGGCGGCGCTGGGATTCTGAGCAGTGGGCCCAGGGTCATCTGCAATCTGATACTGGGGTGGAGAGATGGAGAATTGTTCAAAGCAACTCCAGTTGGGCTTGTTAGGGTCAAGACTTTCTTTGTGCCACCATATAGGTGGCAGGCTAACGTACACAATTTGGGTACTGCAACCTGTTTCTTTCACACATCAGTGTTTCGCTCTAGCCTACGTATTCTCATGGCTGTTATCGGGTTTCTTTTGTTTGAAGAAGCTCATTAATTTTCATGTTCATGCACAAATACGCTCTCAAATACTCTTAAGAGATAACAAATACACACACATGCATACACACACACACACACACACACACAGTGAAGAGTTTTGACATTTTACTCCCCCTGGATCTGAGCCATACCAATTTAGCCCACATCGACGACAAAGTGACAACCCCTTGATGAAGCTAAATTTAATCACACACTAAAATGTGAACATGCAAGCAAACAATTTTTCTCAACATATTATTAACAACATATTATTCTACAAGTTGTCGAAGGTTAAGGTTAGCAATATTTAGCAATAGCTTATTGTCCTGTTGTCGAGCGCTTGGCCTAGCCCGGCCCTCAAGGCAGACCCGTTAGCATCTGTGAAGGCTACAGAGCTGTTATCACCAGCATAGCTGTTGTGTGCCCTCGGGCCGTTGTTGCTTTTTCCTAGAGTTGCGTAGCAAATTAAAAAAAAAAAAGTTTTTCAAAGCCTGAGGCAGAGTGGTATCTCAGAGGGCAAACACACATATTGTACTGTGTACCTGCAACATTATGACTGAATCAAATTTAATCTATAATGGATCTGTGCTGCTAACCATTCGCATGAAAGTTTCATCAGATCCTTTTGACACCATGCAAGGCAAATGGGAGGCGTGGGAGTAAAGGGGTGTTAAAGAATATTCTTTTCATATAGAGCCATGCGGTAGATTGAGGGACAAGCATCAAGCATCTTAGCGAGGTGGTGGTTGAATGCCTTGGCTCGATATCTCCAACTGACTTAAGATTTGATATGCGGTGTCTCCAATGTACTATAAAACTTATGTACTATGGAGAGATGAACTGCTATCCAGCTCATTCTTCGTGCTTTTGCTTTGAGAAGCCATCCAGTGCTGCCTATTATTGCGTGCGTGCAACACTGTCGCCTTGATTTAGTGCATCTGCAGTGATACCATTGGGGAAAAACGGATTCTCTCATTTGAAATTAATGGACTTCCATTGCAGAGTAATGCTTTTCATGAATGTTACTTTCATCCATTTGTGGCCATTGCCACACGTCCTCCCTTCATCACGAGATGTATTTTTAATTCGTCTGACCCCTTGAGATAAAACCCAACTGAGGTCCCACGCTCCTCTGCTTTCTTTGTGTGTGCACAATGCATGTCAGCCTCTTCCGTCAGCATGCGCGAAGCTAATCGGCTAATTCACTGCCACACACACTAAGCAGCTCAAGTGCATTTCAGTAGCACCCTAACCTGTTTACAATAAGGAAGGTAGGTGTGGTGGCATGTTTCCAGGGATAGTGGCCTCTTTTCCCAGCTGACTAGATAGCTGCACGATGATTTTGCGTTCCATTTAGGACATGTGTGGTGTGTTCAGAAGAGACAGTTACTTAAGCCGCTTAATATCCACCTCCTCCTACAAACAGGAAGAGAGGGAATAATACACAACATCATCACAATCATAACATTTGGTCACTGCAACCTTGGATATTCCGTGGCATAAAGTGCTGGGATGTCGTGAATACAAATCTGAGCCGGAAGCTTTGCTGATCAGAGCATATGTTGACAAGGTGAAAACGTTTATTGGTACCTTCAAACAGAGGCAAGTGACTGAAAATTGGTCATGAAGGGACGCTATGAATTGACTTTTATTTTTGCCTTGCTCGCTGTGGGTGATGATAGCGTTGCTCTGTCAGTCCACCACTTTGGTTCAGACTTATCTAGCTTAACAACTATTAGATTGCCAAGAAAATATGTGCAGGAATGTAAAACTCCCAGAACTTTGAAAATCCTCCGAATTTTATTGTGTCTCTTTTTTTATAGTTGCATTAACAACTTCAAGAGGCAAGTCTTTGTTTGATTGTCTTCTTCTTCTTACGGATATGAAATATTTGTTTTTCCTCAAGGTTTTTTGACCAAATATATATATATATATATGCTAATCAACTGCGTGGCTATTCAGTCAGCTGACTTCATGAAAGGATGGATGGTTTTAGATGTAAGATCAGTGTGAATTTCACCACCTAGAAAATAAAACAAAGTCTTTGAAGTAAAAAAAAAAGTAGTTCATTAAGGTTTTATGTTCTTACTTGTTCTTACTTGTTCTAAAGTCATTACTTTAGAACAAGTAATGACTTCACATTCTCTCAGTTGCTCTTTTTTGTTTGTTTTCATTTCATTTGACAGTTTTCTTTGAATGGTGGCCTATGTCAACTGAAACCAGCACGCAGTGCACTTCAAGTAGCCTGCTTTTATCTGATCTTTGGTTCAAAGTGACACCATTGCTTATGTACGCATGTGGCAGGCTGGACACTTCAGCAGTTGCTTTCCTCTGAGAAATGAGCAACAGTATGGGGCTTTATAGTCAAAGAAATGGACGCACATGTGTTACGTGGGCGATTGAATGTTCTGTCTATTTTTTTTTCCTTAACAAATAACTTGCATCATCTCTCGAGCCGAGAGTACAAATTCCATTTCTTCCAAGACAACAGACTCCATGCAAATATTTTTTGGAATTGTTTGAATGCCAAATTCTGAGCTGCGCAGTCAACCTCTCATCTTATACTCCCTACAGCTTTCAACATAACTGAGCACCAGAAATACTTGGTCCCACTATGTTTAATTATACACAACATCTCTTATCGAAGCAGAAATTCCCTGCTTACAGTTGCTCTTAAAAGCCACTTGACATGATGCTTCCTCTCACTTCTCACTCAGTGAGGTGTGAGATTATTTGGCAAACAGTAAGAACACCACCCACATGAATAGCATCTGTTGCTACATTTGCCACATTCACTCTGTTTAGCCTCAGCAGACACCCTGGGACCTGGGGAATTTCATTTAATCTATATTGTTCTTGGATTCACTTAACGAAAATGGTCGATCAATGAATGATTTTTTTTTTTTTTTTTGCGTCCTAAGGAAAGCACTCTAAAAGGCCTCAATATCAGCTCTTACTCCAGAGATTTAATGGTCTAATATAAAATCATTTTTTCTAAAAGGCAGTGATTTCCCTGTTCTGTTCTCTATGATCTTACTTATTCTTTCTTATCTGTCTTATATTAATATCATAATGTCCTCAAGCCTCTGTGGCGGTAATCTGCTGTCACACCGTCTTGGCGCCAAGGACGATACAAATCACTCATCCACAATCAAGCTTCAAATGAATCTTTTTTGTGTCCTCAATGTCAGAAACATCCCAAAAATGCTACAAAAGAAAAAGACTAGCTGTAATCTTTTCTAACTGTTGTTCACACGGCATTTTAACGGAATACAGGACGCTGAACAGTACATCGTGACAATGTGATTAATGTCCTGTGATTAGTTGTGGCAAACCCAGAGGTTACCAGTTTTCTAACTTGTACCTCAAAAATGGTCTTGTGCAATAACAACAACAACAACAAAACCCCATACAGTATTGCAAAAGTACAAAGAAAAGGTAAGTATTGCACAGTATTGGTATTGCATGGACTAGTTTTTCCAGGACATCAGCTCTTTTAACCTTGATATATTATTAAGGTGATGGTAGGCGGACTTTGTTATTGCCTTAATGTGTTTTTCCAAATTTAGGTCTGAGTCCATCACTGCACCCAAATTTCTCGCCTGGTTGGTGCTTTTTAGGTGTATAGATTGAAGCGCTGTGGTGACCTGTAATCGTTTCTCTTTCGAAAAAAATGTGAAAGAAACAAACAGTAAAAAAAAAAAAAAAAAAAACTAAACAAAAACACACACGGCCTCCAATGCCGATTTGTCTCCTTAAATATAATAAAATATTTAATACATTGCATGAGATATGTTTTCCTTCTGCTCCTGGATATTTTCCAGCCGTGCCAGCTGGTTGCTATAGCCTTGACATTTGTCTGGGATGAAATTTGAGGAAAGTTGGCCTTGGCTCTCATGTGCCCTAATAAATCATTAAGCATATGAAATCTAATGTGCTTAAGATTCAAATGCACTATAATAAATCATACAGACAATGCACGGACCTCAATTTTAGAGCAGAAAGTTTTGAGCAAATCTTAATTTCCCAGAGAACTGATACCGACCCGTATGTCTCCCATTCCTGACACTTTCTCTTGACCCGACTTCATTTTACTTTATCACCATAAAAATTAAACAGTAATTACAGCTCCTGAAGTCATTTGGTTCATATATTGCTGACATTCATGCATGCATGCATGATTTAATTTCCTTCAGTTTACATAAGAACCTATGCAAACTGCAGTTGCTCAAATAGAATACAGACTTACGATATGAGCTTAGTTTGTGTACCTTGTGGAATTGATTTTGCTTGCTGGTCCATCACAAGGGTTGTGCTGGAGTATCATCAAGCTTCGCGCATGACCTTTTCTACTTTATGAGCCAAATTACAGCCTGAGGAGGATCCTCAGGCAGAGTGCAGTTTGTAAATTGAGCTCGCAATGAAGACTGAATAGGTCTCAATGTATTAGAGAAGCACAATGCCCGAGGAAATAAGGCATTTTACAGGCATATCCATCCATTATCTAAGTCCATTTATCCTCAGCAGGGTCACAGAGGGCCGTAGCCTACCCCAGCTCATGCTGGGTGAGAGGTGGGTTACTTAAAAGATTGGCCAACATAATATCAAAGCACCGACTCACAAGCGCAAATGCCATTTCACACTCAAACGTAGGTCATTTATGTTATCCCAATTAGCCTAACCTGCATGTCTGTGGGAAGTGAATGGGTCACCTGGAGGAAGGTAACTCGAAAGCTCCAGGCATCGATACCTTGACAGAATACTGACAGAATAAAATTATGAACAACTCAGTCAAATGAATGAAGGTAATTAGCCTCAGGTTTCTAAAAGGGATGGGTTACACTACCACTGACATAAGGGACTTACAATAAAATAATAATTATAAAAAAAACTAAACAAAAGAAATCAAATTCAAAACACTAGGTTCTAGAATATTTTGGCTTGAAGTCACTGGTGTGGTTTTAGAATACAGCAGTATAACACTCCTCACCCTACACCCTTTCCACGATGGCAACTTTCTGTCCATCCCCATTTCCTGCCCATTCGAGCTTGAGTCAAGATAACTATGTGGACATAACTATAAGTTAATGAACATATCTATGATACATGTTATTTGCACGCTAATCAAAGTTCTCAGTTTCTCCACAGTTCCTTTCAGTTTTTTCCTTTAATTTCTGCTCCACCTGTCTTCCATTTTAGCGCTATACAGGTGAAGCCTTCGTAGGACCACCAGCAGCTTTCCAAAGAGCTGTTTGAAGCTTAAAGTGAGTTGCTTTTGCGGTTTCATCAAAGCCTGACTACTTTAAACATGTGCTGAAACGGATGCCTGTGGGAAGCATCGTGGTTGGAATTGTCAACACAGCTGCATGTCCCTCCGAAAGACTACACCAATAGCAGTTCATTGGCTGGCTAATTGGCTAGTTACCATGCTAGGCGTGGGCAGAGGCGGTCACGTTCATCAACTTAAATTAGTTGAGGTCATTCGTCAAGGACAGTAAATGTCTCCATGGAGCGAGTAGCTAACTGGGACCAAACTGTCACTCAAAGTGTTCACAACATTCACTTCCTTGAAAGCACTGTCAAAGGTAAACTGGTAATAAAACAGGAATGATCCTTGCACAGCTGTCATGGGCTTATTAGATACAGAGACCGAATCCCAATTTTTAGCAGGCTGTAAACATGTCTACTTATGCTTCGACTGCATTGTGGCCCTTCTGCGTGTATGCCAGGCTAACAAACTTATAAACAACATGTTGAATCCAGTTACCGTTTTAGTTTCCATTTCCTGCAATACAAGCTAACCCGCCTGATGTGTTTTTCCTTATGCTTTTGTTATCCTTTAAATGCTGTGATGTCTTACCACAGAAGGGCCCGGTGATGAAGATTGAAAAGACCTTGTACCTTAGGCTTCACAGCATGATGTGCTCCAGTCAGCAGTGCACCACAGGTGCTGACAGCAAGGCTGCCTTTCAGCTGTCAGTCAAAGAGGTTCCTTTTTTGAAAAAAAAAAAAAAAGTTTGAGCACAATAGTTGCATGATCATTATAACATGACAGGGAGAGTTTTTGGTTTATTAGTACTGTTTTCAGTGATCCTCTGATTCTTTCTGTCTCAGGTCCCGCCTGCAGAAATGTGGCAAATCAGCATACAAAACGCACAGCGTCTCTACCCTTGAGGTCTCACATTCACACTGGAACAATGACAAATGAAAAACTGCAAATATCTGGTGATATTTACTGCACGCAAATGCTACAGCATGTGGCAAGCTATGAGTCTTTTCTAGAGCATTCTAGATTACTCTACGGGAGCAATTTAAACTGAAGCACCTTTGTCTTACTGCCTTTCTGTAGGCAAGCAATAACCAAACTAAACTTTCTTTGCAAATGTAGATAGCTCAAAGTGTGAAGTGCTGCAGCAGTTCAGGCTATGACTGAGCTCCATTACAGTCCTTTGGCCTCAGCTCCTATTCATCCTCCTTAACCTCTGTGCTAAACGGTCATTGTGCTTTCAACAGTTGGGCCCTTATGTGGTACTGCCTTCCAACATTAAAAAGATCAGTTGAAAAAAACAAAGATGACCAAAAATGGAGCATGGATCCCCCCACTAAACAAGGTGGAAAAAAAAAAAAGAAGACAAATATATTTTTCAGTTTCTTACGTTCACTTTAAAATCATAATAAACTTCCAGATTATTTTGAGCATTCATTCACAGGATTTATTTCCAGACAACAAGTGTTGGGCCTGTCTTTGAAAATTGCTTAATTAACTCACTGTCCCAAAAAGCAAAAGACCAATTTACAAAGTTAATTTCAGTGTGGTTAAGCACTTGTACAAAGTGTCAAGCGCTTGCAGAGACAATGTTGTGAAAATGTATTTAGGATATGAATGTCCTTTTCTGAAGTGAAACAAGACTAAGAGGGTTGCAGGCGAGCTGACAGCTCCATTAGGCTGCACAGTGCAGGTGATTTAAGCTTAATGCTACAGCAGCATGCTAACGTGCCCATCCTGAGGGGAACATGAATGTGTCTCCCTGATTTCATTACGTCCCATCTAACAAGAGAGCTTTGCTTCTTCAACTGAATCTACAAACTTTAGAAGAGTGCTAGAGGAAAAACTCGAGGGACCACCTAAGACATAACAATACATCCTCTTGGGTAAACGAATTTGATGACCAATTAAATTTTGGGATTTTTTTTTATCAATTCTGCCTGGACAAACCTGGAGGACCTACTAAAAGGGACCAGACCTGTCATTCATTGCAAATAGTAGTGCCAAAGCTTTACTTCTTCCTTCTGTAATATCTTACGGTGAAGCAAGCGGAAGAAAACACAGGGAACACAGTGATCTTCAATCAATGCACCTCAAAATGTAACACAGTACATCATGCCTGATGTAAAGGTGCGTTATGAAATGTCCCACACGCTTGCACTTAATGCCAAAGGAAGAGTCATTGTCTGCTGTATGAGAAGGAATTTCTGGAAAGAGGTACATCGCATAATTGTGCTGCTCATTCCTTCCAGCCCATTAACCGTATTATGAATTCATCACCTAAGGATGTGAATATTAACCAGAGCCAGGGTGCATTTATTAATGTGGATTTTACAGACAAAGTAAGGCTGATAGGTTTTAGCAAGACAATTACAACTATATATATATACATATATATATATATATAAGGTCCTCAAGCCTCTGTGGCGGTAATCTGCTATAAAGTCAAATTCATTTTGGAGGATGAGGAAAGAAATATATAGAAATATTAGGAAATCATTATTTTGGCAAAATTTGTTTATTCTTATTCATGTTTATCTCAAAGTAATTACCTTTTACTTTTTCTGCTCTGTTGCAGTTGAAAACTTGCTGATGCGGACGCTCAGAGTGAATTCTCGGCGCTACAAATTCATACGTATTTACAAGCACTTTGCACTGTTTTTATCTGGAGGGAAGGATATGATGAGGATGGGGCTATAACAAGGGCCCTATTTAGCAGTAATGTGGATAAAATGATTGCTTGCGCTGATCTTTCGCCTTTGTTTTATTTTGTTTTCTTTAATAAAGCAATTATACTGTTGTGCCTATTAAAATGTATAACAATATCATTGCAAAGATGTGGTCTCCTGGTTATAAACCATTTAAACTCTCTCTTTCCTATGCGATTAATTAAAATAAATGTTATGCACGTCTTACAAGAGAAGAGAAAAAACATATGGAGCTTATAATTGCCGCCACCAGAAGAAAAAAAAAACTGTTACTTACTTTGCTTGCAAACACTTTTGATTCTGTAAGCTTCATACGTAGCAGGAATCATTCATTCATTCATTCATCTTCAACCGCTTTATCTGTTTCTGGGTCGCGAGGCAGCTGAATCCAATCCCAGCTCACTCTGGGTGAGGGCGGGGTCACCCTGGACATGTCACCAGTCCATCACAGGGCCAACACACAGAGACAGACAGAGACCAGCAACCACTCACACTCAGACAATTTAGAGTCACCAGTCTTTGGAAGGTGGGAGGAAACCGGAGTACCTAGAGTAAACCCACGTAGACACGGGGAGAACATGCAAACTCTGCACAGAAAGGACCCAAACCAGCAACCGAACCCACGACCTTCTTAGTGTGGGGGTGACAGCACTAACCAGTACACCAGTACTTAGCAGGAATCAAATCAAATCAAATCAGATTTATTTGTATAGCACCAAATCAAGGTTGTAACCAAGGTTACATCAAGGCACTTTACATATAGAGCAGGTCTAGACCAAACTCTTTACAAAAAGATTTAAAGAGACCCAACAGATCCCCTGATGAGCACTTGGCGACAGTGGCAAGGAAAAAAACTTCCCTGGGTTATGTAACATCTCTGAATTCTGTGACTGGGGCTTTTTCACAACAAACACACAAGGTTGTAAAGAAGAAGGCAACATGCATGCAAAACATGTCAAGATTATCACAGAACAAAGATCTTACGGCCTGGTGAAAAGTGAACACATGCTGCCTTTCTGGTGACTGATGTAATGTCAGCACTCTATTGACCATGACTCACTGCAAACGGTCAGAAGCAGCCAGAAGACATCCAGCACATCACTCTGATTCATTCAGAGACCAAAGTTGCGGAAGTGATGACGAGTCTCTTCAAAAGAAATTTAGCAGAATGGAGCGTGCAAGGTCAGCCACATTTATTGCTTAAGGGAAACATCAGGTTCAGTGTCTGTGTGTTTTTATAACGCGGAGGAGCTTTTTTTCATATCCAGTGTTGTTGTTTTGTTCTTTTTTTGTTTAGGAAAACATTTCTGTTCCACTTCTCCTAAACCTCGCCTTTGTTTGTTTCGCACAGCCCATAATAACCTTCACTGTGTCATTCAATGGGCTTGTGTAGGGGTGCTGTTGAGTTTGATAGTGTATGGCTGGAGACACTTCTTTCCTCCAGGCCTGGGCTATTCAAGGTCTTATAGATAAGGAAGTGGAATGGAAGCGCAGACTTAAACTGCAGTTTAAAATCTAGTTGTTGTTGGCTATAAGCTAAGTAGGAAGAGTGGAAAAACTCGAGGAATATCATCGGTTAACAAACATACAACATTTTTGGTATTTCAAATCATTTTGACAAGCACATGTTTGGAATTTGAAGATGAACGAATGAATGAGCCTGGTATTGATATATTCAGGTACACGTGAATACACAGAAACTAGAAAGCAAAGCGCTTTGCACATTATCGGAGGAAAGAAATTCAGTGCAGGACACTTGGTATTCTTGTGTTGTGCCAACATTATATTTATTTTGTGTTCACAGTACTTTTGGATATGCTTCATGCTTCATCCAGTGATATCATGTTTGCATGAACAGACTGTCTCTCGGCATTGGCAGCAGATTATCCGTGGATGCTGTAGCGGTGGAGGCTACAGCAGCATCCATTGTTTTTATATATATATATATATATATATATATATATATATATATATATATATATATATATATATATATATATACATATACATATATATATATATATATATATATATACCACAAAAATAAATCACTCTATTGTTTACCCAGCCAGCAAAGTTTCTAACTTAGTACAGTTTGATTAATGTCCCACTTTTTCACTTTTTGGCATCTTTGTACCTTTGACCTGACGGTCGACATGATAGGCAGAGTTAAGGTAAAAAAGAAGGTCTGAAGACTGCATGCCTGTAGTTGCATCATGGCGTATAGATGAGGGCATTAGACTGCAAATCTCCGCCTCACCTCAACTCCGTGCAAAGAGCTCCAACCAGGAACATGAATTCCATAAACACCTCCCTTTTATGCCTGCCAGCTTTTCCCTTTCAACCTTTGTGTGATTAATATCTCACGGATTCTTTTGACTGCTTAATGGATCATTTTGTATTGTATTTATATTATGTTCAGTCAGACCCAGAAGAAATAAACACCTACATTGAAGTTTGCTTATTGATGCAGTTGAGAAAACAACCACCTGTGTGATCAATTCAGTTGTTTTGTTTACTGGTTGTGCTCTGATTTATTGCTCGATTGACCAGTCCAGTCTCATTGAGTTGTGACGTTGTTGGTTAATGTCTGTGTGTTTCCCTTTGTAATGATCTGCTACCTGTTTGGAGTTGTTACCTGCTGTTCCTCTGCAGAGCTGGCCAAAAAAAAATTAACTTTTTTTCACTTGTGGATAATTTTTTATTATTTATTATTATTTATTTTTTTTTTTATTTCTATTTTTTAATGGAAGACGGTTTTTGGTTGACAAGAGCTTCCTCCACAAGAGTCTGTGATGGCCTTCCTGAGCAGCGCTATTTGTTCTGAGCAGATATGGAAGCTACTGTGAGTTGCTGTAACAAAGTGACAGAAGTTAGCATGCCAGCTTCAGTAGAAGAAAAGATATGATAGAGAGGAAATATGTTGGCCTTGATGTGTAAAGCAATGACATTTGATGCTACAGTAAACTCTATATCATGTCTTAACTGGCAACTGTGAACAGCAAACTCAACATGTTCAGCGAGATCTCTCTTTAACTGAGAACACACCTCAATGGATACATATTATTCCACTTTTATCACTCCACTGTTTCATCATGTGTCTGAATTTTTTATAACCATCCGTGGTAGCTCTCTTTCGCTTGCATATATTTAATATTTAGCAGCATGGTGGCCTAGTGGTTAGCACTGCCGGCTCGTAGCAAGAAGCTTCTGGGTTTGAGCACCCTGTGCTATATGAGGTTACGTGCTCTCCCCGTGCGTGTGTAGGAAATGTCCCGGTTCTCCAGCTCCCACAGCCCAAAGATATGCAGATTGTCAGAGTGGGGCGCTGTCCAGCATGTAGACACATCAGGCGATATTGCTATGCATGTTAATGACCAAATGCATGTATGAAAAAAAGGCCTACATTGCAGCAGTGCAGCATGATGAGTTCCGATGAGTCATGGGACATCCCCTCCAAAAGCTGTATTCCTCTGGTCAGCAAGCAGCCTTTCGTTTAACAGCTCTTTATGTGATTTAAAAAGTGCTTACATTTTTAGGAGCTTATTGGGGAACAACCCGAGATGTTTCTCAACTAGACTGAAGGCTTAGAGAACGGTAGCTTGGGCCCCCCTGATTAAACTGAGCGATGATAACTTCTGTTGAAACATACCTAAAAAAGATAACCCTCCACTATTCAGTCTGTACTCTTCTTTGGGTCATTGTGACAGTAATTAAAACCTGGATGGAATGAAAAGCATGAACTGCACTTGAAAGCTCATCTTTTCAATTCACATGTCATGAAAGTTGCATGCCTGTAAGCTGACCCATTTTATCGTAATCAGGCAGCTTCTGACAAAAACTGCCAGTCGGTTCTGGGTTTTAGAAAAATATCACAGTCAGCCATTGTCAGAAACGCTCATGAAAAAGTAAAATTGCTTTCAAAGAGTAAGGGGCAGGTTACGAGCCCTGCGTCTCACTAATGTGTAATGACGTGATGTTGACTTGGCGCTGCCAAAACAGTGTGGCTCCTCCATTGTTTTTTTTTTGGTACATGTATTCCCAATTCAAAGGGCTTTCTATTATTTATAACAGCCCACATCCAGACTGCGGAAACCTGCAGTGAATTTGAGTGCTGGGCATGCTGGGAAATAGACAGATGACACCGCTCTGTTGTTGTCAAGCAATCCAGCCGCATAGTAGACCGTTGACATGCTTGCTCTCTCTTCTGGGGGAGGATGAGTGCTCAGAAACAGTCTGCAGTCTGGTTCATGTGCTATCTTTAGGTCTTTAGGTTTGTGTGTACCAGACTTCTATCTGTTACTGCGACCCCCCCCCCCCCGGCCCGACATTTCACACCAAGTCTCCTAAAAATCTCACATATTATACCACCTGGATGTGAAAATACTGTGCGACTTCATACGAAAAGAAAGCACACTTCAGTGCTGTTGTTCAAAGCTTTTCTACATAACCTTCTGCCCTTTAATGTCTAACATATGAGCTCCATTATCACACGCAGTTTCCTTTGTGTGTAACAGTTTTTAGTATTTTTCCATCGTTCCTGCGCAGATGAGGTCTATTTGGTCACTATGTTCTTGTTATGTGTATTTATTTTTTTATTTATTTGCTTCTCACGCTGCAATAGATTCGAACCAATAAGTCTGGAGACAAAGCAAACACCCTCTGTCTGCACAAAGCTTATAGAAGGAGGGAAACCGCGTGTACACATTCATCTCTCAGGCTCTACTTCACCAAATATAAAAACCCAAGGCCTAGGTTGATCCTCTTTCCTCTCCTGAAACACACGCTGAAAAAAAAAAAAAAAAAAGCCCTTTGATGAGATCACAACAGCCTTGAATCCCGTCAACACGTTGACACTATGACCTATGAGAACTCAGCTCCTATTACCACGTTACGCTCGGTAGTCATGGGTTGGACTACACCCGTCTTTCCTTGGCCTTCATTTTAACCTGAATGTCTGGTAGGTATTGTGACTGTGTCGTGAATGGTTGTGTGGCAAATGGGAGCAATCTCAGTTGTATTTCTGAGACAAAATAGCTTCACAGGAAAACAAACGTGCATAAAAAGAAGTAAAAGTAGCTGCCGTGTGTCAAAGTTACATTTATCTGTCGTTAATATAACAAACACTTTGGAACGGCGGCTGTGGAGTTCATGGTGTTAATATGTCAAAACATTTCCTGCTTCTTTGTACTGATGTTAATGCTATAAATGTCAGGAATAGGATTTATGTAGTTTCATATGAAATCTATGGTCTCCTGGGGTGATGTAGCTATTTGTTGCATGCACAGGCTGCAAAATGACTCAAATTTCGTGTTCGGTCTCATTCTCAGCTAGTAAGAGCATGAAATACCAACGCTTAGCCACCTGATAGCCAAATAATGCTCTTCAAGAGTTTTATCTAATGACATTGTAATTAAATCATCTTTTGATCCTTTTTGTTCCTAAGGACTTTACCTCAGAGGTTATTTGTCTAAAAGTTCCGGGTACTTTAAGTAACATTTTTTACATTTTTTGTTTTTGGATTACTCTTTTCATCATTGTCTCCATTGCTGCATGCCTGCCATTATCTTAATCCAAACACACACACACAAATGTACAAACGCCCACACACACACACACGCACACTCAATTGCCTGCTATGGTTTTCTGTTTTTCCATCTCTAATATTCATTCCTGGTCCTTTGCTTCAGGAGGGAAAAAAAGGCAAACAGCTATATAATCATGATGAATGATCAGGAACTGAGGTATTTGGATAAAGCAGTGCTATTTATTTTTCCCTTTTGGTGCGCTCAACTGATCAGTGCCAGATGGCATGTGATATTTGTTTGATTTATTCTGTCTGCAGTCATAAAAGCGTCATCGGGGTTGTTTTCTCCTTACACTTGCCAAGACTCAAATGTCTGAACAGCACCAAATCTAATTTTCCTCAATGTTAGTGAAAATTTGTTTTCCATCTTCTTATTTTTGATTCAAGGTAGAAAAACTCGATGAATGAAGTGCTGGATTGTCTGAACCTCCTGACATCCAGTTGAACCTCCAGTTCACCTTCATGTTATACAGAGCGGAATTTCCTCAGATGCAAAAACAAAACTTCTCGAAAACATGTAAAAACCAAAAGTTGCCACAACCCACTTTGGTTGTAGAAAGGAATTTAATCAATCAAAGCTCCTGCTTATCACCTCAGAAATTTGTCTCCCAATTTTTACCCTTCCGTCCAGTCTGCCTGATTGATCATCAAGCATTTTTTTATTATTTAACCTGTCTGAATACATGAACAATAATGAACGACATCAGCCAAAGCATTTTTGGGCCGACTCTCTCCAAAGGCATCTGTAGTCATGTGAAGACATCTAGATATTTGATGTGAACATCTGAGATCTGTGCAGACAACCAGCAGAGAGAGGAAGCAATCGAACTCAGGCAAGCACCCAAGTCGGTCAAGCCTTGTTATCCAAGGGAAGGAAAAAAAAAAAAAAATCAATGGTCTTCCATGCTGCTCTGCACAGCATTCGCACACAGCAGCACTCTCAAATATAGTGGTGCCAGGCTGACTGGCATTTAGAGAGAGGCAGGGATCCACTTGGCGCTCTGTTAATCAGGGATGCCCGAGATTACCCTGAATGGATTTTTGTTTGATTCTCATTTAATATTACCTCTGCAATTTATATATAGTTTACATAGGATTTATAAGTAGTTATAACATGAAAAAGCTATTTATGTATATGCAGCCCCAACTTTATGCGCAACTGAACAATCATAAAAAAAAAAATATATGCAATTTTTTTTATAATGAAATTAAGGCAGCACGGCGGCATAGTGGTTGTTGCCCCACAATGGCCTGGGGCCTTTCTGTTGCATGTTCTCCCCGTGTCTGTGTGGGTTTCCTCCCACCATCCAAAGACATAATGTTTGGGTTAACTGGTGACTCTGAACTGTCTGTAGGTCTGAGTGTGAGTGTGAGTGGTTGTTGGTCTCTGTCTGTCTCTGTGTGTTGGCCCTGTGACGGACTGGTGACCTGTCCAGGGTGACCCCTCAACCAGAGTGAGCTGGGATTGGCTCTAACACGGCCTGCGACCCGGAAACAGATGAGCGGTAGAAGATAAATGAATGAGTGAATGTAATGAAGGAAAAAAACAGCTATAAACTAAGACTAAAAACTCATCAGGAAAATGTTTACTGAGATAAGTGAAAAGAAGGGCCATTTTCTCAAAAACCCAGGCACCCTGATGATTATTTTCTATAATCCATGTTTAAGGCACCGAACTTTTCACACCCAGAATCCACTTACCATTGACACTGCGATTTAGAATTGAGTTATGGAGAACTGGCAATAAAACAAAGAACAATGATCATATGATGAGCTATGAAAATATTGTCTACTTGTTCAATAAAAACCAATCCATATTGTGGAGTCATACTTTCTGTTTTCCCGGACACTGAAGTCTGTTATAAATAGGAGTGGAATGAGTATCGAACATAACGTTAAGGGTGTGGTCACCATGGTTCTGGCAGACCTCCAGCCTCATCCACCTGGCACGTAGAGAACACAGTGTTCTCATAATAGGCCCCATGCAAGAAACATAGCACTACATTTCAAAAGGGCAGATTTTTTTTTTCTTCTTAGCAAGACGAGAAAAAGCATGTTGAACTTTAAAACCGAAATAGATAGAAACAGCAAAATCATCTAATCAAATTTCCATTCCTTTAATGATACAGTTTTTTCCTGAATAATTATAACTATTTGGGAAATTTGTGGGCTGAAAATTTATGATTTGTCCATTTGATCAAATGAGGACTAAAAATCCATTCAAAATGAACATTTAACTGTTGGTTTTTACATAAATGCATCATCGGTAGTGTTAAGGAGCCCCTGATGCGTCTGACGGTAAAATTCTGTGTCAAAGGCTTCTGAATGTGACACTCATGACGCAGCGTTGCTGTCAAGTTGTGCATTTGACTGTCCAGCTGTCAGTTGTACTCAAATTATTTTTTTAATTCTTATTCCTACTTGTGAGACCATCAGCTCTTGTCCAACAGCTGTCATGTTGTCATTACTTGGGCTGTGCATTTCTATTTTTTTTTTTTTTATTTATTTATTTTGTGGTTTCACTTTCATGTTAAGATCCTTCTCTTTTGTTTTCAGTTACATGTTCCCTCTCCCTTGCTCAAATTCTGAATTTCCTGATCATCAGTACAGATGCTCTACAAAAATTGCATCTTCATTCAGCTTATTGAACATTCTGCTGTTTATGTTGTTATCCATCACTTACTCACCACAAGAGCATAAGTGCAGATTTGGACAGAGAAATATGTTTGGTCTAGCTGAAGTTGACTCAAGAGATTATTTTCTTCTTGGCAGAAAAGAAAAAGAGAATATGACTAAAATGTATTACAATGATCCGGCCTGATTTATTACCTCAGTAAATATTCTCTTAATGAGCGTATGACCTCAGTCTTTAGTGTCAAGTCTTCAATAAAACATCTTCATTTTCTTTTAAATGATGGTCTCATTTAGAGGAAAATAAATCATAAAGCAGGGGGTGCATTAGAGGGTGTGACCGCTGTGTGATTGACAGATTCTGCAACCCAATCAGGATATAGTCCAAAGCAGAACAGATCAGCGCTCACACCCTCTGAGCTAAACCTTTTCCTCCAAATATGTTTTCCTCTGGTTTCACAAACCAAGATGGTAATGACCAAATTACAAGCTCAAAGCTATAATAAGGATGTTTGCAAACCAAAGTTTTCGCTGTAGTTAGAATAGTTTTTTATTGATAATATTATCGTCAGGGCAGAATAGCGGCGTCGTGGTAAGTGCGGTTGCCCCACAATACGAAGGTCTTGGGTTCGGTTCCCGGCCTGGGGCCTTTCTGTGTGGAGTTTGCATGTTCTCCCCGTGACTGTGTGGGTTTCTTCCGGGTACTCCGGTTTCCTCCCACCATCCAAAGACATCATGTTTGGGTTAACTGGTGACTCTAAATTGAGTCGTTGTTGGTCTCTGTCTGTCTCTGTGTGTTGGCCCTGTGATGGACTGGTGACCTGTGACCCCGCCCTCGCCCAGAGTGAGCTGGGATTGGCTTCCAGCAACCCCTGTGACCCAGAAATGGAAAAGCAGTAGAAGATGGATGGATGGATGGATATTACATCATCAATAATGATGTTAAGTTATTTACATGAGCCAAGACTAAAGATGCTTTTACGCTCTGACATTGTGAAAATGTGACAGTGAAATCACATAAAAAGTTGTTTGACATCATGCCGATATCAGACATGAGCTAAAGGAATGTTATAGACAGCAAACCTAAATCTGGTCTACGTCATTTGAATCAAGACAGTGTGTCTATTGAACTGATTTTGGCCTCATTAGCAATAAGCAAAGTCGATTGAGTCGAGTAGACTCAAGGGTTTTGCTGCTACAGTGTCATCTGGCTCACAGTGGATGATGATGGTCATTACAGCTTCTGTATTTTTACTATTCTGCATTTTTAGACATTTTGAAATTAGTAGTGGCCAGTTGATCCCTATTGTCAGCTTGACAGAGATACCGTTACAGGCCTGCCCTGCCTCCATCTATTCAAGGTACTGAGAGGGGGACTTATCCTTGTGAAAAGCTGAAATTACAGTTATACCACAGCACACTGAAACAAATTTAATCACACACAAGTTTTTAAAGTGCTTTGGCCTTGTGCTGTTTTGATTTCTCTTGTCGTTCGCCAGTCTCACATACCAACATTTTGTCAGCCCATTTAAACAAATTAATTCCAGGCAAAGAGCTAAAAAGTGAAAGGCAAAAATCGAGAGGAGTTTCTTGAATATGGCAGCAATTTCATTTCAAGTGAACATCCATTTACTGTTCACGCTGGTTAATTTCCAATGCCTTCAAGTCCCAATGAGTGTTGTTTCAGTTTTTCTAATGCAGATGGCAGAAGACAGTGTTGAGTAGCTCTGAATCCCAGCCTCCCATGATAGCAGCTAACAAAGGCTTTAACTGCTGACATGTTTCACAACTCCTGCCCAGCTGTCTGAAGCTTTTGGTGATCCTTAAAGTTAAGAGGTTTTGTTGGGTTATAATCAAACTACTCACAACACATTAAAGTATAAAACGGTAGATAAAGAACTCCATAATTTGACTTCTCTTCAGGGTCCATATAATGTACATGCTGGTTGGTGAGGGTGAATGGAGCCCGACAAGGAACGCACTGTAGCACAGCTGAATGATTTGGAAAGAAAATGTGAATCATTTCATATAATAGGCCATAATATCCCAACCAAAAAGTCGCTTGATCTTTCTGATTTTGTGCTCAACTGGTTCAAAGCATCAAAGGGAGACATGTTTTAGTCTGTCTCAGAGTTTAGATATGTGTCGAACATGTCGTCTGTTTTGGGTGATTTACAATTTACCATGTACATGATTCCACGACATCCAAGAGGACAATGCAGCGTTCCATATTTACACCAATGACGCACAACTGCCGCCTCTGCCAAACAAGGTTACGCTGCATCTGTAATCTCCATTACTACCAAATAAATGGGAGGAAAAAATCTAATATTAAAGACAAATAAAAAACATGAAATCGTGACAGTGATGTTTCATAACCTGGAAACATTAACACACTGGATTCAATCTGACGTCATAAGTCTTAGTGTTAGATCTTAGTTTGAGAGCTGATCGTCAGGTCCCACATCATTTTACTTTGGCAGACGAATCAAAGTCAGAGAAGCGAGGATGCAGGATTTTATTATCATATTATTTTTTCATTAGAGCCTCTTGCACAGCCACCATAATAAATGACAACATTTTACTTTCCTCCACTAATCTATCCAAATAGGTCAAACACGCCCTTACTTCAGGGACCCCTTCTTGCAGAAGATTATATGCTGTGCATCAACCAGAGGCCATCTTAAATCCATCTCCTCTCAAGTTCTTCCTTCAACTGCAAGTTACACCATTGCTGGTAATTACGTTAATTCTGCCCCAGTGAAAACTCATTCGACCTCCAATCACACGCTCACTACTCATATGACACACTGGGGAACATGTGGCCTGCCTTTTTTGCCCTGGCACCAAAGGACAGCCATTATCACAGCATTTATAAAGACCACACATGATGTAAAGTGAGGTTTGCATGAAAAACTGTTTCATATAGCCATATGGCTATATAGTTTTTACAGTATTAAAAGACAAGTATATTTTATAAGCAGTGCAATGGAAATTCTTCATTAAAATATAAGCTGTCTCTCGACCCTTCAACAGCTGTAAAAATGCCACTTCAAGACTTTAACCTTTAACTCGCCTTTTATATTTTTTTTACTCCCCCTAACAAACATTTTCAGCTACTGAATAAACATAATGAAGCACTTGCGAAAAAATCTAAAAGGTCAGTCTCACCATTCATAAATGCCGGGGGAATTAAGCAAGTTAAAGGGTGTCAGAGCAGCCACTTTTGGGGGGGAGTCAGTAAATGAAAGGGAGCATTGAGATAGCTGGACATCAGTCTTGTCAGAAACCAAATTACCACAGCTGTCAATTCAGGTCTGGGCACAAAGAGGCTGTGTGCGTTCGCGCCAGAGTCTGACCAGAGCTAGCACTCTGTTTGCTAGTCAATAACAGCTCTGTTTGCAGTCCTGTCAAGGCCTAGAGACATGGAGGATGGAGCGGTCTTACTGGCCCGATGCAGCTAAAGCCGCTTGCGCCAAAGGGGTGACTGTTACTGCTGGAAATCTTCAAAAATGTGACATGCGACCGTGGTCCGTGTTGCCGAGCTGAGGTTGCTCGCCAGTTTGAGTGAGTGCAGTTTTGCTGTGGCGTCTGAAAAACTCAGGTCGATGAGAACAGCTTGTATAATGATTTTATCACCCCACTGAAGCGTTCCATAAGTGATATAGGCTGCAATTGTCTCCATCAACCATCGCTTCTGGAAACATATCAGGTGCTGGTGAACAGTTAGTACATTTACTTAAGTGCATGTACTTTAGCTTCTGTGTATTGGCATTTCATTTTCTCCCTGTACATCACAGAAAGCCGGTTAGTTCTTTTTTTTTTTTTTTTTTTGTTTTAAGATTATTTATTCAACGTTTCTTCATTGGGGAGAAACCACTTTTGTCACATTCTCACATAAATCAGATTCACATCTGGAAGCTGCTTAGCTTAGTCTGACCTGCCTGCAGCTGAGGTCAAGGGCTTTGCTGAAGGGCACCACAGTGGAGCTGATGAGGGAGGGGCGGGTGCTGTTTGTTCACTTTTCTTTGTTCAAGTTGTCCTTGACTTGGATTGTACTGTTTTCAAAATGTTAAGAGGCAGCTGAGGCAAGTCAACAAGCAAACGCCACTGTGATATATCATCTGAGCGCAAGATCTGCAGGACGCAACGGTTGACAGAGAATCTTGTTTTAGGAGCAGAGCAGCTCCTTCTGCAGGATTCAAAACACATCGGGACTGCAAAGAACAACTTTTGTTTTTCTACTGCTTAATCAATCTATTTTACCGATTAGTCTGTTGATCTGTTGATCTGCAATATGAAAAAAAGAAATACAATTAAGATTTATATCGTCATTCATCCGACAATATAAAATTACGACTGAATTGCTTTCATTACTTAATTATCATTCTGCTATCTAAATTACATTCACAGCAGGGTGAGAAACAATTTACAGAATAAACACAAACTGGTCCGCTTCGGTTTGGAGCACTTTTCTGCATTTTAAGATTCTTTTCTGGAGGCTTGTCGAGGAAGTTGTTTGATAAAGGTCTCAATGTCCTCTGACTATTTTTACCTTAACTGCACCTGCTTTTGTGTCCACCACTGCCTCTCCGCTCTTCTGCTCTGTGTGTGTCATTGTCTTTAATTATAGCGACTAATCACTGCAGCCCTTTGTGTTTGTAGTGGGAAAGAAAGAGACAGAGAGAGAGAGAAGGCAGTGAGGTTGGTGACCAGACATTTAGAAGTTATCATTATAGGTGTGAAACATCATCCAGGGGATGTGTACTGCAGGTTATTGGAAGCGAAAAGACCCAAGTCACAATCCCTGTTCTCCCCCGTGGTTTCCGACAACAGTCTGGATGATGATGGAAAGGTTACCAACGCTGAGGCTGTAAAAATGTCACCAGAGTTGGTTAGTGCCAGTAAATGATGAATGTTTAAGTATTTTGGGGATTTTTGGTGTTTGGTATGGTTGATAACCTTTGATATGTCCGAAGGAATAATCTCAATACTTCCTCAACCGGGAAGGTGAAAGGTAAACATGTCGAGGGCAGACAGGAAGCATTATATTTAGTGAATTGACACATTTCTTTACATTTCTTGCTTTAGCTGTAGCCTGTTTGAGTTTGTTGGCGATCATGTTTGGAGGGCCCAGTGCGTTGCGTTTCCTGTCTTGCTGTCACGGAAATTATAGATACGCATTGAGTGAAAGAGTAGAAAGTGTCTTCCAGGCTCATCTGTCAGTCAACCAGGAATCATCAAAGAGTCACCACATGTCAAGATGAGCATCAGAAGAATGCTCTGAAACGCTGACAGGGAGAGGAGGAGGTAAAACATCCTACGGTATTGCTTTTTGTTATTATTACAGCGAACACACCGACTGCCTGTCACAAGTCTTGCCACTGTGTTATGTGATCTACAGATTGGGCATCTTGTCTATTTATGTATTTACTTATTTTTTTTTATAACATCTCAAAGCAAATCTATGCAGATAAAATCATACCAGCAATATGGCATGACATTCCACTGGTGCCTTTTCGTCGAAGCTTTTAGAGGCAGTGGCATTTACTGTCAACGATAAATCAGAGGCTAACTCAGTAATGAACAGATATTAACACTCTGGTATTCTGCTAACTACATAAAGAGACAGAGAGCTGGAAGCAGAGGTGCAGCAGACACTTGGGTAGTACGCAGATCAACAACAGCAGTACACACACACACACACACACACACAACACACATCCACTTTGTCTCTCAGTTTTTCAAGCCTCCGTGGGTGTGGTTGGTCCTGATTGAACCAACAGCACCTTTTTCAGGGGGAAACATAAGCAACTATGCCAGCACGGTTGGCCTGGAATGTCCGCTGCAACGAAGAGAACGGTTAATGCTGAGGAAACAACAAACCTCAGAAACTTCTTCTAGGTTTGACAGAAATGTCTTCATGACAGACTCTTTTGCTAGGGAACACTGTTTAAGGGACATTGTAGTAGTTTAGTGGTGAACTAAATTTCCAGTTTTGAAGCAATTCATTTGTAAACCTCTGGACTATCTTGCTGTCTCGAACCTTGTGGTGGTCAAACTCCAACTGAGACTTTTTATTAAGGCTCCTTAGCTTAGCAAAAGCCTACGTCTTTCAAAGCCCACACATCTGCTTTGCAATGCAAACGTTCTCTTATAAACCATCCAACCCCCCCACACCCCTCGATAATATTTCTTTGCTGACCTCCGGGCGTTCTCCCTCCTCCCCATGACGCAGTGATGCAGCAGAGAGCTCAGGGTGTGTCATTATAAAGTTACACATTAGACTGCACTTGAAACCTTCGGCGACAGAACTGAGGTGCTCCTTTTCATCCAGTGTTACTGTTGATTGTTCTTATAGAATCTCTGAGCCTGGATAGATAAACAAACAACTCTGGTGAAAGTAAAGGCCTTTTCCAGAGCTCTTCCAGAACACGCACTCATATTGCTTTTACAGGCTGCGTAGCATTAACCACACCGCTGTTAAAATCCATTGCCATTCCATATTAAATTTTGCTTTACTCCAAGCAGGTGCAGGTTATTAATGGCTGTGTCTACCTCAGTTTGTGTATTTGAAAATGTGCGATCCAAACACAAGCAATGCTGCTGCCGTTGTGACTACAGGAACGGTAACTGATTGCACAATATCCCTTTCTTTTTTTGTGTGCGCTTGTCTTTGTGCTATCAGTTGTGCACACATTTCTGCATCACTGGTGGATGACAGACTGACTACACAGACTGGGACTGGTGGTTGAGGTAGATCTGCAGGCGCCTTGTTTGCAAGGAGTAGCTGACGCCACAGGGCCCGTGGCTCTCTTAATGGCGGAGAGAGCAGTGATATACAGCGCTCAAAGCAGTGAAAGGAAATCATTCCAAGATGGAGTGTAATTATTAATTGAACCCAGCAACCAATGCTCCAAACCACACTCATTGGCTTACAATAACAAAAAAAAAATAAATAAAAGACACTTTCTTGGAGAAGAAGAATCAGTGTTACTAAGATACATTAATGCTCACACAGTAAGTGGCTTCTTACCTGCCTTTGAGTCACAAAAATAGAATTTTATTGTGTTGTTCTTTTTCCGAATTCCACTCTGTTGATCATATTTTTCTGGTTAGTTAGCAAAATAAACAGTAGGCAAGTCACTATAGACCGTTTTAGCTCGATGCTTAAAGCGCTTATATTGTATAAAGTGATTTATTTCTGTTATAAATCAAGTCTAGGTTCTATGTTAATACTGTGAAAGCATCAATGGCCTCAGTTCACAGAGAAATCCTCAAAGCCTGTATACACAAACTGAGCCTTAAAACCAGCTGTAACTTTGTGATGTCACAAAAAACAAAAAACAAAAAAAAAAAAAACACCCATGCTCAGCCCCACCATCTAACCTTGCAGGATTTGGTTTCTGTGTCTGTTTACCTAAAATCTGATATATTTTCCCTGGGCCATTCAAAAAAAAAAAAAACAATCAGCCAATCAGAAGAGAGCATCAAAGTCTCTCTTTTATATAGTTATATTGATGCAGCATTTATTATATTTTATTAATTTCATTCACAATTACTATATCACTTACTGCTACAGCAGGTCAAGGTTGTGCTGATTTTGCATTTCCTGGGAGTTTATTCATATTAACAAATAACTAACATACTACACAATGAATGCTTATATAAATATGACTGCTGCCTTCCATTTGCCTTTTGAATTGGAGGGTTGGGGGACTGGCAGATGATAGTCACAGTGCAGTAATGACAGAAGCAGCCAAACTAGTATAGGCTGTAAGTTTGACACAATGCTATTTTAAATTTTCACATTTATCGATTAAAAAAAAAAAACAAAAAACGAACAAACAAACACACAACCTCCCTTTTATTTCAGCTCCGTGCAGATTTGGTGAGATCCCTCCCTCGGCAGCTGTGATCTGAATTAAACTTTAGCAGGTGTGAGCTTTATTTTGAACCAGGCAGGGGAAGGCAAATGGGAAAAAGCATTGTCTTTGAAATAAATGCGTGATTTACAATTATCTGCATATTCCCCATGCAATTGTGAACCCAAGTCAGATCACACATCATGCAGATCATAAAAGGGGATGATGTTGTTGTTTTCTGCTGTTCTAGGAAAAGTATGGTAATCTCACACATCAAAGCTTGATACCGGGCATTCAGGAGTATTACTGCACACATTGAAAAAAAAAACAAAAAACCTTTTGTGTGTCAAGATCTGTGTGTGCTCGAGAGATGTCATTTGAGTCAGCATTTCTATATGAAAATCTGCTGTTAGGAGGTAGACTTCTGCAGCCCGCTGCTTACATATGCTGCTACCTTGCTGCACAGGTACTTCGTCAACTGCTAGCCACCATCCAAATCTGTAACAAAGTTCTTGTGTAGCTGCATTGTGGGTAAAGTGGGTGAAGTGTGTGGACAGGTAGAACACTATGCTGAATTGAAGAGGTAATTTTGTTTCGACGTCATATTCGATATGAGGCAATTTGATATGCTAAGGCTGCTTCAAAGGCACCTTTGATGTCCAGCTACCTACGAGAATTACACAGAAATGAATCGCCCATTGTTCCATACTCTTCTAGTTATTAATACGAAACATTGGATTAATGATAACATTAGATACCATAGACAATCCCCACTTCCATACGAGGGAGCTACCGTTTAAACTCATCCTGACTCTTAAAGATGGAAGAGCTTCCTGCCATTCCTGCCTCATAATCTAAAGACTGTGAAAACTGTCTGTTTTCTTGCCAAGATCTATGGTCGGATTTTCCCCTGACTGTTTCGCCGTCTGCCCCGCTCAGCTGTCCTATTTTACCATCTGAGTTTGCTCCCACGTTGTCCCAGATCCTCTCAAAAGGCAGAGGCACATGTGCGTCCCCGTTATCTACGGTCTCCTCGTTGCCGATCACACTGAAAATCATCCTTCATCAATTTGCGGGTCAATCGATAGATCCCTCTTTCATGCAGCTTTCGAGACGTATCGCTGCAATACCAATTAAACCCAGGCGATGATCAAACAGCTCTTCATTTCCTTGATTTAAAACCCTGACAAAACTTTGACCTAACACTGCAGTTGCTCAGTGTATTGGATCATTTCACTCAGATATCAAAGACAGCTAGGAATTTGAAATTTGATCGCGGCACGACTTGTGACTTTTTGGTATTAGCTCGTTCAGCCCTGTTTTCCACAGCCAGGAAATACTGTCAGAGTCGAATCCATCTTGTGTTCCTCCGATGTCAAACTACCTATTCATGATTTTGTTTCATTTCATTTCCCTCTTCCCTTGCCTCCATACACGTTGCTCAACGCAAATGAGCACCGAAGACGATGTGGTCAAGAAATTCTCCTCACTGAAGAAGTCTCATATTTGAAGGAAATGACCTGGAAGTGCCAGCCATGATAAAAGCTGCTCCTCCTCTCTGAATACTGACAAAAGGAACATCAGCTTTATATATTAACACATTTAGCATATAAAAGCAGGGGAGATGATGCCATTGCAAAACTGCTTGTAAAACTGAAAAAGTGGGGTCGGGGCTGACCCATATTTCTCTACTTAGCTGTGAAATGTAGAATAAACTACAATAACCTGTAGATAAATATATATCCATCCTCACCACAAATGAGATCACACGATTTTTACTTCATCCCAAAACTACGATTAGATTTTCTGAATCTCTGGGCTCCTGAAAGACGCCACCTTCCAAGGTAAGCCTTTTTACAGACACTTCATCCCAAGCTCATGTTTGCGAAAGTTTGGCCTTTCTCAGAGTTATTTTCAAAGAAAGTGCCATTTCAACAAGGCATGTGTCATTTTCTTACCTTTCTTCACCTTTAACAAGTGCACTGTATATAGGCACTTAGTGGCATTTTGCAGACACATTTCAGCAAAACTAAGAGATTCAAAATTCTGGCCTTCAGCTTTCACAACATTTGAGTAGTAACATACAGCCGAGAACTCAAACTGTTAATTTGTTGCATTTAGAGAAAGGTTCAGTCTCACATCGGTGAGTATTCATGAATACAACTCCTTTGCATTATCTTCTCCGTCGCCTTGTGTGTATATTTCTTTACACCCACTTCATACAAGCTACAAAGTGAGGCTTTGGTGCCACTGTTGACATCAAAAGGACAGCCTGCTGTGGGGTTAAACAGGCTCGAAGCCTAAGGCCGTGTGACTTTTTTGTGTTCACTTCACCAGCTAAAAGGAAAAACATAATGATAAGATATTGTTTTGCGTTTGTTGTATATATTCTTTCCCCACATGTCCTGTTGGGAGCGAAACTCAACATCTCGGAACAGCCATCGCTGCATGCACTGCATACAGGCTGAGACACATCACAACTGCTGTGTCATCAGATGGGATTAGCGGGGACATAGCGGGCACTTGCTTTTGCATATTCACATATTCTGGCGCTGAATGATTTCTGCTTTGAGTTGATTTTTCTCAGGGTCTCTGAAACCTGCTGTTTAGTGTTGCAGATGCAGAAAATGATCATCGTAGGCAAACTGTGCTGCATTTTCAAAACTTCACCTAATTTTTCCCACATTTGGCAGTTTCCCCACATCCCAGGATGTACACGCCAGGAGTTTATTACAAATTACGGGACAATCACAGCACCTCTTGTAGTGGCGTGGCGAGCCATGTGTACGAGCCATGCAGAGCGGCAAATCTTAGTTACTGCTAAAAGGAAGGGCACCAACTAAATGACTGTGTCTATGCTGCAACAACAATGGTGACTAATATCCCACCAGGATCTGTGTAATTTTAGACTCTTGTCAACATATTTTCTGCATTTTGACTGCTTTGAAATAGCACAGAATGAAACATGATAAACTATGGCAAAACAGTAATTCACTATTCCAAAACAAACAAACAAACGAAAACAAAGGCTCTGCACAGGAAGGACTATTTCTATTCCCCATCTGATTCATCTGCAGACATTACTGAGCCCTCTGGATTGATTCCTTGATTCAATCATCAGTTTAGAAACTATTCAAGTGTGTTATTCCAAATTTATTCAACAGTGATCTTGACCAAAGTTGAATGGACTCCTGTTTCTTTCCTTGCTGGTCTGACTGATTACCACCTTCTTAAAATATAGACGTATGGCACATTATAGTTCTTATTTCACCAGCACAAGGACAGCAACCAGAGCACAGCGGTACGTCTCAGGCAGACAAAGCACGTGGGCGTCTGCAAGTGCACCTGGTATTTTGGTTTATACATAGTTATGCGTGATGAGAGGTATGACTCACGGGGCGCGGTGATTAATAAATAAATACACTGCAAACTAATCACTCCGCTGGTCTCATTGCTGCAAAACAGCTGAGCCGGTCACAGAGTAGCATGACAACAACGGCCCGACAAAGAAAGATTGCTCCTCCAGGAAATCGCATCGCTGCTCACACACAGCAACACAAATCTGCAGCAGGAAGCAGATGGTATGTTTTTTAAGTTAATTAATGACAGTAGAAATAAACAATGAAACCACGGCATCGATCCCAACTCTATTTCAGTTGTCATTCTACTGTATCGCACTCATGAATGGTCTCATGATGATATAATTGATGACAATTGCTTCTAACATGTTTCTACATTTAGACAGTGGCTTTGTCCCCAATCCATACTCGACACTACATTATGTATTACATACTAATCATCATAAGAGCTGTGTCTCTACTTAGTATTCGGTGTCGCCATTTCCAGCACTCAAATGGCAAATGCACTTTCAATTTTGTTAGATTTCATTATGAGAGTCCATCAACAGCTCTGGCAGACATCGGCCACATTTGTCCTGTATTCTTTACTTTAATCTGCTTTTGTAGTGTGAACACACTGCGCACATAAAAAGCACTTCTTCATGTCGGATATGAAATGAACAGAAAAAAACATGGAGATCAAGGGCAAGGAAACAAGTGATGCTTGCAGCGAGGGTGTAATCACAGCAGCTCAATGAGTCCACAGCCACATGATCAGCTCACTTTCAGTAAGTGACTAAACAGGAAACTGCATTTTCACGGTTCAAATCTTCTTTTTAATCTTTTTGCCTTAAGTACATTTAAAGAGAGTCTGGGTGTCTGGGAAATGAGTTTGAGGGTCGATCTTGATGTAAGTGATACAGTATACAAATGGCAATAGTTAATTTTTGTGCGCTATCTAAGCTGTCGTTAGTTTATTGTCTGGGAACAAAAACATCTATTGCAGTTAACACAGGCAATTCATCCAACAGTTCTTCGTGGAAAGGTAAGGATCAAGAGATTGAGCTTCATCCTCTGGGCACCATGACTGGTAAGGAAAGAGACCTCGGTGTAAGTACGGTATTATATATATACATATTCAACACGTTTCTAAGAGGTACAATAAAGAATTGCATTCAAATTACAAAGCAACTCTTGGAGGAAGCTGTTGGAGGAGATGACTCTCTGCTGTGATAGCATTTAGTTCCATCACCCGGGTCCCACAGACAAGAACAGTTTACGCTGTTATTGCCTTGCATGCAAAGAGGGCAATACCAGACGGCCTTTTCTGGGAGGACATTGTGGCCGAGAAGGTAAAATAATCCTGTCCGATTGATTTCAGGTTGATGGACGCAAAGCCAGAAGTCACTCTGAAGGCAGGAGTGAATGACTTGAATTGGGGAACCGGAAGTATATAAGAACTGGACTGATATGTGTTCTTTAGGACGGATCACAGTTCAGTCTGGAATTCTGGACCCAAGTATTTGCAAGGATTCTGTGTATTTTTTCCTGACCCTTGCTGTTGGCCTGACTAAATCTAGGACCCACTTTCTTTAACACAGACACAGACGGATGCACAACTTTTAATAACTGCTGGGAATTCATTTATTCATTCATCTTCAACCGCTTATCTGTTTCCGGGTCGTGGGGGGTGCTGGAGCCAATCCCAGCTCACTCTGGGTGAGGGCGGTGTCACCCTGGACAGGTCACCAGTCCATCACAGGGCCAACACACAGAGACACACAGAGACCAACAACCACTCACACTCACACTCACACTCAGACCTACAGACAGTTTAGAGTCACCAGTTAACCTCTGCTGGGAATTATACAGCTAAAAACATCTCACTGCATAGTTCCCCACTTAAATCCCTTGCAATAAGCAAGGGAAAGAAAAGGTTGATGTTCAAAAGCAGCATCGAAGGAATACTGTGTGCATACTGTGGGCTCATGCTGAATGACCGATGTAAACAGGCTGCACTGAGACAAGGACGGCGCTTTGCGAAGAACCCATCAACAGAGCAATCATCAGGGAGGACCTGGAAGGAGCACAGTGAGATTAAAAGACCTGCTATCAATTTATCAGAGACACTGCTGAGAGGGAACTTCAACTTTAAAGCAGAATTGGGACATTTTCTGCCTAATGACTGCAATTTATAACAGAGCATGTACTACTCTTAGACTGAAAACTTGAGAGCCAATTATAATGAATGCTTAAAGTTGGACCCTTGTGAATTTTGCCTGTTAGCAGTGCTGTCGATTCTGCACCAAAATTGGTAAAAAAAAATATATATATATATATATATATATATATATATGTTCATATATATTTCCATATGCCAAAGACATGGTACCTATCTGTTTCTTTTTCAACACAATTGGGGTTTTGATTATTGAGATGCAATATCCAGCGTTCCAAACAGCTTTGTCACAGTAAGACAGGTAAAATATCTAATTTCTCTTCTGCTTTTTTTTTTTTTTTTCCCATTCCCCACTGCAACAAACCCCTGCAGCAGAAATAGACTGTCACCCACGTGTAGTGTCAATTGACCTTTTGGATCCAGTTTGAGTCGGTCTCACTGTCTTAACATAAAATTTCATGAATAATAAGTGGGGCTGATCTCTTTTTGACCACGAAACCTTCATCGAGACAGTTCTACCCGTGTTTGCAGATGATGGTGAGTCATTGCTTCTGTCTTTTTTCTTTTTTCTTTTTTTTTTTCCTTTTTCCCCACTACTCCTTTATTTGGCTCCGGGGCTTAGGAAGATAAGCTTTTTCCAGTCCCTCTCTAAATTACAGCTTCTTCACAGTAGCGACGTCCCCAGCATAGTCTGAATGTTATCGCTCCGCAGTGGCACGACAAGCTCTCCATTTTAGATCTCCTGAGCTAAACAGTTTTTGTTGCTAACCTTAGGGCCCATCACACATCAGCTGCTCTAAGAGAGCTGCTGTCCTGCTCTCAGAGATAAATTAGGCAATAGCTGTGTTTTTTTTTTTTACATTACAGTTTGGAAATAAATGTGGGAAATAGTTTGTGTGAGTGTGTTTGTTGCATTTGTATATTATTGCAAGACTTGGAAATGCTCAGAGTGTGGATTTTTAAGCTGTGTAAGTTTTGTGGCAGAACTTAAGTAATGTTTGTTGATCTGATGCTCTCATATTGCCATAATGAGGAATTTATAAGATGTAGTTAAAAACTCCTGTATCCTGTAAGTTCAATTTCAGATAGCCACTACTACTTTTAACTGCTGGACAGCTTATCTATTCAATCTAGCTGGCAATGGCTGTCCTTGTTCTGCCCTGCTCTGCCTGACCAAACTTGATGGAGTGGCACATGTGCCAGTTCTCATCAGGAATGATTCACGGAAGCAAGGGTTGGGACATAATGGGTGCAAACCCATCACAAAGGAATAACAGCGATGTCCAGACAAATATTCCATGTGAACTAAGCAAAACGTGTGTGACACAGCTTGTAAACAGAGCACAGCAATATGTGTGATGAATAGAAGCGAAGAAAGCAAGAAGCGCCAAAGCATCATAAACAGATAAATCGGATGTTTCTGTCAGGACTATCACAATAAAATCTGATTGGAAAGATGGGCCCATGACCCAGCTCAGGGGCTGTGATTTCACACAAAAGCTCTGAATGGATCATTCAGTATTTTCACGCATACTGTCTGCTTAAAAAGTGATGTGTGGATTAACAGCTCTGGTTCTTATTATTTATTTCGTACAATTTTCTTGGTGTTATCATTTGAATGGGTGAGATTGCCCTCTGGGATGAATGAAGTAGTCTATTTTAAACCAGGCTAAATTAAAAATAAAAATGGATATATATATATATATATATACCACAGCGCATCAACTGACAACAATGTGATACTGTGAGCCTACACAGAGTTATCACCTGAAACTGCAGCAGCCCTCGGTCCAGCCTTTGTAGCCACTTCCTACTCACCACCAAAGACAACACAACACAGTTGGACACCAGCAGATTTAACTGCTTGAGCGCCAAATAACCTTGGGAGTTAGAAAACGGACGAAAAAAAGCTAGGCGAGAGTGAATAAGGGATTTATATTCCCCAGGTGGCAACAGCTGACTATGAAAATGAAGGTTAAACAGTGATGGTGTAATGATAATTGAGGTTTGTCGGGAATAGGAAAACAGCAGTCCAATAAAGTGCCACGGCTAAATTAGATTATATTACATTATTGCCTGCTGAAAATGTAGTTTTAGCTCACGATTGCAGCGCAGCACACGATGACATCACTGCTGGGTGTGGTCACAGTCATCACCTGCTTTTGTACCGAGTGATTCTGTAACTTCTGAAGCAAATTGGATAATAAATCCTGATCGGATTAGCACAGCAGCTCCTGAGCCTACAGAGATGGGACTGTTTTATCGAGCCGTGGAATTATCTAAAATGCCTTTTTTTTTTTTTTTTTTTCTTTGTGCCGAAAAAACAAGTCAGGGGTGGAGGAGAACAAGCAACAGCACAAGGTCTACTGTAACTAGCGAACAGCTTATCCTGTGTCTGAGCTAATAGCTGCTAGTTAGCTTGTTGGCAGATGCTGACACAAAGGCAACCCCGCCTCCTTCTAAGAGGCTGCGTTCCATCAGCCTGTGAGCTGTAAATTCCCAAAGCAGGCGATGGCACACCACACCAGGAGTTTGCTGTCAGAGAGCCAGATCAGAGCCAACTAGGGTGTGCAATTAAAAGTCAGTGCACCATGAGGGAGGCTTGGACTCAAGGTGTTATGTCTCGGTCTTGGAATATTCACGATTGAAGATTCACTCACAGGGACTTTGAGTGATTTTTTTGGCGTGTAGTGAATTTGTGTCTTCTGAAAATTCACTGCCCTTTCACAGTTGTACTGAATGCTCCGTGAGCAGAGAATGCCTGAGACTCAGAGGCTTTGGAATTGTGAGAGTTTGTCAAAATACAGTAAGGTTGAGTGGGCTGGAGCTGCTGACTGTGATGAATGAACTTGCCATTAAATGCCACTGTTTTCAAAAGTGCAGCAACAACAACACAACAACAGCGACAACAACAACAGGGAATTCATGTGGGAGAGGAGAAGAGGCTCGCGGTGAAATGAGAGTGCTAGCTCTCAGTGCTCACAAGCTTATTGAATTCAAAAATCAAACAAAGGAAAGAACATGAAGTATGGGTGGGGGGGGGGGGTAAGGTGAATGCAGCCTTTGTAATCTGACTCACAATACAATTTTTCCTAATATTTTTAAAGTGCTTTGTGGTAGTAACAAGATTTCAAGTCATGACTCAGACACACAGTCAGCTGTACAGCTTCCATAGCTGTTGCACCGGAGAATGTGCATCTGACTGTAGCTGCGCTCAAGTTTCACATGTGTAGCTGGCCCTGCCTGTGCCCCGACATTCATATTGGTCAGTCAGCACTGACATCTTAATGTCCTGACTAGTGTTTCACAAAGGAAGGGAGCCATTGCCTACGTGAACTCCCTGAGGCTTTCTCTGGAGCTCCACAATCGCCCTGCCCTCGGAGTCGCCAGCTTACTCTAAACATACCAAGGAGTCAAGTGCTTCCTGCTGCAGGACAACCATCTGAAGCAGGAGTCTGCGGAGACAGGCGAAGTAGCACCAGAAAAAATTCCTCCATGTAAAACGTTCAGACGTTACTGGAAGGCAAATGAAAAGACAGTGGACTGACATCAAACATGGATGAAAAAGAGTTCAGAAAGTGAATATATTTTGTCGTAATAACATGGCTTATTATCACTCTCCAGCACTGCTCTAACTTTTTACCACCCACTGCTCCCGACGACAGATCTCTGGCACATTTTAACCTACTTTCAAGGTGTCTGGAGATGAGAAACTGACTCTTGCGGTACGATGTCACATGCAAAGCAGCACCATGCAGAGGTCAATGGAAAGTTTAATATAGGAGCTATGGAAATATTTTGGTTTCTCTCGGATTGTTGTCATCTTCTGACAAAGTACCTTGTTTAAAAAACAATGCAGGTGCAATGCCACCATGGCGATGTATAGCTTATTCATTTTTTCTTTGAATTCCATTAGAGTCTGGGCCACAGTCATGGACCAGTGGACACACCAATGGTACCATCCCTGAAGTCACGCTCTTAGATTGGCAACTAATGTGGAATGTCTCTGTCATGCAATGTAATGTTACAGGAATTGCATAAAAAATATCCTCAAAAACATTATTTAGTTGAATTGTTGTATGGTTTGCAAAATGTGACTTTCTGATTGAGCGACATATTGCTCAATCAGGTGATCGTGCTAATAGTGGTAAAAGGCTCGATCACCTGATGGATTAACTGAAAAATAAATAGGACCATCAGCAATAACTGTCGAATTTACGGATTAAACAAGCCAAAAGGAGCTTAGAAATATGAACCAAGGATATGTTCCAGGAATGGGCGATTACAAGAAACAGGAAAAAAAAAAAAAAAAATCCCCTGAGCGCCAGCTTTCAGTCATTTAACGAAAAATGTCACTAACATGGCATCCATTCCCACCTAAAGCTCAGAGCTCCACCCGAGCATATGAGTCCTCTAAATGGAGCATCAAGTGTCAGACTCACTCTGCGCATACGATGTACTCCAGCAGCTGGGGCACAGTAACAAGGCATGGATGAAAACAAAAGACCGACTCAATGACAACAGGAGCAATGATTAAATTCATTAGAGAAATGCTTCCCTCCGGTGCACTGCAATTTGAGGTGAAGATGCAGATGAAAATTCCCTGCAGCTGTGCTCCATTTAGAAGAAGTGTTATAGTGTGCTACGGCAGGTCAGCTGCAGCTCCCTGCCTGCATGCTGGCTCCTCCTAGCTTCTGTGTTGAATCTATTTGTTTATTTGCTGTGTGTTCCCAGTCTGCTCAGCCCATTCTGCCGGTGAAGGTGAGTGAAAGCAGCCATAAGGGAGATTTTTCTGGAATGAAACCAAAAGCTAACGTGTCTTCTTCTTTTTTTTTTTCATTGTTTGTTTGTTTTGTTTATTTCACACAGCACACGTCGAGATGACAGGATTGCAGAGACATCATTGAGGGTTTAAGTCTGAATCCCGGGTTGTTTTCCACTTCATTTTTGAGCTCCAACAACGTTCCATCCAAAGCTATTTCATGTAAAGCAGAGCTGAAAAGGAATTGATCCCATTTCCATTATTAACAAGTGGCATTGAATAAAACAATCCACCCCAGTCTTCCCACCTCACTTGCATAATTTCTCTCACAAAACAAGAACTTTCTAAAATTCCCTGGGAGCTCTCTCTGCGTGTAGAGCTTCTCCCTTAGGTGAAACTGGCCTATTTCTGAGCGTATCCGAAGCATCCATCTGCCAGACTCATAAACTACATTTGCCTAGCGATTGCAGGTTACCTCATCTGTCAAAGCAGGTCTATCAATTTCACTGAGCAGCTTCGACAGAAGGCATTAACCCTCCAATGTTATATCGTTATCAGACATCAGGAGACAATAGCTGCAACCGATATCAACATGTCTGATGAGCACTGGTGAGGACTCTGCTGCAACTGAAACTGAAGAAGTGAATAACAGTGAAAAGCAGGCGGAGTTTAAAGGATTCTAAGAGTTCCTACTTTATTTGTTTTCTGGCTAGAATATTATGGATTACTGGTTGAAACAGGCAACAAGCCACGCTTGCAGGCCCCAAAGCACCACATTCGCAACCCAACCATCTCTGCAGGGTGCAGCCACGTGTATTTTTTCTCCAGCTAAATATTTTGCTGATCTTTACATTCAAAGCTTGTGTTGTCCCAGCCCAAGCTGAAGGAACTCTAATGAGTTCATCAGGGCCCTAATGACATCATCAGCCCGAGCCACATATCACACTGAAACACTCCACACGGTGATTAAACTCCACCAGACTTTAAAACCTTATCATTTGGGCTCTTACTATGAGTGATGAGTGATGTTATCAAAGTTCTGAGAAATAAAACTAATTTTCATTGCCTTTGAAGAAACTTTTTTTTTTTTTTTTGGCCACCTGAGGGCAGTGCTAAAAAGTTATGAACGTATTATTTGTATATTTAAGTCCAATATTAATTTCCTTTGGAATCTGTTTTCGGTCTCAAATAGCTCTTGGGGGAAATATCTGGCTGTTTGGCTGCCAAAAGCTTGACTAGCCTGACTCTCTCTTTCTCTGTCTCTGGCATTTCGATAGTCAACGCTGTATTTTTGCAGATTCATTCTATACATCCCTGTACGCTCAACGCTCTGAATTAACCCTTTCACACACCGTCACAGTGTTTTCACTGGAAACACTGATTACTGATTGAAATGAGCCAAAGGTGGGCGTGCTCTTGCTGTGTTCAAAGCAAACAAGACAAATAATCACAACTAATGCTGTCGTTCCATCCTGGAGCTGCATAGTGATGCCGACGGAGACAAACGACGGTCCCCGCTGAGGCTCGGGTGTGCTGTAGTGTCAGAAAGATTTTATCGCCGTGAACAAAACTCTGTTGAATCTCTTAGGTAAACTACACGGGCTTTGCTGCACTCTGCATTCTCAGGCTAAATCCTTGCCCTGGGTGATTCTCAGAATAGCAGCGACGAAAAGCCCCGAAGCAAACTGTCCCCTCCGCCACCGCGGCTACTTTTGTGCGCTGTCCGCGGTGCTGAAAGGACCCGGCAGCGCTCCGGCTCCCCCCTGATTGGATCCCCTCAGCTGCCACGATGGCACTTGGAACCCATGAGAGGGTGGTGTTTACGGAGGGTTGGTGGCGTTACACCGCTGCCCGTGGGGCCTCATGGCGGCCATCGAGTCCTTAACCAAACACCACGCGCGCGCGCACACGCCCGGAGACTTGTATTTTCTCGGGACCCGGTGAAATAATCAGCACATATGGAGCATGCGATGCAATCCTCTCTCTCTCACACAGAGGTAGCCCCCGTGCAACTTAAAGGGAGTTTAATATAGGTCTTATCCTAACTGTAATCACAAGGGGACAATTTGGAAAGAGTAGGCTAATCTCTCTCCCTCCCATCTCTCTCTTACACACTCACACGCAGGAAACAACACGTAACATTCGCAGACCCGCATAAACAAACAAACAAACAAACAAAAAAGACACGCTTATACACACTCCGGATCAGTATGCGTCGGGCACAACTACCCTTTCTGCTTTCTGGATTTCCGTGCAACGCAGAATCTCTCCCGCACACATTTCACCCAACAATTAGACCAAAAAAAAAAAAGCTGCAAAGAATAAAAAGCAAACTGAATAAATTAATAATCATAATAAAAAAAAAAAGTCTCAAGTAGGAAGACTGACTGCACTGGTTACTTTCTGCACCTGTAATAGTCCAGGAGAGCGAACCCTCAGCCCATTACCACGCTGCCTCTTATCACAGCCTATGCAAATCCGGATCTTGCCAACGCTGGTGTCAGACCCCAGACACCGTGTGCATTCTTGACAGCGCAAAAATCGAAGCTTGGCAATTTACTGCAAACCAAACGGGAGGTAAAGTGGAAACCAAAACATCCACCACGTATGGAAGAAAATTCGTGGCAGTCACAACTCCGGCGCGTTAATGTTATTCCTTACCTTCAGAGAGGGACGAGTATCCATTGTGTGCCACCACAGACTCGATACAGTATATTCTGCTCCCCGGTTCAAGGCTTCAGCCGCTCCCTTCCCATTCATCCACTAATTCCTGGTGGCAAACTGCAAAGCCAGCTGCCTCCCAGCCCGCATGTCGCGTCTTCTCCCAGCACTTCTTCTGATTCTTCTTGGCAATTTTTTTTTTTATCTTTTTTTTTTTTTTTTTTTTTTTTTTTTGCCGCTCTCTCTCTCTCCACCAGCAGATGCTCTATAAACCTGCGCCTTTTGCAGGGAGCCAAGCTGCGACGATCAGCTTCACAGCAGATCTGGAGCTTCCCCTTCAAATAAAAATAACTAGCTCGTTGGTGTGTGCACTCTAAAAAAATTCCAGGCGGGTTTTATAGACAGTGGAAGAGGCGCTCCTTCTTCTCGGTGCACTAACCTATAGTTATTTATCAGTGAAAAACACAATATGTCCTTGGAACGGTTTTCCTTTCCTTGTCTCCCGGATGCTCATCCAAAACAGAAGTAAAAAAAAAAGAAAAAAAGAAAAAAAGGAATAGATCCCAAAGAAAGTTTTTGCTTTGTTTGTATCAGTGATTCAGGAGTTGTTTTGTGTGTGTGTGTGTGTGTGTGTGTGTCCAGGAGCAAGCAGGTGCAGACGCTGAAGAGTCTGAGTAAGACTGACTGCACCGGAGCGCCGGACAACCCTGGATGGCACCAACTCTGCTGGGTAACGCGCAGTCCGCCGGGGAGGGGAGGCAGAGGCGGAGGGGGGGGGGGGCAGTAGGTGGGAGGGTGGGCAGATGTCGCCGGGTTAGCCTCGATCACTGCTCCTCGACGCGAACGGACTCACGCAGAAAGATCGCAGCTGCGATTATATGCACAGTAAGCCACTTTGGCGCGGCCCGTGTGTGTGCGCGCTGTGTTGCCTGCAGGGGCTTAGGGACCGACCGCGGATTAGCGTGTGCTTAGGGGTGTTAAGCCTTCACAGCAACAAAGTAGCCTATCAGGGCTGCGGGGAACTCGGTTTCGGTCCTGTATTGTTTGCCAGGCCTTTGGAAACGAAGTGCACCGTTTCCCCCGCAGGATGCTACGCAGGCTGCGGCGCTCCTCGCAAACTGCTGCTGCTGCTGCCGCAACCTCCAAAAATCACAAGGGTTCACCCCCATGTTTGTGGCATTTCGCATGAATGGGGCTCAGCTCCCCAGGAGTGGCAGAAGAGAGAAATAAATCAGCAATCAGCAAATCATGATTGATGGAAATTTCATTCAAAAGGAATTTATGAAGTGACACCAAAATAATCTGAAAGTTACTAAGTACGGTCATTAAAGTACCGTTACAGTTGTTATTTATGGTAACACCCCATTTCCTGTTTCATCTCAATCATCTCAATGAAACAATTATTTAGTTTAAATTATTTCACAATTAACTCCAAATATTATTATAGAATATATATATAATTCATTCACTACAGAAAAAAGTAAAATTAGAAAAATATAAATCATAAATGGTAAATTAAGTATTAAGATCCGCATTTATAAGACTTAATATAATAGCAATGAAAGACGTACTTCCGTATTAAGACTGCTTTTATGTCTCCTTGAGTGCATTTTGTTGCATATAATTATAAAGCCGTTGCAGCTTCTTTACTTTTATTTAAGTGAAATTTTTTGAATTAGCTTCACCAGAGGAGAGAGCTATGAAATTTTAACATGATCGGGAAGATTAAACTTATAGAATTATAATTTCATAGTTGAACAGATGTATAAAATATTGTAAAAAAAAAAAAAAAAAGACTTTTTGGAGGATGCATGACTTCACAACCACTTTATAAGAAAAAGATGAAGGACAATCTTAGCAGCTGTCTACATGCCCGTATTTGGTAAATATGAATTTCTGACTGCACTTCCTTAACGAACTAGCCTCTAATTGAACTTATTCAGCCTTTAAATAGCTTGTCTTATTTATTTACTTATTTTTCTTTCCTCTCAATTAGAGTTGAGCAGCCTGCTGAGGTGCTTCCATGCAGAGATGCATGACTTGTCCTTGATTATTTCCACATTAGTAAGCTAATCATCATATTTAGATTGTATGCAGTGATAGTGACTTCCATATGTCATTCTAAAAACACCTAAGTGTGACAAGCTACATGCGACACTCTCAAATTATCATGTCTAAGTTCTTCCAGAAATTTACTATAGCCCCACCGAACGGGTACACAAGGATTGTTATTGGATTTGGCTTATACACCTTGATTCCTCGGCCCGGATGGTCGGTACAGTTTGTTTGAAATGTTGTCAGTCTTATTGGAACTCGGTGGTAAATGGCACCACCTTTGACCATGAAGCTCATCCACTGAAAACCTGAGAGTAAAAGCAAAGACAGAAAGCCATAAACAGAAAACTCTTCTGTGAAACGTTGACTTTTGTTGCCTTGAAATTAAATATTTTTTGACCATGCACAACTTTTTACAAAAACAAACAAACAATACCCTACTATAAAAGCAAATGCAGACCACTGGAGTTTGAATAACATGAGTCAGGTGGAATTCTTTTGGTTTGTTCATGTTTGGAAGACGTAATAAAATGAATCACGTCCTTTCAATAATTACTTGAAGCTTTTTGTCTGAAACACTCATAGCTGGTTCAATTGTCTTTGTCATATCCTGACATAAAGCCGTTGCTGAAAATGACTCCACAGTGAAGACAAAAGCATCAGCTTTACCTTGACTTCACTTTCTCTGGCTTTTAACAAACAGTTATGTTTATACTTACTTTTATACTTTTACAACAAGAGCAGAAATAATGTCAACTGCTGTGGACACTGTGAAGTCCCCCGCCTTGTAGTCCTGTGGGTGCCTTGACAGAGATTCTCTCTTGGGTGTGACGGAAAAAGGAAACTAGATTTCCTCAATAAAACACGGCCATGGCAACTGCTTGAAGAGAAACATCATTTGTCAGTGACAAGATTGTTGCACAGCTGGTTTTGGGGTCCCAGCTATTTGCAGATGATGCGGTTCATCAGATTGTGTCCAGCAGCAGTTTGCTTGCGTCCATGTCTGAAGGGGCTGGGATAAGAGTCAGCAACTCCAGGGCTGGGGCAATGGCTCGCTGCTGGAAAACAACGGATCGCTCCATCTGGACTGGGAGCCGAGCTGAAGGTGAGGTGAGGTGAGGTGAAGGAGTTTCAAGATCCTTTTTCGGGTGAGCTTGACAGGTGAATACAGGAGGCATTACGCATGCGGCCGTTGTGGATAAGAGGGAGCTCATCGTCACCTATGGTCTTGAAAAAAGATCACATTGTGAATACAAGTGTCTGAAATGATGTTGCTAGATTTAGCCATAAGGTCGGGATGAGGACGTCCAGATGTCCAACCGAGGGAGCCCAGATCAGAGCTCCTGCTCCATTGTCTTGAAAGGAGCCATTTTAGTTGGTTCAGGCATCTGATTAGTGTCCTGGATACTTCCTGGGCGCCTTTCAGTGGAGCAAATCTTGGCTCACCCGGCTGGAAGAACCTGGGTGTAGGCCCGGAACATGCTGGAGAGATTTTATGTCCCATCTGGCTTAACACCGTGTTGGGACTGCCCAGACGAGGCAGGAAAAAAATTGCTGGAAAAACAAATGTCTGGACGATCTTACTGGCTTTCCTGCCATTGTGACCTGACCGGCTGAAAATGCACTGGTGGATGGAAAAATTGTTGTTGTATACAAAACTCAAAGTTATTAACTGTCAAATAGACCCTCCCCTTCTAATGAATGATAATCGTCTTCAAATAAATAGACTGTCAAGAGCTTTTCTCGTTTTCGGTTGCTGATTCTAATTTTCATTGACTCCAGTCGAGGTTAATACACTGTAGTTGGACAAGATGCGGGATTGTTTGTGTTTGACTTCATTGCTGAGCAGAAAGAGGATCCCTGCAGGTATTTTGTAGCTCTTGGGGTTTTTAGATGGAATGGGTGGTCCCACACTTCCCTTCCTCTTCCTTGGCTTCGTTTTCAGTAACTAACCCTCTGTTTTCAGTAGGAGATGTGGATGATGTGCATCTCTCGCCCACTGTGCCATTCTTTTCCAATGCCCTTCATGCAACATTCAAAGAGCTGAAACACCTCATTTCAATTTGTCGAAATATATCTGAAGGAAGATTTAAGTTACATCTGTTAACACCCCCAACTGTCTACACAGATCACGGCAGATGGGAAATTTTGGTTCTGTAGCTTGAATGTTGTTACACCGCTGTAGTTCAAAACTCTGTAACAGCCGTTTGCAACAACGGCACATAAGCATCATTTCAGAATTTGTGCTAATTTCATAATATTTCACAAGACTGGTGAAAGGTTAACAAACCACACTGTATATCATGTCCCACTGACACAAATCTCTGGTAGCCGTGCATCAGCTTTGAGCTGTAAAGCAATCATTGAAATTATGATTCCAATCAAGGCTTTGAGCCACAGCTATACTACAGCAAACGTGCTGTAAGCAGTCCCATATGTGTGTGAATGGAAGTGAAGGCAAGGGCTGTTTCATTTAGTTGCAACAGCGACAAAAATGAGCTCTAAACTTGGTACGTTAGCATATTAGCCATGTGATTTTGATTAGGTTCGCATATTGATATTATTATTTAGGCGACATTCCATTTGACCGATGAATAAGAAGGAGCAACGATACGCTCTCACTGTATTGTTCGATCACCTGCTTGCACTATATGGTTTCTTTCTGTTTGTGTTGATTGCACTTTTTAGTTCGCACCATGCAACACCACACCCTCGTATATCCAGTCACTAACCATTAGGATCTGCTGACTTCCCAGTTCATACATTTAGTTGCCATTCTTGGCTTTCTCTGATGTAAAAATAATATATTCATTGTTTCACGTTGAACTGTGTGTTTGTCCCCCTTTGTCTTGGCCTAAGAGCTGGGTCGTGACCCAGATTTGAAATAGCAGTATTAAATGAGGAAGCATTGCAGCAGCTGCCCTCTGTCACCTTATTTTCCGAGCATCCGTGCATCCATCCATCCATCTTTTACCACTTTTCCATTTCTGGGTTGTGGGGGGGTGGTGGAGCCAATCCCAGCTCACACTGGGTGAGGGTGTGGTACAAACTAGACGGGTCACCAGTCCATCACAGGGCCAACACACAGAGACAGACAGAGACCAACAACCACTCACACTCACACTCAGACCTACAGACAGTTTAGAGTCAGCAGTCAACTTTGGATGGTGGGAGGAAACCGGAGTACATGCGAAACCTGCACAGAAAGGCCCCAGGCCAGGAACCAATCCCATGACCTTATTGTGAGGCAACAGTGCTAACCATCATTGTACGCATCCGTGCTGACCATTTCCAAGCAACAGCTAACAAAATCACTAGCCGGCGAGCTGATACAATGTGTAAGAGTGGTTAAAGTGGCAGCTGGGGTTATTTCTTGTGGGATGTTTGGGGTACTCCTACTCAGTGAGTTCAGTAAGCATTGGGTCCCTCTGCGTAGACACGTAAATATGAGCACCGGTGCAGAAGATGAGCGAATGTCTCACAAAAACACCTCAACTCAACAGTAGGTTTAATTGATCTTTATTCAGATCATCTCTTTGCATTAACTAGTTGGCAGAAAGCCCCATCTTCTGAAACTACATTTTTAAACTCATATTGTATTCCTACACACTCAGGTCTGGACGCGCACAATGTGCTCCATTTGCTTCCAGCTTACTAGTTATTCTAAAGATGATTTCAAATATGAATTAAACTTTGTTAGAGAATATTTGCTTAAACTATCACAAAAGAGTTGTTAAAATTTGTTCCGCCATTCATATATATGTGTGAGAATGAGATCATGCATATTTAATGCAACACTGACTTTGCCCAAGAAGCATATTTATGCTTGATCCTTCAGTAAAATGGTGGAATATACTTTTCACTCCTTAATGTATTTTTGCGTTCCAGCTATGTTTAGATTAAAAGAACTTCATACTACCTCCACTGCTGATGCTTGTGAAGAGAACATATTGTGATTGATCAACTAATCAACACCTTCTTCTTGATCTCATTTCGCGATCAGTCCTCTGACGCTGACTTGAAAATAATTCACACTTCCTGATTAAATATGCATCCATTTCTGTGTGATGTGGGAGCATTGCTCATTTTCCTCATTGCTCATTTCTTAACATAAATACATTTCATAAAACTTTAATAATTTCTTTAGATGTTAGCTTCGAGATACTCCTTTTCTTCCCCCCCAAATCTCAGCAGGGAACCTGGATTCAAAAAAATGTGTTGTTTTTTTGGTTTTTTAGTCTCTCAAATTAAAATGTGAATCACTTCAAATTGTCTGTTTGTAGTTTATTTGATGATGATTTAAGAGCAAATCATTAAAGGAAGAAGATGACTTTGTTCCCCTTCTTGAGGAGACATCAGAAGGTCGAAATATGACATCACAGGACGAAGCTGTGCGATTACAAATAGATTATAATTACAGCATTATCTATTACAGGCTTGTGTTCCTGACATGGCTACAGTTAACATCAATCAACCAATTTTACACAGTTCATGAAAGCTACTCTGGCAGATTGTAGGAATAATAAGAATAACTGTCGTTACCATTAAATTCGCCATGCCTTTGAATCATTGAGTGTCTTTTTTTCCCCTTCTATAACCACGTTTTTAGGCGGTTCATTCAATTACGCCATCTCCACAGAGGCCGGCATGCCAGCAGGTCACAGATACTGATACCCGGCTGATCGACTCAGTGCTCCGAGACAACAGATCAATAGAAATGGAGTGACAAACGAAACTCTATCCACCTCACCTTTGATGGATTACAATAGAATAACAAAGGGTCAGGGCCACACACCTCCACCTTCATGTTATCAGACAGCAGTAAAAACGTGGAGGACACAGTCTGTGAAAGGAAACCTTCTCCATCTTCTGCTGACAAGCCGTTGGAACTATGGTACAACTCATTGAGTTGCATGCCGTTCTGCAGTGTCATCTGATATAAATAGGAAAAATGTGCCGCTAGAAGAAAGCTGCAGCTCAGGATTTATACTTCTTGGGTTTCCACTTACACTTGATTCAGTCTGATTGAATGTAAAATAACAATTTGAAAAACATCAAAACTACTCATTTGTTCAGAAGTCAGAGATTTTCACTCCTAATGATATTCATTTGTGCTTTATAACAATTTACATTTATTAAAGTTCACTTCATATTCAGTTTTATAAAGAGTTTGGTCTAGACCTGCTCTATATGTAAGTGTCTTGATGTAACTTTGTTATGATTTGATGCTATACAAATAAATAAATCTGAAATAAATTTGAATCATACTGTACAAAGTACATTGTGTGAAAGCTAAACTATTGTATAATAGTACATCACTTGTATATTTGTTGCATCTCCGTCATTTATTCCATCCCCTTGAATATATTTTATCCACTCTATTTAGCCGTCAACTCCTCCTGTTAAACAATTTTGAAAATGGTAGTTTGGTTTCCCTCATCACCTTGACAATGTTTGCATTTGTACAATAGTCCACATTTTATTTCTAAGTTTCAAATAGTTTCTCACAAATACCAGTTATCTGTAAGGACAATTTTGTCACGGTGGGTGGGGGTGTTGCCGGAATGAGGACCCAAATGCAGGAACCACAGACTGGGTGTAGAGGTGAAGATTGAACTTTGATAGCAAAAAAACCAAAAAACTACAAAATAACAGAGAGGCAGGCAGGCAGACCAAACAGGAAAACATACGCCGAGGGCCCACAAACTTACCCAAGAGACAACATGTGATCAAGGGACACAGAGAGACACTGGCCAAGAGACAGGGATCCGACATGGACTAACCAGAAGACAGGACTTAAATACAGTGACTAGACAAGACACAGGTGAACCACATTCGGGCAGGGAAGGCAATCAACATGAGGGAAACAGAAGAACAAGATTTTCAAAATAAAACAGGAAGTGACAACACAGACCGAACACACTCGGCAGAACTCGAAAAGTAACAGAACTGAAACCCCGACAGTGAAACTAAAACCATGACAAATTTGTTATGTTGGCTTTTTTATTCTTCCATGTTTCATGGAGCAAACACATGTTATTTGTATGCTTGCATATAATGGCTGATCACAACATCTTCTGAGTCTGAGTCCAGTACAGGTACTTTGCTAATGGTCTCCATGAAATAACTAAAGTTCAATGTTTGGAAACTTTTGTGTATTTCAATCCCCTATTGGTTTTCATCTGAACAGGACATTCACTGGAAATCCATTCAGGAAAGTACATAACGAGGAGGAGCGAAGGGATTCACTGAGGTCTTATAATCAAGCAAACACGCACAAAGTTTCTCACCTGTCAGTGAGGACAAACAGCAAGTTAAGACCTAGTGTGGCTAGTCTGATTTCATCCCAAATGAACTTCTCTGAATGTATCAGAGGACAAAAGACGGTTATGATGCTTAAATTAACATTGCCTATATTTTTAATGGGGAGGTGTAGCATGCCATTGGAACATGTGCTGTTACCGCTGAAAATAAAACAAATACATTAGTGTAAATGATTAGCTTCTTTTAAAAGCAGGTGGTAGTGTATTGTTTACTTACCTCCCTGAGCCCTTGATCAGCAATGGATCACTTCTCTCTTTATACTTTGGGGATCACCTTGCCTGTCTGTAGCACTCAGCCAAAACCCCATTAATTCCTACTGATGGCAGAAAGCTTTAAAAAAAAAAATGAGTCACAGATAGTCCATCAGCGAACATGATATAAGTTTACTTCAGCTGTACAGGACTGAACACTCACAATTTGTCAGAAAATCCAATAGCACACACAGAACTTTAAGGTGCCAACGAAAAGAGAGTTAGCGGCAAAATCACTGCATTCACTGAAATGAAGAAAGTAATGTAGATTTTTATTCAATTAGATTCTTCGCTGTATAATTATGTCATCTTGACGTTAACACTGAGTATTATACTGAAAAGATGTGCCTCACGCTATGTTCATTCGTGGTTGTGTTACACAGCGGGACTTCTTCTTCATCTTCTTCGAGTGTGACAACCAACACGCAAAGCACACAAACTGACAACAACCCAGTAATTTAGCCCAAACACTAGGCTATTGACAGAATGAATGTTAATCAATGACAGCTGATTAGACGCACCGCCGGCAATGTTTGTTATTGAAGCTGCGCTCAGCACCTGCTGAGTAGCTGTAGCTGATGTTGTCTTCACTGCTTTGGGGCACAGTACATCTTTCCAATCCGCTGAACTCACCCCCGTCACCAATACGACCAAAGAATATTTCACTGCCTCTTGCCAGTTTTTCTTTTCTTATGTAGGAGGAAGCTGCTTTTGCAGCCAGGTAAAATGCTAACACTGTAGAGGCTCGCTTTTAGCTACATGCACCAAGTGTGCATGTGGTAAAAGGTGAAGATATCTGCCTTATTTGTCACAGGAAGGATTGTCTACTGATGCTACTGTGCAGAAAATCAACAGGCAAACAAAGACATTTGGTTGTTATTGTGTAAATGCACAATTACACTCTGGTGCGCCCCATGGGTCTATTCTTGACTGCTATTATTCCTTCTGATCAGTGTTTTACCTTGTGTGCAATCATTTTCTTCCCAGCACAACATAAGCAAATGTTTTTTGAGGATTCTCTGTAAAAGAGTGCACTCCCTGAAGAATTTCCAAGCTGATGATTTTCTTTCCCCAATCATTAAAGATATTTAAACCATGATTACAGCTGCACGGGGATATCCTTATCAGTTTTAATTTCCTGAAACACCTGGGTACTATATTTGCTATTGGTACATTTTCTTGGGACTGTTTTCATTTAATCATCATTTGAAGGCATTTACAGCTCCGAGATGCTGTATGATAATTCCAAATTACAGTGATGGAAGTCTCTGCGATGGAGGGACGTGACGAAGTGCAAGAGTTTGGATGTGTTTTTGTTTGGAAATAAATGTGTTTTTGTTTGGAAATAAACGGGAAATAAATGGGACATATCAGGTTGCACACAAAATACTAATTAGTTGAACAATGTCATTGGTTTATTTATTGATATTGCCACGGTATTTTATTATTATTATTTTTTTTTTCGAACCGGTCCTGTTCAGCAGATGGGGCAGGAAGTATGAATGTTCCTGGTGCTTTGTTGTGTTGAAACAGTTCTACTACTGTGTTTAACTTTATCAGCAATGGCACTGGTTTATTGATAAAGCTCCCGGACTGAGGCTCAGGAGTGGATAAAAAGAGAGAACAGGAAGAGGATAGAGGAGACAGGAGGGAGGGAGGGAGGGGAGGGGAAGGGGGGTACCAAAAACATCGCTATGGTATTAGCTGAAAATAACTTTTTAAAAACAAACAGTATTCCAGTTGTATCGTTACCCATTGAAGTAGAGGTGTACGTGTCGCGTGGTGGTTTCTGCTGAAAGTGATCTGCCATCACAGTAATGCTACAGTCTGAGCGAGTGAACCCACAGGCCAGGCTCTCAAGGCAAATGGAGATTCAAAAAGTGTGTGAAAGCATCTTCAGTTTTGCTCAACAACTTCAGTCTTTCAGAGTTTTTGGATTTTTCCATCTTGCCTTCCATTTGTGGCCCACTCAGCCTACTGAAAACTGTAATCACTGCTGTCAGTTCTGCCCAGTTACTGATATAGCGGTCGTCTATCTCAATATCCCTTATTTTTCATTATTTCCATGCCTTTGTTGTCATGGCTCTGTCATGGTAGCTGCTGAGTACGTGCATGCAGAGACAAATGACTGCCCATTCTCTTCCCACATCCTTGAACATTTTTTTTTTTTCTCCAGTTCGTTGTTTATTTCGACTGCTCTGTCTGTGTATTTTTCATAGTTTAGCCATGAAAAGTGCTTTAAGCATGTTAGGATGTAAACAAGTCCACATTTGAGGCTGAAGGAGTGTCTGAGTTTATTGCTCATAAACTGAACTTTCCCTTCAACGTAAATGAGCCGGCAGGTTTACAAAATGACAACTTCAATCCTAAATGCAACTTAATCAAATTGTAATCTGGTACACAGCCTTTGAAGCACTTGCCACCTCCACGTAACAGTTCCTTGGACGACACCCTGTAATCGAATAATCCATGTGTAATAATGTGTCAGTGTCAACAGGTTCTGCACCTTACACAGCTAGACTCGCTCCATTTTTAGGTCAGGGCAGGTGTCCACTCTATTTTCTCCAAAAGAGAAAATTCAAACCATAACTTTTATTATCTCATGCTGCTGATAAATCTCTCACACGCTCTCTTTCAGCCATATGAGCAATTATTGAGGCAATGCAGTTAGTGTCATTGTTTCAAAATGATGAATTAACCGACCAGATGACAGTCAGCGCCTAAATCGGTAAATCAGTCCATATGCCACCCTGGGGGGACAGAGAGACATCTGTCTTCTGAAAACAGTTGATTTATTTACTGATCAGTGGCCACTTCATCCCCAGAGAAAATGTGTTGAGGCAACAGATATGGACCCAGTGTGGCATGCAGATTAGAGTACAACGAAATAATGCAGGCTGCTGAAGTATATTTGGGTTTTGTTTTTTTTGTTTTTTTTTGTTTGAGTTTGCCTGTTCTGAGATCCTGATACTATCTGTGTTTCTTCCTCTGCTTCCTTCTAAATGTCACCCGTTGTGATTGGTATCATTTAATAAAAGGAAATCAATACAGGGTAGCTGTGTTTACTCGGAGTTATCGTTTACAGATCAGCATCTCAGTCACTCTCACATCTCCTCTGAGAATCCGTGGTAGCAACGAGATTATGTGATGACAATGGGTGAAGCAGAAATTTTTTTTGAGGAAAATAAGATAAACAAATTTTCAATTACCGAGGCTGTGCCCTTTTCCTCTTTTTTCTTGGCCGGTCACGAGAAGGGAGCAGACGTGGTTGGCAGTTTTTGGAAGTTGCAAAAATCTGTTCTAAACCCATGCACACTTGTATATCGACGTTATCGGCCTTTCCCCGGATGTTCCTCTCTATAGCACATTCAAGTAATTGTTGGATTCCTTGTGTAACAGTTGACAAATCTTATTTACACTGAAGCTTTTGGGTGTAAAGCAGCAAGTAAATAGTTCTGTCACGGCTGAAACGTTTATTTATTTATTTATTTTTTTAAGCTTGTCCAACACGTTGGCAGACATCTCACGGAAGAAATGACATCTACCAGTGATAAAGCTAAACTCGATGACACAATGTTAGCTCTTACGCTCTTATATAAAAAGCGTGTGCATGTGCGTTAGACTCTCAGGAGCCCAGGTATGCAAGGGATTCCTGACACTGACATTATCGCACAAAGGAAGCTCACACAATTATAGTGTTGGGGAAAAAAAATGCACGCAAATCGAGTCAGCCAAATTTATGATTGCTATACACTGCTTAAATCTGGCTTTGCTTGGAAATGAACTGCTGAAAGCACGTAGCACAACAAAAGAAGCTGAAAGTTGGCACCCAGAGCCATCCATCTGCCTCGGACTAATGTCTGAAAACAAGTAAGAATACCAAGGGGTGCATTTCCTGCTCTTCCTAGACTGACTGTGTGGGAATATGGGTGCCTTTCCCGCCCATGGTGTTAATAATTCAGCACTTATGCATATATTCCATACAATTACTCAGCCAAAAGTAAAAAAATAAAATAAAATAAAATAAAAAAATAAACCCATAGCTATCAGACTGATGTGGAAGCTTGCCTTCTTGTCTTCTTTCTGCTTTATTACCCATTCTCAAAAGATGCTTGTGCTTCATGTTTTATTTTGTTTTTTTTTTTTTTTTTCTTTTTTCTACCGCAACCATTTCTTTCATTAGCTCTCTGCCATTCTGGTTTGGTTCCTACCGCCTCTCTCCCTTTAGAAACAACGTCTGCCTCAACTTGAAATGCTTACACGCACCAGCTATTTTCTGGATACACAGTAACCTTTTCAGCTGCTCATCATCGCAAATAAAATAATAACAATAATATATCATATGTACAAAGAGCTTTTCAGGACAATTCACAGAGAGAAAGAAAAACTTCGCTGAAAAGTAGCCGAAGACAAACTTTACATGGAAATTTTACATTCCTCCTCGACCATACGTGTAAGTGTTCGAGAAAGAAATGCCACAGTTTGAACTGGATTTTTGAGTGTTCAGTGTTAGCACATTACCGAGCTGAAAAATCAAAGAGTATTGCTTTACGAACACGTCTCACAGTAGATCACTGAGCGCAACACTGTGGTGACGGAGCAAAAGAGTTGACTGCATCGCTTAAGGCAATAGTTGGCAGAGATTATGTGAAAGAAAAGTTTCTCCGATTATCATCCTCTTCTTTTCCAGCTTGATCCATGAGAGCTACTTTTCAAGCTGCTGTCAGATTATCATTTAGATATTTGTTGGCATAAGCAGATTTTCAACAGCACTCCTGATATGGGGGGAAGTACAATAGAATATTTTCAGCATCTTTTGGGCAAATTTCATTTGCTTCCTATGGTTTGCAATTACCTCCTCAGGTCTGAATGCTGACAGGGCATTGTGCAATGGCTGTACTGTGAGTGACTTATATTGTGCACTATTGTATTTGAAATATGGTCGAGGAGGAAGTGGAAAATGCAATGGCTGATAAACAACTGTGGTGCTGGAGAGCGAAAACCTCATTATTGAAATGCTGATGTACTTTGGAAAAAACAACGAACCGTTTCAACACACATGTGCTCCACAGATAAGGAAATGTGTGGGTCTGTTTTAAGACCTGCCAAACACCACCACTACATGACATGTCACCTAGCTGTCGCCCAAACAATCCGAAGTAAATGGCTCTATGCAATAGTAGTGTCTACATGTAGGGGCCTCATCCTTTTTTTGGTGGCGTGAGGAGGGAGTGGGGGATTGGGGGGGGGGGGGGGGGGGGGGGGGGGGTAGTGGGGATTAAATTTAGCAGAGGGCTGCTGGTTGGACTTGTGCTACTGCCATCAGGGCTAAGTCCCTGTGCCCTGACCCAACAACAAATTATTTAAATTAAATTTTGGAATTGTTTGGGCCGCATAGGAGCTTTATTTGAATAAGTGTTGGAAATGTCACAACCTCAATGTGCCACTGTGACACAATCAACTTTCCAAAGGCAGCCTGTAAAGGATGGGTCAAAGTTAATTGTCGGTGCTTATCTGCATTTAGTTTAATCAGCTGATCAAACTAAACTGCTGACTATTCAAGCTTCATTGTAAATTTGTGATTCAGAGGTGAGAAACAGTTTTCAGCTTGGCTCAGATTTTGGAAAAAACATTGACGTTTCTGTTAAATGATTGTTGAAAAAGGGGCAACAAACATTCTGTCCAGGATAAAAGCTGCATGGTTAGGGTTGGTAAAAGTTTCAAAGTTAAACAGTCATGATGGACGGAAAAAAAAAAAAAAAAAACATGACTGCCAGGCTACTTATAAGATGCAGTAAAAGCATTTGAGTATTTCGTGTAATTTTAGCTCTGTTTTATTCTCGTCCAATTAATCATATCATCTGCTGTTCTCTCGTGATTCGCAGGAGGCTCATTCATTCATACATTCATTACGTCTTCGAAATCAGCATTTCAATGAAAATAAATAAATATGGTCTCAAAGCAAGTTTTGGTGTGGAATCAGAGTTGATAACATTTGTGTGTTTGTCATAACCCTTTTGTCAAAAACAGCTGCCTGCCTGTTGAAGAAGCTGGAAGTAGGACAGATGGGGGGGCGGGGCACAAGAGCAGAATAACTTTAAAGAGCTGAGAAGAACTGTAGTCAGTGTGATCGGCCCCTTTCCCATAATATATCCATTATAAAGATAAAGAAAATACATCACAGCTTCAATTAAATTTAAATTTGCTTTATTTCTTTCTTTTTTTTTTGACATTTTTTACTATCTCTGACAACTCCTGGGAAAAAATATATGGGTCTTTAAATGCGGTATTGTGTGTCTTTGACTTGCGACTATTCAGATGGAATTTTGCTCCACCACTGTGTGTCAAATCAAGGAAAATTGGTGGTTTTAGTGAATCTTTGAAACTGTGAATTTCTACAGGCCATGCCTGTGTGCTCTCTGTGGGACAGAGGTTACAGAGTTCAAGGTGGGCCTTGAAACTGTCACTTGTTGTGACAGTCGTCAGACCTTGGCACTGTGAGGGGGAACAACCCTGAGCTGTAACCCGCTCTGATTGAAACAAGAGGGAGAGAGGTCTTCTCTTCCAAGTTTGCGTTGTCATGCTCATGAGCACATTACATAAGGCTGCAGAAGTGAGTGCAAAATCAGCCATCATTCTTGACTACATTGTCAACGAAGGAGGAGCAGATAACAGAGAGGAGAGAGAGGAGGGGCCTCTGGTGCTTTTCTACAATGTCATTGATGTTTCAGCCTACGATGCCTTCGTTACACGGACTGAGCCGAACCCTACCTGCAGGGCGAGCAGGAAGAACTGGAGGAACTTGAAAGGGCCCTCGCGACTACTTGCATTGAAAAGCAACAGCACCTTCCTCGCACAGCCGCTTCAGCAGCAGTGGTAAGGGCTGTGCAGCAATCTGAGCAGAGCCCCCATCAAGTCCCACAAGGAGCCAGCACAAGGGCACAGAAAAGAAAGCGACTCAAAACAGGGACAACCTGCTGCAAATGTGGGAAACGTGCAAGTTTCACACGAGGAAAGTTTCCTACCACTGCTTTGAATGCAGAGACTAGTTTTTAGCATTTCATGGTTACAATGGTTATATTGTTCGTTGTTGTGAATTCCAACGGTGCCACTACATTCATTCAATTTTCATTTTCAATAAAACGTAAAACGTAAATAATGTTAATTTCCTATGTAAAAAAGACACGATATTGTGTAATAGATGTTTGGCTCCAACAACGAATTGAGCAAAGCCTTAAAAATACACTCTCCCTGCTCTCTGGAAGACGAATGCTCCATTTATTAATGCCAGATAGGCTATTTAATCATTCTAAATAGATCTGTGGTTCAAAATTTGCAATAGTTACTGAATACGAGGGAATTCTTAGGATGGTTCAAAAAGGTCCCTGATATGTCTGCTTATTAAGTTTTAAGCAGTAAGAGTGACTGACAAGCCCTGCAGGTCGAATACACCATATTTGACAGCATTTAATCCCCCAGTCAATAAATCATTACCAGAAATGTAATTACCCATTCACACTGAGGAGCTGCTTTTAAATAGAACAAACCAATAAGCATGGCTCATGTTCAATGACTGCAGAACATTTGAAGCCAAGGATGATTACATTAGCCTGGTCATGCAGGTGGGGACTAATTGGCTGAGCAGGCTGCACTCAGCACCTTTCTTCCATTACGCTGGTGCATCATTCAAATGTATTCACAGTTCACATTTCTTATCTCTATTAAATCAACTAAAAATGTTCCAAAATTCGTCATATGTCTCCAAGATAAAGCAGACACTAGTTGATGACATAATTAGGAATAAAATGCCCTCCATAATTATTGAATCGATTCATACTGTATCTAATTTTTGTACTTTTCCAGTATGACGAAACTACTAAATCAAAACTTTCGCAGGATAAGCTGAATGCTGTTTTGGACATAGTCCCAGCCACCAAGCCACGGCCATAGGTTTGGTTTCATTCATGCTTGTGTGTTTGTTTTATTTAGTTGATTTATGCAGCTCAAGAGTCACAACAATTCTCTACGTTACAAAGAAACTTATTCTTCCAATTTATTCTACATGAGCCCAAAATCCATGGCCATTACCAACTGGTGGAGACAGATGGCCACCCACGCTGAGTCCGGTTCTGTTCGAGGTTTCTGCTTCCAAAAAGGAAGTTTTTCCTCACCACTGTGCTTGTTCCTGGTGGGAACTGTTGGGTCTCAGTCATCAATGACATGAAGAGGATGGCCTAGACCTGCTTATTTGAGGAGTGCCTTGACACCACGACTGTTGGGATTTGGTGTTGATAAAACTGGCTTGTCATGCTCAAAGCCAGAACAGAGCTGACAATGATTTTTATTACACGAAAAATAAATAAATAAATAAATAAATAAATAAATAAATGAAATAAAATAAACACAATCATTTCTACTCTCCAACTACTGAATGTGCCTTTAAAATGTAAAATTGCTGACCGTCCGCTTGCATATTCTGACAAGAAAATTATTAAATGGATTGCTTCTGTCAGAATCTTTGCCATCCACAACCCAGTCAAACTTGTGAACAGATGTGTTAATTTGTTTACCTCCAAGCATCACAACCATCTGCCCCTGCAGTGGTCAACAGGCTCTGAGAGATGGCGTCTATCAGACAAACATCAGACAGACAACAGAAGGATGTGGCTGAGATGCATAGAGTGGATGCAGCCAGTCAGGCGGAAAGAACAGAGGGAATGAAATAGCACTGCACTGAGGAACGTCGGTGCAAAGCGAGGTTACGCGTGTGTTGTGTCTTAAAAGTGTCAGACTTTTCCCTCTTCCTAGTTGGGACGTAGAGCCAACGGCACCTTGATTTCTGCGGCATTTGTTATTAAATTGAATTAACAGTCTGCTACATGGATGTGGCGATAATTAATATTTAAATTAGTGTCAGCAATCATGCTGGTTGTCACTTTTAATTACTTGTGGTCAAAGTTTTGATAAAAAAACCAAACAAACAAACAAAAACATAAATCAAAAAGTGTTTCAGTTGAACACAGATGTTTATGATGCATCAGTTATATTCTTTATGAAGACAATAATTACCATAATTACTGCGTGTAAAACATTTGTGCTATTGATACCCCACAGCCTTGTCTTTACCTCGGAGGTTTGTATGTTGTCAAAACATTCCCAACACAAGAGCAATTTTTGTATCAGTGAAGTAAATTAATGAGTAGCCCGAAAGCTACAAACTCACTCTTACAGCCATTTGAACACAGACATGTTGTACGATCATAATACATAGTGTTTTCTTATTCGTTTTTTAACAAATATAAATATTTCCTCTCCCTCTTATATTTGAAACATATTTTCCAAAGAGAGTACTACAATAGGATATTACATGTAACATGTTAATAGGTGCTTTTGAATCAAATTTTCTGAGAACTGGAACAGAATCTTTAATTTTACGTTTTCTCTTTACGTTTTATTTCATTTTGTTTTTTACGGAGCTACTATTTGTTAAGCTGATTTCAAAGAGGCCCACATTGCACAACCTCTCTTGCATAAGCATAAGCATAAAGAGATTTTCTGTAGTCCAAAACTGCTGACTTTATTATACAGTTGAGTGATGTGATCCGGTCAACACTTTTATCACAAGTGCAAAGGAATGGTTATAAATGTTAACATTCAATTCACAATAAGATGGCACCAGATGGCTGCGTGAACATGGTGACCTTGTATATATGTATATATATATATATATATATATATATATATATAGGATACACTCAAATTGAGTCTCAGGAACATATCAATTATAGGTTAAAAGACTATGTAACTAGTAGGAGTAAAGGTTGGAGTATTTATAAAGTACAAAAATACTGAGTTATTCTAATGGAGGATTTTTATTTTCTTTCTTCTTCTTGAATGGTTGACTAATACCAAAAAACACCTACTCAAAATGCTCCACTAGTTCATCAATAAATATAAATCGGTTTAATTGGCGTGCTTTGATCTTGATCTTTTCCAATCAGATGAGCTCACCTTCTCAAAGGTGATCTGGAGACTTAGCTAATGCTCATTTAAGTCTCATAGCAAAAAGTCCCAAAATTTGCGGCAATGAGATTTTGCGGTTTTCCTTTTCAATAAACTTGAAGAAAGTTAAAATTGTCTTTGAAATTATGATTGTACTTAGAATGCATCTTTGAAACCCTTCAAACCGTTGTGCAGGGAGGGTGGGGAAATCTTCACTTTACCATTCAGACTTTTATATTGCAGAATTTAATGCAGGCAGCTTCTGGCTGTTTTCAGTTTTAATCTGTGTTTGAATTGATTCTCTCCACTAGAATGTACTTATTTTAGCATATTGTTAGCACATCCATTTATGTAGAAACCGTAAAACAGTATATGGTCGAATGTATAATGGGGAGAAAGCAGGTCACCATGTGAACTCACGCAGTCTGAGGAGTTTAAGTGGTTGCACATATCTTGAGTGTATGTCGTACGTCAAGTGAATATTGAAATTCAAGGCCAAAAATTTCAAGGTCAAGCTCAAGTCTTTATCGTCATTGTAAAAAATACAGAATTTACAACAATATTAAGATTGCTAACCCTTCTGTGCATAAAAGACAGACACACACACACACGACAAACACAACATATGGCAAATGAGTCTATTTAGTCTATTTAGTCTATTAGGTGATCTGATAAAGAGCAGTGGCAGAATAAGGTGAATCATTTTTGCATTAATTCATTTATTCAAATTGGAGTTTACTGTTGTGATGGCTCTTGGGAAGGAACTGTTCTTAAAACTTGTAGTCCGTGCTCTGGTAAACCTGTAGCGTCTGCCTGAGGGCGTGAACTCAAACAGTTTGCGCCCTGGGTGTGTGGAATCCCTGGTGATTTTCCGCACTCTGCTGAGGTAATGGGACGAGGCGAAGCCGCCCAGTGAGGGCAGAAAGCAGCCCTCAGGTTGTTAGAAAAATCATAGAAAATGTATTTCATTATAGCCTGTTTAAATCAATTCCAGATTTCTCTTTCTCACAATAGAAACGTATGGAGGCGTAGTAAACAAATTTCAGAGTTATTTTTTGATGATGGGAATTTGAGCAAAGCCTTCCAACCACTTCCACGAACCTTGCCAAAAACATTTTGGTTTGTCTCCACAAAGTTTCAAGGATTTTAAAGATCCCCTGACAGCTGAATTGAAACCAGTTTTAGAGCTTTGTGCTATTTGTATTGTTTGCTACATGCAGATTTTATTCTGTTTAGGAGCAAGACAGTTTTGATTATCATCTTTTTCTTTCTTCTGCTTAGGGAATTTTTTCTTCCCCAAGGCTAATTATCGCTGGAGCACTATCGAGTCCAAGCCATAGTACCAACATGGGCAAATGGCTTAATGTTCTCACTTTCACAGCAACACATGGCTTCAACTACAAGTCAACAACAACAAAAGAAAACATTTAAACAGTGTTTTACAATGAGAGGCACATTGCTTCTGGGGCAGGCTTTTAAAGTGCGGTCTGTGAATTAGCAGGTGATTCCAAGTAGATTCGTAAATAGATTATGTGAGCGTGACCACAGAGCCTCTTAGTGAGCTGTGAAAAGTTGCGCTCTTTTTCTATATTAAATCAATTCATACAGTTGTCTATGTAAACTCAAGCACTATGATTTGAACTTTCGGCTTTACAATGTTTTGCAAAACTATTCTGGTATGTCACAAATGATCAGCTATTTGGGAGGAAATGTGGATGAAGCTAAAGGTTAGCCAACTCTTGGACTCAGCTATATTTGCATTTTTTAGCAGCCTGTTTACTATGAAACACAGATAATGGACACAATCAATGAAGGGGGAAAAAAAAAGGCTGTTGGTGTTTTGTATCGAGCCTCACCTCAGCCACAGAAACTAATAATAATGCAAAGAGGTGAGCAGAGTCACACAAGAGAAAGAAGTTGGCAAAGACAGTTAACAAATTTGTACTTTTGTTTCTATAATACTTTGTAAATGTTTGCTTGCTGTGTTTGAGCAAATATTAATTTCTCTATAAGAATCAGGATGACCTCCTCAAGGGTGTATTTACCAAAATAATCATATGGATACTTCTCTTCAGGATCCAAATATGCCTGTGTTTGACCAGCTCAGTGCAGCTGATCCCGAGTGCTTCTTGATTAATGTCAACAGAATAATCACAGTCATCACTGAGAGGACGTTATGTTTCACAAAGCTGAAAGGAAGATCAACCGTGACAGAAACCTAAAAAAATAAAAATATAAATAAATAAATCATCATAATAACTGCACCGGCCCAAGCAGGATTCTCGCCAACTACTGTTAATGCACTGACTCAGTTTGTTCCATTTTTGTGTCTTCACTTTCATTCAAGGTTGTGAGTGTTTGTATCGAGAGCAAATTATGGATTGCTCATTGTTCAAACATTGTAAGCTGCATAATTGCTTTGAGAGGACTTCCAAGAGCAGAAATAACTCATTCTGTTATGCTGCTGCTCTTAGTCTGACCATACAAAAACAAGGAGGTGTGCCTTGCATAGAGAAACATTTCTGGGTGTTTTTTTTTTTTTTTTTGGTAATGCAGTGAAATGAGGTCAGCGGATTTGGTAGATGTGTTCCAGCGTGGGAGTTCACAGCCTCATTTGTCCTGTGATTGTGGTTTCCCAGACTGGGATCAAAGGTTTACAAAGCTGTATTGAGTTCTGTTCCATTAGTCACCATATCCAGTGTTTCATGGGAGGACTGGCGGCAGAATCATCCCCATCCCTCCGTTAGCCAGTGCTATGCTTCATCTCCACAAATAATCCTGAGATATCCCTTTTTTAAATTTGAACATATGACATTGAAATTTTTCTGCAACAGTAATTACTATAAAGACAACAGACGAGAGTAGCAGAGTTTCCCAGGAAGATGGCTTTGTCTTGTTCTTGTTCTGCTGCAGGTAACAGGTAAGCAAGTTAGCTGGAATGTCATCCTCAACACCCTCAAGCAAACTCAGGTCAACTGGGGTATTTCATTCCACCACTATGCTCTCAGTCTAAGTTAAGAATAACAGGAATAGGAAGTCGCTTGGGACGCATCTAAATGAAGTGCCTGAATGGCACAGGAGCCGGGATTCTGCTTCAATGGTTGGGGCCGCTAATCGCTATATTGCCGAGCCCTGCTACAGTGCGAAGGAAACTCATTTCAGTTGCTTTTATCTGTAATCTCACTCTTTCAGGCTTTACTAAACGCCTATAAATACGGGTCAAGGCTGGAACATAGACTAACGAGTAAAACAAGTGTGCTCACTTCAAACTCAGCCTGCTTCATCATAATGGTTGAGTCCAGCAAATGCTTCAAAGAAGGGCTATGTTTTTTGTTTTTTTTTTTTTAATTTTGTTTGCGCAACCTGCTATCAAACCATGTTGAGAGGCAAAAATTTTGACCGAACCCCCACAGAGAGGAACAAGAGGTGATGAATCATTTGAATATGGTCATTTTGTACACAATTTTAGCAAAAAGGCAGAGCTTTCGTGAAACTTTCAACTCTGCTATTTTCTATTTGAAATATGTCTTAATGCTGGATTGCCAGTTTCAGAGCGGCACAAAAATTGCTGGGCACAGCCCACCCTGATTGTGAAGTTTGATTGTGCACCAATCGACGTATTTACTCTCACAATCGACCTCTTTATCAAGGTCTGAACAAGACCCCAAGACACAAGGCATTCAATCTTTTAGAAATGTGTGGCAAGTATTGCCGAAGAAGCATTTAACTTTTTCTGGCCTCAGATTTACAAGTGCTGACTCTCATTTCCATTTGATTCACTCCGTAATTCATATACTGCGAGACTGTCATGAAGATCAGGACCTGATGAGGCCAGTAGAAGCAGCAGATTCTAGAGAAGTCACAGAAAATGACGCTATGTAGGCTGAGACATTTGGACTCCTTCCACATACAGAGAGAAAGGACCAGAATATTGTAATAATGGTATCTTCCTATTATTGTGCTAATGGTATAGGAATGCATTTGTTGAGATATTTTGGTAGTGTCAGCGCTCTATATATAAAGAGTTATTTTGCAATATAATGACTCAGACAAAAAGCGGTTGTCATGGCTGCATTCTGCAACATAATTATCTTCTTTGATTTAACTAAAAGCTCAAAAAGCAAATCCATTTGTTTGCCTGAATAGAAATTTGACTTCAAATCTCCTTAACTAATAAGACAACATGCAAAATCTTCAGTTTTCACTTAAGTGTGAAAAAAGCAGTAGTAATGAGGCCATTGACTAAACAGACAATATCCATTCAAATATACAGTGCAGTCCCACATTTTGCCACACTAGAGGAACTCATTAGCATGACCGCAAATTAAATAAAAGTTGCAACGGCTGCAGTGGGAGAAATAAAATGGCCAATTTATATGCAAATCTCAACCTTTTACAGACAAGAGGTAAAAATAAAACCGCTTTTCTCGCAAATACTGTAGGCATTACATATCCTGATGCAGAGAGTGATGAGCTTGTGTGCAGTGGTGGACAGTAACAAAGTAAATTTACTCAAGTACAGTTCTTGAGGAGCTGTAATTTACTTGAGTGATTTATTTTTTGGAAACTTTGTACTATTAGTCCACTAAATGTTTTTGAAGCCACTACATTTCTTGAAAGTACTTGTTACATTTGCGTTAGAGAATTCCATAAACTCCTTTCATGCACATCTGTTGTGTTCCAGTAGTGTTGCCGTAGCTGTCCCTTGAGTATTCGCCACTCAGTTTGGGCGGTGAGCTTGCAGCTAACATTCAAGCAGGAGAGGAAACGTGATCTGCTGCAGCTGTGGGCTTGTGAGTCATCACTTTGGTATAGGCAGTGGGGACGAGGTTGTTCCTGCTCTCCCCGATCATCTGTAGCCATAACTGAGCTCCATGTTCGAAGTCGCAGAACTAAAGAATAATTCTTATCGTTTTAACTTTGTTATTTGTCAAATTTGGATTTGACACGTTCGCCTCTTTCCCAGCTGTGTCCAACCTCTCTCTCGAGCTAAACACAGGCCTGCCTGCCTCTGCTGCCTGTGAAAGACTTTTTAGTGCAGCTGGGTGCAGCTTCACTCCGAGACGGTGAAGAATTACTTCACAGAACTTTGAAAACCAACTTCTGCTAAAGCTGAACAACAACTTCTTCCAGTTTGAACAGTAGACTAGAAAGAGGAGAGAAGAGAGAGAGAAGTGGAGGAGAATTCTCCTGTACTTTTCTCAAGTCATAGTTTAATTTACCTACTTACACTTTTATTGGAGTAAAAGTTGACCAAGAGGATGTGTACTTTGTCCACCACTGCTTGTCTGTTTCTGTGTGCGCTAATGGGGCCATTCAACTTTGTCAACATTTTCCGGTTTTCGATACATGTTGATGTAAAAATCGGAAAGACTTCTCAAAAGTCATTTGGCAATTTCTAAGACTTCATGAGGCCCAGCAAACATGCGGTTTAACTAGAAATTGTTACATTGGGATGCAGTTCACAGATGACCGTGATGAAACAGCAACCAAAATTTTTGTATGATTTTTTAATATTCATTTGCATTCAGTATGTCACAGCGCTGTTGCCGTAGCCAGGAAGTAATTTTCTGCCGCTGAGGTGAATACACATTTGGCTGTTTTATTAGCTGCCATTTCACACGTGCCAGAAAAGCTTCATGTAAATCCACTAATGCTAATTGCTAGCACGTCTAAAGGATTTCCAATGTAAATTAGCATTGAGCTAGCGCATACTTTTGTATGCATTCCATGCTAGGATAAAATCATAGAGATTTCATTTGTTATTATTTGTGGGACGTGACTTTGCTTTATTCGTGAATGTTGATTTACAGTAAAGGCTCTGAAATGGAGTTCAACTGCAGTCTTTATTGAACACCTATTGTCTTATCAGCTGAGCTAGCAAGCTGACAGCAAATGTTAGCAAGAACACGTTTACTCCCCTTAATTCAAAACGTCTTAATACACCGCCCAGCCAAGTAATCAGCTATCTAGTCGTATCTTATGCCACCTTTTATCTTCAATATCAAACCTCTCATCATGTCACAGTGTAAATTTGCAGCCAAGCTCCATCAACAATGGTGGCAGTTCCCCCGCAGCCACAGCCAAAACAGCTGCAACACAAATCAGGTAAGTGATCCAATGCCTGCACCGCTGGAGGTTTTTCCTCTGTTGATCTATGTCAGGGTGTGTCGGTTTGAACCCGTGGTTTGGCCTGTGGACAGGCTCTCTCTGTTGTGCAACAGCACTTTTCTTTCATCACTGAATTGAAGAAACATTGGGATGCATTCCACGATGAGTGAATCAACTCATTGGCCGGCCTGCCTTATAACACTGAAATCACCTCCAAGTTATTCTAAAGCAGCTGCGCTGCCCATCCAGGCCTCGTACTGGCACTACAGCTCTATCCTCCCTCCCATTCACAGAAATAGAGTCCCTGACTGGAAGCTAAATGTTGATCCAGTTATCATGTGACTAAATGTTCCAGGAAGCTGCAGGACAGTACAACACTGTGACTCAGCCTTGCAGCTAATTCTTCCTACTGGGAAAGAGGAAGAAGAAGAAGAAGAACGAAAAATAAATAAATAAATAAATAAAAAAATTACCCTGTAGCCAAAGCAATTTAAACTCATATCATCACCATAATAGGAGGAACAGCTGAAATATGTTGTAAAAGGTATTTTTTTATGTTTCAACATCATCCCAGCATGCAGTCTCTGAGCTGTACTGGACTGTGCAGGGAAGATCACTTATGCTTTGGAATGTCTTGGCAACGAGTGAGTGAACACACTAGCCGCATCACATGATGTAGAGTTTTGGTGTTTGTCATGCTTGATGTGAATGACTGTCACAAAAATTACACAGAAAAAGACCAGCAATTCATGAAGTGAAAACTCACGAATTCAGTGTAAATACCTCAGACCGCTTAATTACATGCGCCTCTTGATAGTCTCCGTTGACACTCCGAACAAGCTGGTTTAGCAGAAAGAAGTCGGTGCTCCAGAACTGCAGTCAGTATGTTAAATGCCAAACCTCCCGGTCCTTGTGTGTGTTGTTATCTGAAGCGGTGGAGTACTTCTTCTTTTAACTTTGCGGTCATTATCTTGGTCAGAAAGTGCGGAAATAATGCCTGCAACTCTCCTCTGCTTTACACTCTGCATGCTCTGGGTCAGCAGGTCCCACTTCCACACACTCTGCAAGGTTTAAAATGTCTAATTAGCAATTAGCAAAATTAAAAGACCGACAGAAACAAATTATCATTAAACTTAAACAAAACAAAAATTGCAATATTTGGGAATTGCAGAAATCACTTACAATTACAAATTCAAAGATAGCTGGAGTGCAGATAGAAAGGGCTCGCGGAAATAAATTCCTTGGGGTCATAATAGATCAGTAAGAAACCACGCATTAAACATACACAAACTAAACTATCAAGAAGCAGTTCAGTTTTTAACAAAGCAACAAAATGAAATGGGGGTGTGACAGCCAAGAAGTTACTGACTATATTATTTAACTCTCTACCAATTTATATTTATTATTGTAAGTTGGTTTTCTGTCTACTTTGTGTTTTGTTGTTGTTTGGTCCTTTTGTCTTTGTCTTTTATATATGTGCAGATGTACAGTATGTAGAAGTGTGTACATCTCATAAGTCATGGTCATTATTATTATTAGTAGTAGTAGTAAGAGATAGATAACTATTAATACAGGGAGAAGAGGGGGTCTCGATAAGTTTGAACTTCTTCCCAGTCCTTTTTTGTGTATAACCTTTTTTTTTCCTTTCTCCGTTGCCTGCTTTCTTTCGTTGTTTTGTTTTTTTTGTTTGTTTGTTTGTTTGTTTGCTTCTTCAAAAAAAAACGTTTTCAATTCAATTCAAAATACTGCATCGGCGCTGTACAGATTCCCTCATTGTAAGTTGATTTAGATAAAAGCATGGCAAAACGAGTAAAGTCAACAGAAATCAAACACACTAGTACCCCATCCAAAAAAAAAACAAAAAAACATTAGGACATGATTAGACGAAAATAAGCTCTTCAGCAACCTGATGCATTTTCCAGATAATAATTGTGCTCCATTTTGCTCCACTTTAAAGTTGTATTTCATGCTGAAATGAGATTCAGCGACCCACCATCCATATTCCAAAAGAGCAAAACTGGTATTTGAACATTTAGGACAAACTGCAAAGAACTGTATAATCCCTCCAGATACTGAACTGCAAAATCAATAAAGCCCTGGCACCAGGTAATCCTGCTTCCATTCCTCTCTTTCTCCCGCTCTCATGTACTTTATACTGCTGTCACACTTAACACTCTTGCCACTTGTAAAGTGACGCTAACATCTATTACCTTTGCACAACAACATTCATGCTCACACTCGCCAGCGGGCAATTTAGAGTTATCAATTAACCTAAATGTGACTGTCTTTGGATTTCGAGTGGAAGCAAGTGTATCCAAGCAACGCGACAAACTTAAACTCTCTTGACCAGGAAAAGTGCTGAAGGAAGTGTATGATCCCAATGTGCATGTTTCCTGTACTGACTGTCCAACAATAGAGATAAATGTAGAAGTGATTCACCTATTTGGTGCAGAGACAATTAAACACCCACAATACTGTTTTGTTTCTCAGCAGACGAAGCACTTTACACACAATTTCTTGTGTTGGTGCACCGTGAATGAAATATGGTCAAAGTGAAGGAATGGATCATACGTTATGTGACAAAACAAAATATGAGAACTACAGAAAATTGGATTTGTTAAATGTCAAGTGGTGATAAAAGTAAAGAACCCCGCCGCTGCCAAAGATGACACACGTCAAGGCTATCACATTCACAATGGAACAGATGGAGCAAACCATGTTTTTTTGTCCATTATTCGTCCGCCTCCCTCAGAGCATAGCACAGCAGCCCTCTGGGACATGGCCTCAAAGACAAGGCAGGGGACACACCCTGCTGATTCTCTTAAAGTAGATATTTTATCTTGCGTAGTCTTGATGTAGATTCAAAAGCGTCTCTACAGGCCAAGATAATCTAATGGATATCCTATGGTGCTTAACAAGCATGGAGGGAAGGAACACTTAGCGGTAGCCATTTGTGTTGGAGTTCCTCATTCCATTGTTCTCAGAAACTTTTCTAAAACTGTAAAAGTCCATGTGATATAATTTTCCGCAATTTTTAAGACTTTCCGGTCAAACTACTAAAATGTTAACTCTCACAAAAGTGGTTTATGAAACAGCAGGAAGGGCTTGACCTAGGATTAGGTCACTATGGGTCAAGCTACGAGAGTTCCTACACTTGCTGTAATACAACCAACAAAACTTGTTTTTTATCAGATGATGTGGAAAAATTATGAATAAACTCTCTCAAGCCCAAAGCACATTCCTGATCAGCTTTGGGTTTGGATGCGACAACACAGAAAAACTGAGAACAGAAGGGCTGCAATCTGACTTCAGCCTAAAGGAAGCTCATAAATGTTGTGGCTTTAATGCACATTAAACAAATTCCAGTCTAATGTAATGTAGTTCAGGTCTATATTTCATTGTGGCCAGGCCTCTGAGCGACTCGGTACAATTAGCCATAGTGCATCACAGATGATAACCAATTGTGCTCCAAGCTAATGCTGCACAGTCACACTGTGTCATTTTAAAGAAATGAAAAGGGTTTGTGTCTGACATTAATGCTGATTTTGTGACTGTCGCTTCTAAAGACTTTTGCCAAGTTGAAGCTTTCAGCACTGAAGGGTCTTTTCTTGAATTAAAAAAGTTAAATAGCGTTAGTGTAAGTGTGGGGAACCCACAGAGGATTATCCAACTCTGCAGTTGCCCCCCAGCTTTATGGAGCCTTTCATCATCTTTGTTCAGTTTATTTTCTTTCTTCATGTGTATATACATATATATATATATGTGTGTGTGTGTGTCCTAAAAGTTTGCTGTTGTGGTTCATTCCCACAGTTATTTCTACCCACAGAATAAAGTTTAAATAAATGGGGCATTAGTAACGGATTCACCAAGCGTCCACCTGGCGAACTACCTGAAAGTGCTGAAGAAGATAAATTCCCCGAGAAAGAAAGTATTGAAGATTGAATATACTGTTTATTAACATTTATTATTCAGGTTACTCTGTCTGTTCCACATCAATATATCTTTGTCTCGATTGAAAGAGTGATGTACTGCCAATTTGTAAAGGAAAACAAATCTATATTAAGGGCACACAGTATTTGTGATGGACAGACACACGTTCACACCCACAACTTCCAATTTCCCCACTGCCTTTGTGTGTAGTTAAGTAGGCTAAAGCTCATGTTTTTATTTACTTAGGTGCTGATTAGCTAGCTTTGCTTGTATCCACACATGGATTGTGGGAATGAATGAAGAGGTGTTATCTTAGCGGGCAGCACGTTGGCATAGTGGCTTAGCGCTGCTGCCCCACAGCAAGAAGGTGACGGGTTTGGTTGTTGCATGCTCTCCTTGTGCTTGCGTGGGTTCTCTCCGGGCACTCCAGTTCAATGTGTCCAGGGTACCTGTCCCTCACCCACCGTGAGCTGGGATTGGCTCCAGCACCCTCCGCAACTCGAAAACGGATAAACATTAGAAGATAAATGAATGTTAGCTTATCTTTAGGAGTTATCACAGCATGCCAGTGTTTTGTTTTTTTTTTGTTTGTTTGTTTGTTTTTTTCTATTGTGGTGGTTCACAGAGTGAGAAATTTGATTGAATGATTGTGAAACTCAAGTTTGTGTGTGTGCTATTTTCTTTTCCTGCTTCTTGTAAATAGAGGATTTTTTTTTTTTCATTGTCGATTTTCAGTATTTGTTTTATGTATTTGTCAACACTGGCTAGAAAATAGAGTGTACTAGTATTTCGCCTTTTACCGACTCAACCTGTTTTTGTGGGAGAGCACCAAGACAGTGTTATTGCATGATTAAAGCCATTTGTGGCTCTGTATTAGTAATTGCATAGCGTAAAATACATAATTATGGATACGATCCCAAATGAATGTAGAAGAAAATCACTTGGTTTTATATGGATGTACAAAGAGATTCTGTGAAAAAACAAAAAATACCTTGTCCTGACATGCCGGATACAAACATGAAGTAACAGGAACAGGAAATTCTATTGTTTTTCATGCACTTTCCACTGTTCCTGTGTGCTAGGATGACCTCAGCCAAGATGACTAACACATACGGTGTTGACAACAACAGCGAAGGTGGGGCCTCCCTCATTAGTGTGCGTCTGCTGGCACTCAGTAAACTCACTTGAGTGCGGAGCATGGGATGACCCATATTCCTGCCCTGTTATCTCTGATTGCTGCACGGTCGCAGAGGTTTGATGAAGTGTTTTCAGCCACCGTGCCATCCTTGAAGTGCAGTGGGAAAAGTAAAGGCAAGCATTTGACTTTCAAATGAGTCTGGCAGAGCTAAATTCAGAAGCCACGTATAGGGGGGTCTATTCTTGAACCTTGGAAACATAAAAGACAGAGAGGGGAGAAACATAAACAAAAGACGAAGATGTTAAACAAGCGTTTGGAGCATTGTCTCAAGGAACTTTTTTAGTGTGAGTCAACACAAGTTGCGCCTGTGAAACAAGTTATTGTAAGAGAAAAATGCAGCTGTTGAATCTGTTTTAACCTAATGTGTGTTATTCAGCCTTCAGGCAAAGTCCTGTGCTGTTTCCGGCTTCTTTGAATGGAAATAGTAGACGTGTGTCCGGCACGTCGCCGTCAACAAAAAACAAAAGACACTGAAAATGAGAGATTTTCGCATGCCAACAGAAGTCAGACTGAAGCATTGTAACATGCTTACCCACTCAGTTAAGCTTCAGTGAATGAAAAATTGCCTTGAGTGTTGGCGAACCCTCAGAACCCTGTAATGACTGACGGCTTATCAACAAGTAATCATCACGTCTTATTAAACCCAATTAGAGGAAGTGAATATTCACACAGTGTCGCTGATGAATGTGTGACACAGTTAAATCGAAAGTAACTTTTACAAAACGTGTCAAGTGCTAAATGTGTAAGGGTATCATGTGATTAAAATGTGTTTATTAGGCTGGTGCACAGACCTGAGCAACAACCAGACAAACATGAAGACACGCAGATAATAATATTTCCAGGTGAATTCTGTGGCAAGGTCACCTGACAACAACAGTCAATCGGCTGATTATCCAACATCAGGTATTCCTCACACTTCTGCATGAATTTTGAAATACATTGAAATTGGCTTCCATCCCTTTCTAGATACCTTTGCCCCCCCTGCCCATAGGTTTATTACTGTAGCACACTGAGAAGTCCTTGTGATTTTCATATCCGTTTTCAATATGCAAGCGTTTTTTTTCAGCTCATTACAAGATTCAAAAGGATTTTCTGAGGAGAGGGTAAGGACGCAGCCACTTCGAAGTCCCTGAGGTTTTATAAAACATTTTCCCAAGCAACATTCCATTTACTGTAGTATATATAGTGACAGATTTCAACTTAAATGTGTTTTTTTTGTCCAGTTAATATAGGAACAGAAATAGCATACAACAGTATTTTTCAGGCCAGTGCATAGGCACGTTGGGGGTTGGGACAAATACGAAATTATTTAATTCTGTCAACTATCTACAACTATCTACTAACTACAACATAACATTAACATATTTAACCTGTTATTTCCAGCATCAGCCTGTTATATGATTTCCCTTTAGCAGCTCACTGTAGTTTTGAATTGGTCCTGAAAATGCAGCATTGCACAGAGGGTGTACAGTACCATGAGCCCTCACAGCCCAGTTTAAGGATCAGGGAAATTGTTACAATCCATCCTGAGGGGAATGATTTACTTAAGCAAATGCATCCGTAATCCATTAAGTTAGCTAAAATCCAAATCCTGAGACCAAAGAGTCTGCAAAATTGTGGTTTAATAGTGACTGGTTTCGCTGTATCGCTGTTTGTGTTTTGAACTCACCATAAAGTAGTAATTTAAGCAAAAAGCTGAGTTGGGAGAATAAACTGAGGATAAAACATGTCTGTAAAAGCTTTATGTTCATTAACAAACTTATTTATGTCAAAAAAAAAAAAAAAAAGGCTAACATTGCAAGAAAATATGAATAAGAAGACCCAACAAAAGCCTTCTCTGTGTTCATATCGACTCTCGGTTGCTCTGCAGATTTAAAGGTTGCCAGTGAGTGACTGATGTTCTAAAAATAACCTTCTGTGGAGACTGTCAGTCCGTTAGCTACTGAATGAGATTCATGGTACACTAACTTCCAAGTAACAACAATGCAAGGTCATTGAATATTTGCAGGTTGTGGTCACAGCTCGCGGCACACACATTTTACAGACACGACATACGCCATCAGATGTGGCCGTAATTTGCAACTCCAAGTGGAGGAGTGTAGTCTAGACATAAACAGGGCCATTATATCTTTCTGCTCGTACTGCTCATAAAGCACTCGTGAATCTACACTGATATATCTGGCCACGAAAGTGAAATTAATAAATGTCCACAGCAGTGTCAAGACGACACATTTTGTGTTTTGTGATACATTTTTGGTCAGGGTGCTCTGTGACCATGCTCTAAATTATCGAGCTTCAGGGTCGTAGCAGCACGAACTCTGCACATGCTGACATAGCAATATAAAAGAAGAAATCCAGAAGTCCTTAATAAGACATACCGTCTCTGTTCTAATGAACACTTTCCATTAACTTTGTTTCCATGCGTAAGATTCCTTCTGTTTGGTGCATATGTGAACTGACAGAATCATTTTTCACTCAACCTGCAGCTTGTGGTTGCTCATGTTTTGACAATGGAAATTCAGCGGTGCTTTTCCAAAAGAGCTTTTACTCATCTACACTGTAAGCCGGAATGGTTTCTTTGCAGAATAATGCAGGTTCATTATAAATCTGACCATGCCTTATTAGTGCATTTGAAGCCTCATAGAAATCTCATTTGGCCTTATGAAATGCACCTGAAGCCCAGGATAGATTATGAAAGAGAATATGAAATACTGAAACCCAATGTATAAAGCTTGAATCTTCGTGGGTGCACTTGTTGGACAATGTCTTAGTCAGTTTTAGTTAAAATGACATGGCTCAACAATCTTAACAACATAATGATACTCACTGGGCTTTGACCCATGAAAACGATGAAGAAAACCCCAAAAAAACCCTTTAACGCGGTTAGAAATGGAAGAAACTGCAGGAAGAACAAAAACGCTGCGATAGTCCTTCGAGAACAGACACAAGCAATAGATGTTAAACATGGAACATTGTACAACAATACTATAGCTTTAGAAAACTAATGGTTAATGATTTTGGTAGAAATTTATCAGTCTCAAGGTCCTGTCATTATGACCCGATGAGTGCAAACCATTGATCCGCCTTGACAACCCCATACAAACACAAAATTCACTCATTCACGCCTAGGAGAAGGTAATGAACATTTTACTGAGTTTAAATTCAATGGCACTGCAGCTGACCCGCCGGTTGGAGGAAGGGCAACAGGTACAAGGGATGAAATGGTCAAAACGTAAGCCAGCAACTGCAAGCTGAAGCATGGACGGTGAAGGTTAATCCAGAGGAATGTGATAGGAAAAGGCTCTGCAGACTACCTTTTAATTCAGGCCAGACATGAGAGCGGACAGAATGAGAATGGAACAGAAAGTTAAATGAAGTCAGACAGGCACAGCCTATTTTTTATTTATTTTTTCACTCAATCATCACTGTATGTCCGGCATTCATATGGATAGGGAGCCAAAGGAAAGAAGGGAAACATGGTGTAACGTGGTCAGACTCGCTGAGCACAGAACAGACCAAACCTTAGCTCTTTTACACAAGTGAAAAAACAAAAAACAAAAGATACATTCAATGGTTTTAATGTTCTGATGTATAAAGAGCGAGGATCAAATGTAAACATAAGCTTCTTAGCTGTCACACTTTGAGAGGGGTTACTGTTACTTAACACTTATTGTGTTGGTCAGTGACTCAGTTTGATCTGAATATAGGGACTGGGAAATGTATTGATCCAGCTTTTCACAAGCACATCATAATTTGAGAAGGGCCATCAGCTTCCAGAGGAAGATAAAGCCCCAGGCTGCTCCACATATAACATTACTGATGAAGTATTATTGTAGAAGACACGCTGGGTTCTTTCAGATAAGCCTGACTGTAACCATGTTTCAGGCCAGATACACCATTTGGGTTTTTCAATCTGTCTTGGAGCAAGCTAAGATATCAGAGGCTGTAGTGAGATTGAGCGAGAGAAGAACAGAGGGGGAGTCTAAATCCAGAGTAAGCGGAGGATCATTCACCACTGTAGAACATTTCAGTATGAAAGATTGAAGAGGTTCAAGAAGATAACCGAGAGCTGCTGAAGCACAGCCAGTGTTGTTTGAAAACAATAACAGTTTGGATATCTGGTAATAATTCAATGATAATTACTGAATTATTAAAATCTGGATTATGGAATGGTGAACAGTTTAAAAACTGGTTGGGATCATGCCAGATGGATTGTCGCGCCCAAAACCAGCCAGCATTCTTAAGAAAGTTTTACTGGTTAAGGGTTGAGGAGGATGGTAGCAGGTTTTCGAAGCCAACGCTAACTTGGACAAAGAGTCCAAAAATTGACGCTCAATTAGTTTAAACAGATTCAATGTAATGCTTGAATGGTTTTGCAGAACAAGCTCTAGGGTTTTATATATCCAATCTCTTATGCTGGAGAAAGACTCTAAAACATAACAAACCGTGAAGCTAGGATTGTGCTTATTGTTTTTGATTCAACAAGAAAAAGATGGTGCTGCAGCAGTCAGCAGGGCGTGTTTATAATTCAGGACACACTCCTGCCATTGGCGGTACAATGATAATGATAATAATAATAATAATAATAATAATAATAATAATAATAATAATGCATTTTATTTATAAATACCTTTCCAGACACTCAAGGACACTGTACAATGAATGAAGATAAAAAATTAATAAAATCAAGATACATAAAAGAAACAAAGTGAAAGAAGTTAAAGTGATTGAGCAATCATAAACAGCTGAGTTTTGAGTTTGGACTTCGAGATGGGAAAAGAGTCTGAGCTGCGGATATGAGGAGGCAGAAAGTTCCAGAGATTTGGAAAATAAGAGTCTGGCTGCTGTCCCATGTATGAAATAGCTAACAAAATTGTTTTCAGGTGCTGTGAAGGCACCAAGGCTGAGTTCTGTTCGTATGAGATAATTAACTCAGAGACGACAGCCAAGCTCGCATGCAAGGGTTTGCTCGGGCATAGTATCAAGCGACTGGCGTGAACTGAATCAGGGCACTGTGAAAGTGAATTAACCTGAAACCTTTCATTAGGTATTCTGTTTTGTTGTTTTTTGACATCTGTACAATGACTGCAAAGAGTATTTACCTCCACTTTGTCAACTCTCTTCAAATTTAGGTCCTTGAGAGTGAGTCAGAGACGGGGCCAGAGTGCCGGGACAGTAAAGAGAGCTCTGTTGCTAAGGTGAGCGATGAAAGCAATTTGACACTTTAGAATAAACTGTGTAGACTGTCTCTGAATATTATGGAAATCAGTGTGGAAAGTGAAAAGGAAACACTTCAGTCAAGGTGCGCCATGTGATCAAAGGAAATAGGAGAGCATCATTTATCTAAAAATTTGATAACTCGCTGTCAGACAATCCCTGGGCAAACCGCTTTCAATGTGTAAATCACAATGCATGTTTAAGCCACTGTCATTTATTTTAAAGGCTGCTAGCTGACGACTATTCTACATTTTGAGTGATTTTTGAAGTGGTGCTTTGGGCTATGGGTACTTGCCATTCCACAGACAGCGAGACCCGTAGTTCTGTACAGTCATATTTATAATCGCCTTCAAGTCCAATGCCATTCATTTCAAAAGCGTGCCGTGCCTGCAATAAACCAAACCACAGACAGTGAAGTAACCCGCTTGACATCAACAACGTTTGAGAATTGCTGACACTTTTACACAAAGTAACTTTAATATCGAATATCCGTCTGTGTAAGAAAGATGGGTCTATCCAATTTGTCACTTTTGGCTGTAAGATAAAGATTGCACAGGGGGAGTGAGCAGAATCCAGACAAAGCAAATCAGCACGGTCACTCCATACCAGCTATTAACTGTACTCCTCATACATATGCATGAAGGAGAAGCTGGCACCAGTTCCACCTGATATTAGCTGAGGGCAGGGCATGGACAGAAAAACAACCATTCACACGCTCACGCACACCTCGAGGCACCTGAGAAATACCAAAAAAAACCAAAAAAAAACATAATGTTCATGTTTTTGAACTATGGGAGCAAGCCAGAGTACCCGGAGGGACAATGTGCAAATTTGGCACAGCTGACCCCAATCCCAAAACCTTCTTGCTGTGAGGCGACGGTGCTATCCACTGCAACACCACACCAAAACTTTCATACCCTTCATAATTTCAAAAGTAAAACACTCGGAGATTGTGTTTCGGGGGTTTATTGCACAAAAGCCTGCATTAACAGAGTAGCATGCTTGCAAAAACCCGTTGGGTCAACTACTTTGATAAACTGCAACAAATTTCCATTACAGAGGAAATAAGCACTTCTCTGTACGCAGGAAATCCCCTAAATAAGGCTGTAGAGAAGGATGGTATTGCACATCAGAATGAGCAATTTTACAAAGCAACCTTTAATATTACTGAATAGATTTTTAATTTTTTTTTATTTTGGATGACAAAGAAAATAAAATCTTGCAAAATGTCCCCATTACTGAATCCTTAAAAGAACTGTTGGGTGAAAGGAATGTGGTGTACACGATAGTTTGTGATTAAAAACACAAAGGGAAACAGTCAGAGGAAAACAAAGGGTGTTTGAGTTTTTCTGCGATGCATTTGTCTTTATACTCTATATTGTATGCAAAATTGTTTCCTGTCGGCAGAAGCGTTATCTATGGCTTTGTGTGTCTGATAAATTTGCGGTGAGGAACCCCTCAGGCACCTCCCATAAAACCCACAAACTCTATGCTGGTGAGTAACGTATCCCCAGGGTCCCATTCCTCTTTGTCCTTTCACCACTGCACTTTTTCATTTTCATCTGTCATTTCATATTACCCATCTCTTTGAAGCCCCAATGTCCACACTGAAAAGCGTCGCATCTCACAACAGTAATATCAAAACAATCCTGCGGGCAGAAATGGCTGATAAGCCCTGTATTTTGACACACAGTCTCTCCAGCCGGACACCTATAGGTGATAGGCGGTTCCTGAGAATGCACTAGCTTTTGGGGGGGTGTTCACACTTAAAACGCTATTGAACTTCTGCTTGCCTCAGTCCAGTGACGAGTCTTTTGCATACCTTGACAGTGCGATCACAGACCAAAGACAAAGTTATAAAAATATGTTTTCAAATAATAGGCAGTCGCCCAAGCATCACCAGGGAGAACATTACCTGCCACTGATGCTTTCTTTTGGCCTTTGTGTGGGACTTTTGACTGTCAGGTTTGAGCTTAAGCAGAGTAAAGCAGAAATTCATTAAAGGCATTGAAACACATCGTCAGTTGCTGAGTGCCACGTTTTGTCTTGCTTATTATCTCAGATGTATCAACTTTTTGAAGGAGGAGATAGCTCAAACTTTTAACAGAGGGATCCTGATGCACAGGTAAAATAGTTGATCATGCATCTACATGGATGAGCCATTTTATTTATTCATTCATTCATCTTCAACCGCTTATCCAGGTCGCAGCGAGTGCTGGAGCTAATCCCTAACCCTAACCCTAACTCTGGGTGAGGACACACAGAGACCAACAACCACTCACACTCACAGTCAGAGCTACAGACAGTTTAGAGTCACCAGTTAACCCAAACATGATGTCTTTGGACGGTGGGAGGAAACCCACACAGGAAAGGGGAGAACATGCAAACTGCTGCCATTTCACATTATGATTATGATGATGATGATGATTCTTATTTTCATTATTGTTATTATTTTGAACTATTATATGGATGCTGTAGTGAGCCTTTGAGCTGACTCATCTCCGACAAAGAGAACTCTACCTTTTGGATGCATGTGAACTGTTCCATAAATATCCTTTAGTAGTCGATATGGTTCAGTGACCTTGGTGAGGTAGGCAGGTAGGCAAACAAATTAAACACTGCATCATCAGATAGAATTACGAGAAAAAGAAGGTGCAGTCTTTCAGCTCTGTTTCTATGTGTAAGGTGTATTTACATGGCCTTAATACAACTGGATACTTCCAAGATCCAAAAGATGCCAGGAATTCCACTTTTACTATAATGACAAAAGACATAGTGATGAAATAGTCTGAATAAACATTAAAGATTAGCCAAGAAGAGAAATCAATAACTGAAGACTAATCCTGATATTTATGAAACTAAATGAAACGAGGGGTCTGGGGAATAAAAATAAATTCAAATCAGCATGTGCATGCATATATGGAAAGACAATGGAGGGTAAGTAGGATGTTGTGTGGGTGTACTTATCTGCTACCGGTTTGGAGTGATGGGTGCATTATTTCAAAAATAATCAGAAAGGGAGTAAGAAGAATAGACAGAAACACTATTGAAGAGTTTGTTCAAAGACAACTGACAAAAAACTCAAAAGAGTACGCAATGGATAGATGACTAATTTCATAAGCTCATTACATGATAGCTGGTAAAAGGGAAACTATGGCTTTCCTTCTGCAACTTCACAATTAACCCTATTGAGGATGATGAGCAATCACGTTTATCTTTCTCTTCCTCTTGGACACCACAGCGGCATAGTGGTTGGCACCGTCGCCCCCACAATAAGAAGGTCACAGGTTTGGTTCTCGGCCAGGGTCCTTTCTTTGTGGCGTTTGCATGTTCTCCCCGTGTCTGCGTGGGTTTTCCTCCCACCATCCAAACACATCATGTTTGGGTTAACTGGTGACTCTGAATCGTCTGTAGGTCTGAGTGTGAGTGGTGGTTGGTGTCTGTCTATCACCCAGTGTGAGCTGGGATTGGCTCCAGCACTCCCTGCCACCTGTAAACGGATAAGCAGTGGAAGATGAAAGAACGAATAAATAAAATTATTCATCCACGTCTGGATCCATCTCATCCATTTAACATTGAGATTTTGATGATGACGTGTTCATTTATATATATTGTTTCTTTACACTTTTATTGTGTTTACTCTGGCAGTGTCAGATACTCTCAGAATAATCTGAGAGCTAATCCTGGTGACAGACAGCTGTCTGAGTTCGATCGAGTTGATCTTCAGCTGTCACCGAACTGGAGACTGAGATAAAGTGTGTGGGAAATGTTGCAGTTGAAGTTCGCGGTCACACTTCTTTGGCCAAAAAGTTTGTGAACCTGCCTTCAGTGGATATTATAAAAGACAAAACTACACATAAGGTCATAGGCACATTCTGCAAACCCCCTGATGCCCATGCAAATCAGTTTACTGACATTTGGTACTTTCACCAACACGTCATCCTGATTATATAACAGTCACTTATGATAATTGGACCGTGACTCACCAGAGTCGACTTCTTCATAAGCTTTCATAAGCACCTGTATTCTGTGCTTTCCGTTTGACATGGAGTTGATGTTTGAGTAGGTCCACAACATTTTCATAAAAAGGTTTAGCACTAAGTCTATACCGCAGATGTGGAATTCGGCCAATTCGGAGACCAGTCACAAAAGGTTCACCCTGGATGTCATACCGATGTCGTGTGATATGATTTTCAAATCAAGAGAGACAGGTTGCACACCAAAAAGCACAGTTAAAAATGGACTCGTGGTCATTTGCACAGCAAAACATGTCCATTTTGGGCCACTCTGATGGCCCAAACACATTACGTGTTACGACTGTCACCGAATATAAAACGAGATAATTGAAAAATGTGGAAAACAAAGTAAAGACAATTCTCCACAAAGACAGGATGCCAAGTGGGCATCCCCACTGGCTGATGAAACGAGAGATGTTAATTTTTTTGATCGAATTTTGGACTGCTTTTTTTTAACAATTCCGTATGACTATCCTTGAAATTTTCAGAAAAATATGACTGCTCATAAAAAATAAATAAATAAAAAGATTGCTCCAAGAACTTTTCTTTGATTCAGGGCTAGCGGTTGGGCAAAGCCGATTATTATCTCACTATTGTGTTTGCTCTTTTTAATTTAAAATGACAAGTGGAACCACCCAAATCGCCCTGATCAAAAATGTACACAACCTTAAGGTTTGGGCTTGATAATATACAAACAAATTGATACGTGGGTTGAAATGGCTCTTGAAGGTACCTGTCCACATTTTTGACCAGTTTGCTTGTAATTTGTGTCTGTTTATGGAAGGCCAGTGGGTTTCTAGGTTCTTGACATACCCCTGCACATTTCATCCAGTGCTGCACTGGATACTGAGGTAAACCAAAGGTACTATCAAAGATACTATGACAGAAAGTCGTTCATCCTTATAAGCAAGGAAAAGAATATCAAAAAAGATGTGTAAGATTATAGAATGCCAATCAGTGATCAAGAAGTGGATCAAGAAGGGAGTCTGTTACCAAGCCACAATCAGGTAAACCAACAAGAATTTCAGCAACAGCTGTCAGGAAAATTGTTTGGGATGCACACACACACACACACACACACACACACACACACACACACACACACACACACACACACACACAAAAAAGTAACTTAAAATGGCAGGTTTCTCGACAGATAAGTGGTTTGGCTGTTTCAATAGGTATAATAAGCAGGCACTTGAATAAAAATAGGCCCCATGGTCAAGTTGCCAGAAGGAAGCAATCAGACACCAGAAAACAGCCCGTTTACAATCTGCCAAACAGTGCTGGGACAAGCCACAACACTTCTGGAACAAAGTCATTTGGAGTGATGCAGCACGTTATCGGACAATGCTGGAGGACAATTTGCAGTCATCGGCCTGGAAGTTGCACACTGGATGCACTTGGGCTTTGGGCTGATCCAAACCCCAAGGCCAAGTTGACCCGTCGTTGGCTGCAGCAGACAAAAGTGAAGGTTCTGTAGTGGCCGTCCTAATCTCCTGACCTCAATATCATTGAGCCCTGCTGGGGAGTTCTCAAACTTTCAATTCACGCAAGCGGGCACGAGAATTTACAGGATTCAGAGGCTTTTTGCAAGGAAGACAGGGCAGCTTTGCCATATGGCAACCTAAAGTGCCTCATCCACAGCTGGACTACAAGCCATCATTGATGCTCAAGGGGGAAATGCACAGTATGAAGAACTAGGGATGCATGTAAAACTTTGAACAGGGACCATCCCAGCATTTTCTCTATTGTTATGTTTAGTATAATGATCGCAAAATTTTGAGATACCTCATAGTTTAATTCGAACCCTCTTTAACATGAAAGAAAAGTATTTTGCCTGATCACTCGTGTAAATTTATGACAACAGCGTTACATTTGCATATAGATTGGGCTCATATGGTTGGACAGGGGACATGTTGCTGTTGGGAACCATAAGAGGAAAAATATAAGGCCCTAATGGCTACATCACATCACAGAGTAGTACTGTTTCTTTCTGCGGTCTACACATACCATCGAAATCTTCCCAAATGCTGAACATTATTTAAGAAATGAACATCATTACATCCGGCCCAAAGCACTTAAAGTGCCATCTGCGTAATTGGCAGCAAGGAACACCTGCAAAACGTTTCTGAAACCCGAATTGCTCAGGATGATGTGTGCCCTGTCATAAGAAGAATATGTAATTATTTTGTTTCACCAAATGACCGTGGTTTGTTCCTCTGAATGTCATTTTGTTGAAAAAGGGAACATGTCTGCTGGTATGTTCCTTTCTTCTGTTTTCTGTTTGCAGCGTTTACAGAATGAATCTAGATCATTAAATTAGCTCCGATAATATTCCTGAGGTGGAAGCAGACAAAGGCGTTGAAACAGAATAAAGGTCAACATTTGTGTTCGTGTCAAATTAAAGTTGCAATGTACAAACGAAAACAAATGAAATATCACTACAATATCCAGTTTCATCTTTTGACTAATCACTCTTAAAATGTAATTTGTGAAAATAATTTTCGGAAAATACAATCGCAACAATACATTTGAATCCATCAGAATCCATATGAAATTACACACCTCCTTGCAAAAGTGATCTGCCAGAACAGATGGGTCTTTTTTTTTTTTTTTTTTTTTTTTTTTTTTGCAGTACATAAGAAAAAAACTAAAACATTTGGACTGCTGTTGCTAAACTGAGTGTCCAGCAAATTTCTCCTTGCCTTCTGGAATCCTTAAAGAGCCTCAACCACTCCCTGGATAAAAAGAGAATCACATGACATCAGGCCTATGATGACATGAAAAACTGGTAGGGTGAAGTCAAGGTGAAAGCTTCCACCAGTGCTCCCACCAGTCCATGGTTATGGAAACCTTCAAAAGGTTCTTTGCATATTTTATAATCCTCCACCGGCCCTTTTATTGCTGCCACTGTCACTTTGCTTGCTCTGCCTCTTTTGCTCAGCCTGAGTATGTACCTGTGCACCGCGTGCAGGCTCGTGACGAGCCGCTGAACTTAGTGCCGCGTGCTTCTGGGAGCTTCCTGTGTGTGAGCGAGGAACCGTGTGCTTGCACCGCGGCGTCTTCTGTTTGCTTCAGAGGCACCAAAGCTCCCTATGTCTCTTAGTAAATGCACTTCAGTGTGTGTTCTCACAGAAGCTAACAAAGACTAAAGCAGCGAGAGCACGAGGGAGGACTGACTTCCTTGTGTGGCGAAGCAACAGCTGTGTTAGATGAACTGATGGATTTGTTTGCTCTGTTGAGTCAAGGGCGTAACTGAAGGCATACCTGGGGCCAGATTTTTAAACGTTTAAACGGTAGCATTTACACACAGGCAAAAAAGACATGCACACACCACTTCCAAACAAACAGTCCACATTCATGAATTCATGTTTTGTTGTTGTTGTTTTTTTTTGCAAAGACAACCAAAGACAAAATGTGAAATAAAGAGGCCAAACTTACTTTATTATCATTATCAACTTACACAGCAAAAAGTGTATGTTAATTAACAGTAATAACAATATTTTTTTTTTTTTTTGCATTGCACTTTTCAAAACAGTTTTATTAGGTTTGTGTTCGTGTGCTCGCTGCTTTTTATAGCATTGTTAAATATTATATGATCATAATTTATGTATTTTATGTAGATATTATTTTAGCATTTAGTAACCATCCTGTCTGTAGGCTAATGAAGCTGTCTTGAAATGATCTAACTCAGTTCAAGGTTCAGAGAAATACAGAACCTTACAGTTGAACGTGACACTAAAGTTTTCAGATGAGCTCAGTTTGTAACTGTTGTTTCTGTTGTTTCTTTTGTTGTTCTTGTACTTGCGGCACAGGCAGTCGCTTTGTTTGCAAACTAATGAATTAAGGATGCATCTTCAAGAACTTATGCTGTGTGGTGGGAGTAGAACTAAGGGTTGATTCTGAATTTCAGGTTTTCTGCTTGCACGTAGTTTAAGCTACGAATCTACAGAGTTTTATGCATCTGCCTTCTGCTGTCAGTCCCCTTCTTCTCTTTGTTGATCAGCAGATGTTAAAGTATTTAAAGACATTGTTAAAATAGCATTGTTTTGGTCGAGTTTCTAAAATGTAATGAATGTATGTAGCTATGTTGACTCAGGAGGCTGATTATTGTCTTGGTCAGGGACACTTAGGGACAGATCCACATAGTACGGATTGTGCAGACTGTTATGATTTGTGCAGAATCGGTTCGGACAGTCTGCCACATTCTGGGATGCACTCTCATGTATGTGTTCCTATTATTACTCATCATTATTATATATATATATATATATATATTGGATTGTGCATTATAAGAATCTGTGCTGGCTCTGTTGTATTGTCTCAGATGTTGTCTGAATGTGTTTGTGTTTGATTTATTTGACCGTCTCTTGAACAGGCTGAGCTCTGAGGGCGACTGGAGAGCCCAGAACTATACCCTACGTACAGTGTCAGCAAAATAATGAAACACGCGAGCATGTAAATCCATTTTAGTAGACAGCAAGCATGTAAGGAATGACACTGCTGCTAGCCTTAATTTTCATTTAGGAGCGACAGCCAATATGTATTTTTAGGAAAAAGTAGACAGGATCAGGATTCTGAGCCAAAGAGCAATAACGATGTTATTAATGATGGATTTGTTCACACACATCCCTCAAACCTTTGCCACTTACTGAATTCAAGACTACATATTTCTCGTGAAAGGGGCAAATGGTTCGTTTTTATAGAAATGTATAGATGTGGATAGCTTCTCTGCGATCGTGTTATGTGTGTACACAAAGTCACCAAGATAACTGGCTAACAGTCTAATCTTTCTTTCGTTGTGCTCAGGACCACATATCTTGTGTTCCAGTCTGTAAACTTTATTTAAACCGAGACCTTATGTGATACTATCTGCATGTCCAATAACACAACCCTGATATCGCTACATTCACCTTTCTGTGTGATGTACTGTACAGTCCAGTCACTATCTGGATGTACCATAACACAACTGACGACATTCCAGCGATGCCACACGGGCCTCGGGTCGTTGTCTTTATAAAAAATGACTGAAAGATGACTTAAACAGAGAATGCACGTGGAGGCCCTTTGACTGCTTTACACTTAAACTTTGTAATATAAAAAAAAAAAAACCTCTTTCATCTTGCATCTACTCACAAGCATGACAATGTCCTCAAGTTTTTAAATGAATTATAATATCTAATTATAATATATATTATAATATATTATATATGTTTAATGAATTAAACAATTAATGGCTGTTATCAGAGATAGTTCAGAATTAATCACTGAACGTTTAAGTTGATGTTATCTGCATGATGCATGATCTACAGTATAGCCAGCAACTTCTTCAAAGTGTAGCCATATTTTTTCTCTGGCTGCAGAGGACACCACAGACAGCGGTTGCCGACCTCACGGGAAATCACGAAACACAATCACAGGTAGTAACGTCACAGCGCGTCACGAGTGGGTGTGTGAGGAGTTACTCAAGTCCTCCTCAACCTTGGGTCATTGCACCAGTTCGAGCATGTCAGAAAAGCTCCTTATAATGGCATAAGGGAGGTGATTTGGTGCTTACACAAAGGCAGCTAAGTTAAATGACTGAGGCACTAGAGATGGAGAGCGCACTCAAATCACAGACCAGCACGGCAGTCGGAAAAGAGACCAGTTTATTCCAAGAGTGCTTGGCTTCTCGGCCAAGTGCCACGTGTGGTGATGAGACAACTGCAGGGCTGGCCATAAGATCTCTGATGAGCCAGGATGTGAGCACAAGGAAAACAGTAAACAATTTTAGAGGAAATATGTGCTAAGTCCTTGGCATAGTCAGTGGTTGTCTAGGCGACGGCTAATAAAAGTCAAGGGGAAACACTTTGCCTTTTTATGTTATTGTGTTGGCAGTTGCTAACAATTGCATTACACAGATTGTTGTGAGTAAGACAAACGTTTAGAACTGGAGTTAAATTTCCCTGAACCCTTAACCACACACCTTGCTGCGCAGATAGGAAATACGCTACGGAAATGCTTTTTAATCTCTCCTTCAAATCCTGAAAAAAAAAAAAGAATGCTCCCTTTAACATGTCCATTCATTTCCTGTTCATGGAGGCACAAGAAAAAATTAAATAAGGTAAGGATTACTTATTATATTATTCCTCATTTATAAATAAAGACATGTTGCACATTTGGCTTTAAACAGCGTGTTTTAGCGTGATTTTTAGAATCAGAAATACTTATTTGAATGCTAAGAGGAAAGTTCTGCAGGCTTTTTCAGGACAATACATCTAATAAAATCATCACACATTAATTCACGAGGAGGAAAAGACATGAAAAAATAAATGAAAAGTAATTACACCTAAATTCCCTTTAGCACTGTACTAATTTATTAGTATTATAATTCTCTGCTACTTTATACTGCTACTTTAACATTTTAATGAAAAAAAGACTGTTCTTTTGACTTCACTCTATTTATCTGACATCTATGGAAAGCTGTAGTTTAGTTTTTAATGGATAATGTAAATTAAACGTATCTAAAACAATGCTGTTACAAATCAAAGCAGAAAAACAAAAGACCAGGGTCTAAATGGGGCTCCTTGTCACATTTCAAATGCCCACGTTAGTAAAAAAATGCCTCTAAGTGTTTCGACCACTTCCTTTGAACCGTTCAAAGAGGGCAAATCACCCGTGTTATGAAAAAATTTGAGAAAATGCAAAAAGGGGAAAAAGTCATACTTTTCTTTTTCTGTTATTTCTTGCAGTTTTCTTCTTTAGTGGCACATCAGCAGTGCTGTGCAGCGACCCTTACAGATAGGTAAGCGAGGACAAGACTATTAAACGATGCACAATCAAAAGTTGGCAAAAACCTCAGCTACCCATTTAGAATGCTCAAGTTGCTCCACCGTTCCCTGACATAACAGTGCAATTGTGCCAACTGTTACATTGTTCAAACAGAACGGGAGTGAACTGTAGAGGTTAGCGCGAAAATGGAGGGACACTCGGAACGGAATAGAATCAGTTCTTGGTTTGTGTCACATACAATAGGCCTTTATAGCAACATACTTTTTGCTTTCTACAAGGAAAAAGCAGCATCCCAGGAGCTCGTGACCGTGTGACAGAGGGTCAGCGTGAAGAACACCAGGGGCCTGAAAGTGAGTACTAAGTAGAATTCAGCCTTCCCGGCTGCTATTATTTACACCTGTGCCTTTCCTACAGTGACCTGTCAGAATGGGAAAGGTCAAAGAAACCTCAAGGTTGCTATTAAAAATTGGCAGTGGGTGTTGTCGTAACTTTTTTAGTCGTTTGGAATTCAGACTGTTTTTTCCTGCTCTCTCTAGATTAATTGCTTTCACCTGAGCTCCCAGGTGTAAATCACTCCTCGATTAGAAGGCTGACGTGAAAACCCGGCTCCCCATCCAACCACATTCACTCCACCCCACACTGCTACACCATTAAATCCCCTGAACACTTCCTCTTCATTCTGACTGACATTTAATTAAAAGTGTTGGTGAGGAATCAGAAAAGGACGCTGACGGACAACTGAAGGTAAGACAGAGCATGAATTAACAGCTCCGGAACGCACTGGACTCTGACATCACGATGTACATCAGTTAAAAACAAACCTATGACCTGTCATCGGAAGAAGCCATTAGATAACATGGCATGCGTTGCTGGTAGTTTTATGGGTGTCTGTGCATTTGGAACTGTACATGTATTCATCCTGCACGATCCCGGTAGTGATCAACGTTTTACTGTATTCATGCTGTGACCTAAAAACCGAGGTGTGTAACGAACTGTTGTTTTTGCAAACTGACTAAATGAACTTGTTTGTCATTCCAATGTTTTGTTTTTTTTTTTTTCCCAACCCTCCGAAATGACCACAAAGAGCATCCCTACAACAGCAGACACAAGAGGCCATGGTTGTCATGGTTACAACACTAAACACACAGACTGTACTGACAATTGTGAAGTAGATCACTGTTGCAGTGGATCGGGTTGGTGTTGGTAAAGATGGTTATTTGGTGTGGAACATTAGTGCTGTCCCCACAACAAGAAGGACGCGGGTTTGGTTCCCGGCCTGGGGCCTTTCTGTGTGGAATATGCATGTTCTCGCCGAGTCTGTGTGGGTTTCCTCCCACCATCCAAAGACATCATGTTTGGGTTAACTGGTGACTCTAAACTGTCTGTAGGTTTGAGTGTGAGTGGTTGTTGGTCTCTGTGTGTCTCTTTGTGTTGGCCCTGTGATGGACTGGTGACCTGTCCAGGGTGACCCCACCCTCACCCAGAGTGAGCTGGGATTGGCTCCAGCACTCCCTGCGACCCGCAAAGTGGTTGAAGATGAAGAAACAACATGAATGCTTCCTGGGAATCGAACTCTGCTGTCCTATTCTTTTTTTTTTCTTTTTTTTTTCCTAATGATACATTTCCAGGCTTTTCCTTTTGCTCCTGTCATCATTCATAAGCCTATGAAGGGCGTGTGTGGACCCAAGTGAAAAAAGTACAAAGCCCAAAAAATGAAACTCTTTAATTCAGGAGGTGTCAAAATGGGCTAAATCCAAAAGATTTAATGACACTAAGAGACGGGAGATGATGAGACACAGGTGCAGCGCGAGGATGTGATCAAACAGAGGAAACATAACCGAACCCAGGCTACCGAAATAAAACTGGAAATACATGCAAATTAAAATACAGATCCTGACACAGCCATTCCTCAGCACTGATAAGGCCAATTAATCATACACTATGGAAAATAAACTCCAGGACTGCATGTGTGGTCAAAGTCATGAGAAACTGTAATCAATTCTGTCCAAAGCAAAAGAAAGGATGTCTTCCTGAAAGATTTATCATAAATAGCATAAATGTACTTAGTAGGCTCTGCATATTTAGAAGTGGGAGAAAAATGGCATTCATTAGGAGAGGTCATACCCTCATACATTATTCTTTCATTTCACATCATGTCCCTGGAAGAGGATACAGTAATGTCTCACAGCACGCCAGCGCAAGTTTGGGCACTTTATCATTTATGTAACTCACCTCAGTAAATAAAACAGAATGGCTGAAAATTGATTTGTACAGCAGGTCACTGGGCTGGTGAAAGCTACTTAGTTAAGTGGAGACAAAATTCTTCAAAAGAACAACACGTTCTCTAAAGAAGCGCCGACATATCCATCTCTGTCAAGGATTTACGAGAGAGAGCAGCACCAGCATCACACACTGAGCCTGAATGACCATATGAAGCGCTGGCGGATGTTCCACTGAGCTCCCTACCTCTGGAAGAAAAACAAGGAACCCATGATCTCCTCCACAGCACTGAGGAAAGCAAACGGAATCGCTCGACTTACCGGAGTTCATTAGACATAAAAAATTCTTCATCGTCTGTCAGAAGTGGCTGGGAATCCTCACAAGAAAAATTTGTATGAATCTGTTTAGCACTTATCTTGGAGTGTTTCAATATATAGTTTGACAAATTGTGATGAAGTGATAACACAGGTCCAAAATTTTTTTATTTCCCAGCCCTAGCATGTTCCTTGTGTTTTCTTAACTTAATATTCCACAATGCCAAAAAAATTGGTTTAAAAACTTCAGTATTCGTTTGAAAATTATCTCGAAATCCAAAAGCATACCGTTGACATAAAAGGAAAATTGGCTGTTGTCACAGCTCTGGTCAACGGCCCACTTTCCCCCAGCGGACTCAAAAGCACCACAGGGTTTGATTACACAGGGATACTAAAGCACCTGAACACAATCTCAGTGGATTTTCATCTGCTCCAGGTTCAGCCCAGCGTTTCCCCAGAAATAACCCGCCACTTTGGTGACAGGGAAGGAAGCAACACACACCAGTCCATTTTTCCTAATACATCAGCAAAACAACAGAAACGACACAATTAAAATGGCAATTCAAAATTGAACGTCCGATTTGCTGGCCACATTGTAAGACAGAAGTACTGACATCGCATGGCATATTAACTGATGAGAAGCTGCCTTCATAATTCGGTTTGGTTTTAGATTAAACTTTGTGTTGAGCCATGCTTTGAGGTGCAAACGTAAGGATGCTTATATACTACAAACAGAGATTACTATTAGAGCCACACAGCTAGCATGATTTCAATTATCCATTTCTGCTTGGGTATATTTGGCCGTTTTCTACAGTGACGGGAGCATTTTAGTTTTTAAGGTGCAAATATGATGAATTTCCTGATTTATTGGCGAAACGTTTGCGTCCTCCTGAAAGTGTGTGGGTTTTTAATTTTTTCTTTAACTTCTGATTTAGCGGAATCGATTTTCCCTTCCTTGTGGCTGATTTACCAGAATAGCATATTATTAGGTTTACACATGTTGAGGTGTTAATCAACCACGATCATCCCATTAAGATGAATGTTCAAATCCCAGACTGTCTGGATTTTTAGATGAAAATTAATTCACTTGTGAGTTCACTTGTACACGAACATGATTGATGTCATTATTTCCACATAACTAGATTTTCATGATGCACACTGACAAAGAGTAAATCACTTAGATGACTGTGATATGGATATGGTGCCTGCATGGCACTGTTTACTGTCAGATAAGATCCCATTTTATTAGAAACAATAGCATGAAGTAGAGAGCAAAATCAAATTATGTTCAACATTGTGCTACAGAGATAAATATCCTGCAGTCAGCAGCTCTTTGCATCACATTAATTCTTTGGCAAAGATTAGCGTTATGTGTACAGGAAAGTAAAGTCGAGTCGTTTGTCTTCGGATTGGACCCTTCACCAAGAATTAATTGTTCTCCGTAGGCAGAAGAATAGCAAAGAATCTGACTCTATCCAGACTTCATTTGTTATAATTATCGTGTCTAAAAAAAAAAAAAACACACAGAAGAGAAAATATTCTGATGTGTGGGATAATTTGAACCATTCATCAACTACAGCTGCAGTCAAACTGCTTACCAGTTCTACTAACAGAGGTGGAAGTAGACCAGAGCCAGAGAGTTCAAATTCAATGGTACTGGGCTGTTGTGTAACTTTCTTATTGGTATTTTCTAAGATTGTTTTTCCATTAGCATCATGTCGGTACAGTGTGTGGAAGCCTTTTTTTTTTTTTTTTTGCTTCAAAACTAATTTAAGTACAGTAAAATAATCAGTTTGCAGGGAGTTATTGATTCAAATCCTCCATTTTTTTTTTTGCACAGTTAAAGTATCTAGTGTTGTTGTCTTGAGAAGCTTGTTTGGGCAAATAAAGATTCTTAGGATTGAGAATGGAGTTAACATCTTATTTCCCCAGAAAAGGAGTTCCGCGAAGGACTCCACAAAGCAATAATTGTGATTTAAAGGGAATTTATTGCACTTTGAATCACTTACGTCCATTGTTTGACTGCTTTCTTTTTCTGCATGGCCTTTGATAGGAGATTGTTGCACATACCACTACTGACTGTCGATCAGCGAGAGTGTAGAAATAAAACGGGGGTGTGAAATAAAATTACCGTTGCTACCGATGAAAACTGGTAGGCTGATGGATTATATCTTGCACAATGACTCTTATCCTGATATACTGCAATCACTTGTGAAATATAATACATTGTAACTTCACTTTTGCAATCACACAGTTGGTTAAGTCTCATTCTTTTGCGATGCCATTTCTGTCACTTAAGTTTTTTTTTTTTTGTTTTTTTTTCTAAGCCACAGATCAAAGACATTTATTTTCCTTGGCCACCTCCTCCTCTTGTATCCTAATCCCATTAGAGAAATACGCTGCAGTGTAGGAGCATGAGAACACGAGTTAGCTATTAGCAACATTTGCAATGGAGCATTTCAGATATGTTTAATACTGTAATATTATTAGCACTGCACTGCCAGCTGCACATTTCTACTTCACCATCTTTTTTTTTTTTTTTTTTTTTCTGCTCAACTCTCTGACCCAAATTGTTGTAATAAATCTTCTCCCATTGCACACACATTCCATTTATTCTATTCCCTCTGAGTATTTCCTCAGGTGAGAGACTTGGCAAGAGACCAGCATATTTGACCCATGCTCTTTCCCTCTGACAGGATAAGAAGCTGTCTCACACTGTACACCGACACAGACACTGACCAAGCTCGGCAGGCTGCAGAAAAGTTGAAGAGGACTCTCACTCCCAAGTTGTCACAGGCAGACACTCGGCCAGGACCCTTTGACATCGCAATATAAAACATGAGGTCCCCTCATAGCAGTTTTTTCAATGGGGAACGTATTGTGATAGATTCCCGTTTTGTTCCAGCATGTGTTGGGCAAGCCAGCATTATATTTTAGGTTTTTAACTGACAGTCAATCTTTTCTATATTAAACCACAGAACATATATAAAAATGGACATATATTCTGAGGTTGAGGCCCTAAAACCACAAGGAAAACATTTACAGAGCTAATAAATCAAGTGAGAAGTAGGGACATTTTCACATAAACTTACAATACAATCTGACCTCCTCTTTTTCCCTACCGCTGCTGTCTCCTCCTGTCACTGCCTACCTGGTTATGTGATGGAATGCAGATTTGAAGACCGTTCAGCACTGGCGTCACGTCCACTGTGTACAGAGTACAGAGCAGGCCAGATCCAGCTCCACCTCTGTCCTCAAAATGTGGTCTCTACTGGTTTATTGAAACCAAACCAAAAAACCACTGAAGACACAGCCTGCGGTTTATTGAAACCAATAGAGATGACAACGGCTAAATACATCTCACAGCTTCAAGGCAGTACTTCATAGCAGGGTGACACGCTTATAAAACCATACCACAGTGGTATGGTTATGCAAGAGCATAAAGCTAAACACAAGACCGAACTCTCTGCTGTGCGTTTGCACACTTGCCATCTGCCACAGCTACCTCCGCTGTTAAAACATTTGGCTCTCTATTCATTCAAAAAACACATCGCCTCCAAACATAATACGAGGAAATATAATCAGAATGTCGCAGTTTAGTTGGAAGGAAACATGAAAGAACCACGTAGTCGCCAGGCGTGTTTGACAACTGCATGTTTGCGAGGAGCTGGGAGGGGCTACGTATTCCAAATCAGAGACCTCATCTTTACGCAAACAAGTAATCTTATTGCAAAATCAAAGTCAAAAAAAAGGGTTAGAAATGACTCCTGCAGGACCGTGCTGAGAAGAGCGTCACAGGGATTTCCTCTGATATTGGTGGAGTTTGAAATTGCACACACAAAGTGACGGATGCCTTTGTCTTCCTGTTGATGAACCTCAGGCAAAATCAGCAGTGCTGAAGACGCAGCCTGCGGGTGCGTGCATGCCCTTGATAACAAAAACTGTACACAGCTTGGTAATGGCGACTCTTTTGCTTTTTTACACGATTTATATGTATAATTTGCTCAGGAGGAGAAAAATTCGTTGATGGTGGCAGAATGCACGAGGGAATAAAATTAGATGAAAAATTCTGAAGCCGCGATCCTCGGTGGGGCTGAGGGATGTGGCCGAGGGAGGCTCTCCGTGTTTTTTGTACTGCATCTTGAACAGGCTTGCTGTGCCCAGGCAAATAACAAGAGCAGACAAAGATCAGAACTGACTCAGACTCTCTCACTGCCTCAGTGGAAAAGTGTGGATGTCTTACAGTTGCAATGAGTGTTGTGATCCCGGAATCCCATCCACTCCTCAGCAGACTCACCATATCTAAGGAAGTCTCAGCATGTGCTGCCCTCACCATGACACCTTTATCTACAGTGTTGTAGATCATTATAAGAGAGGGAACAGGGAGAATTAAAGCCCCCAGACTCTTGGCTCTTGAATGGAGTCATCTTACAAACACGTCAAACTGTGGTTTCTGCTGTCTGCTGTTCCTCTAGACAAGTTTGGAGCTAACTACATTAAGACAATCCAATTAATACTTACCTTGAGTAACACATACCGGACATTTAGTTTCAGCTGTTTGTCTCACTCGCTGGATCTGTAGTAAACTTCTGTTGAGCTGAACTGAGAAAACTTCAATGTTTTTAGAATTTCTGATAAAACAAGAGCAGGAATCAAAGACACTATCTGGCTAAATAAACATTTATAGTCCTGTTGTCCTCCTCCTACTACTTATGCTGTCAAACCTAACTTGTGTTTATACTGTATCTGTTGGGGTCTAGCACTGGGAGCTGTGTTGTTAACTCCGCTTTGCTGCTTTGTTCCTCCTGTCTATTGTCTGCAGAGTGGTTGCGGCCGCGTGTAGCTTTTTTAGGTTATTCTGCATTTTAACTTCCTTTATGTGAGCTATACAGGCATCATTTTTTGTACTTTGTTTTTTTTTTTTTTTTTTTCACTTTAATCCATTCAGAAGCAGTGCACTGCTGCCGGAGAGTTTAAATGTCGACTAAGACGCAAGCATATAAATGATGTGAAGGACACAAAGTTGCCAGATCAAACCAAACGGTTTTCTGGGAGGATGGATTGGAGGGGGGGTGACGGCTGCGCTGAAACGCAGCGGGTCACGCAGGCTATCTGCTGCACTGATGGTTTCAGCGAGATTGATCTCACCTGCTTTTACTCTCTTGCTCCTTCACTCACCCTCAGAGAGAAAGACATCTGAATTCAGCTCATCAAATATTTCCTCAACATTAATGTCCTAAAAACTAAAAAAGAAAGACAAGGTGTGAATCCCAATTCTCGGTTCTGAGCCAAGTCTCTCAGGTCTTCCTTCAACTCTAAATCCAGGGAAAGAAAAACAGTTACATCACCTGGCAAGAGTGATGGTTACTATTAGAAATGGTAAAACTATCATGTACAGGAATCAAACATTCCCAGCCTTTAATACAAAATATTTGTTAGACATTGGCTATAGGAGATGAGACATCACTCAATCATAACAAGGATCTTTGCCCATTGCTACTGTTAACTTTATTTTAATGCTGTAAAGCGCATTTATTAACAGTTGTCTTGTTTCTTCAATCAATTCAAAGAAAATGTAAATCTGAAAGATGTATTGTAACAACCTCTTCGTGAAAAGTGCGTGTTATCTTTCTGTTAAAAACAATCTTAACGAGAAATAAAAATAAAAATAAAAAAGCTTCTGCCAATATGTTCAAACTGCTTTTTGAAAAGCTCAAGCCAGCATGAAGCAATCAACCAGCAACACAATGGCAAATTAATTTGTCTATTAAGTAGCAGCAGAACCAGTTGGATATCAAGTATACCTACATAGTAATTTCTGTAAAAGGAATCAATATACAGCCTGCCAAAGCATAATAGGATTTGTTGTCAAACTAGAGAAGTTTTCCTTGGTGGATCCATCCATCCATCCATCTTCTACCGCTTTTCCGTTTCTGGGTCATAGGGGGTGTTGGAGCCAGCTCACACTGAGTGAGGGCAGGTCACCAGTCCATCACAGGCAGAGACCAACAACCACTCACACTCACACTCAGACCTACGAACAATTTAGAGTCAATGTCTTTGAACGGTTGGGGGGGACATGAACTGAACCCGCGACCTTCCTGTCGTGGGGAAACAGCACTAAGCACTATGCTGCTGTGCTGCCCGATTAAAACATTAAGCAAACAAACTTGGGCAGCAGTAGCTGCCATTGTGTATATCAAAACTGGCTTTGGTGATCTTGATGACAGCCATCATATTGAAGCTTCCTGCTGAGTCAATTTGTTCTAAAAAGCTACAGTCATGGACTTTAAGTGTTTCATTTGTTAACCTTTAAGCGTGAGCACAATGGCCTGATATAAATGTGAAGGAATGAGTGTGCCTTCAACTGGCTTGTTCCAAGTGAGTGTGAAATGGGGTATTTATATTCAGCAGCCATTACAGTCAGTGATATAAACAATTTCATCTTGGTAAACATGATTTAGTGCAGAATGTGGCAGCTCCATTACTGATGTTTTATGGAGCTCAGCAACAGGTGTGTTTGTCCATATTAATTATGAATTGGCACTGACACTATGTTTGTTACGCCCATGTGTTTTACTGCTATAGCTGGGGTTTGGGGACAGATGTGTCACATTAAACAACTTAAAGGGGTCATTAAATTATTACGTCTCTCGCCTTCCCTGAAATAGAGAGCCCGTTCTGTCGTTCGTGGGGATGATGTGTAGCATGAGGCGTAGCCTGGTCTCATTCCTCAGGCATATGAAAGCTCCACCAGCACAAACAAGCTTTCGAATTCGTTTCCAGGTTTAAGATTGTGACCCTCCACTTAATCAGTGCTGTGACCATTTCTCAGTTCAAGACCATCCTTGACCAGAGAAAAGGGATACTGTCTCCACCCCATGATAAAAACCATTTTACCACATTGGCTTTCTCACTGAGGTCATGACACCATGGACAGGATGAGGGCCATAATTTGGAGCTAGTAAATAAACATTTGAGCCAGTATTACATTCATCACTCAGACATTTATACAGACTTTTTAAATGTTTAAATTAATGCATGTCAACTTTTTCAATCATCTGGATAAAACATCAACCGATCTTTGCAGAACTGAGAAGAATTTCATCAAAACCAAGGTTGGCGGTAAAGGTTGGCTAACAGCAAAAGGGGACAAAGTGTTTGCTGTCAGTCCCCAAGGCTCTGGAGTGACTTCATCATGTCAGCACAATCTGTGACCTTAAAAAAAAATCCCCTTTTCAAAACACACAGAGTTTCTCCTGCTTTAACCTTCTGTTGAAGTTTTCCCCTTTATCTTAAAATGACCATACGGATTTTGATTGTTGATGTTTTCACGATTGATTGTTTCATCAGCTTTTCTTCACCTTGGTGTTACTTTATTCTTGTTGTTGTTGAAAATTTGTTTACATTAATTTTGAAAAGTAGCCATCTCCTTCACTGTGCCTTGCATTTCCAATACTTTGCAATTTTTCTCCATTTCAGAGGTTCAGTTTCGCCCAAAAATCAACCTTATCTCGACCACGCTATACTGTTTGACCACTGACACCATTTTCTGTCTGCTGTGGATTTGTGTTTTGGTGACACAGCAGGAAAGTCTTTGGTCATGATATAATAATTTAACTGCAGACAAACGTGATGACCTTGAGCATCAGAAACCTAAAGTCAATCCTTAGTATGAACTGACCCTAATGGCTTCAAATGAAAATCTGTTGGCATCATAGAACATCTGAGTTTTGTCAGCTTGGTTTTGGAATAGCTTTTATTCTTGTAATGAACAGGATTGTTCGTTCTTATTGATCTACTTTTAATGATCGAACTTGTCCATACTGTTTTCAAATCCACACTGGAATAAAAAATAAAAGCAAAGCAATGACAATGTTTTGTAAATATTGTAGAGTCACTTTGTCTCCCGCTGATAACCCCAAAGGCATAGAAAAGAATACACAAGTAATCGCACATAAGCTAAGCTTTCCATGCATTTAAATCCTCTACCTCGACAAAAGGACAAGGACACTGACTCAGAAAAAGAAACTTTGAAGCTAAATAATGTCATCTCCATGTTTTTTTGCCCTCATTTCCATTACAAGGCTCATTTTTACTGCACTTGGAAAAACAATGGCATTACTTTTAGTCAGCCAATGAATTTTCTTCAGAAAAGCCAAAGAAAAATGACATGAGCACTCGTATTGGGTGGGAGATTGACAGCTCCTTGCTGTTAATAGAGTACTAAATACATGATGATACGCAATTATAAAATATGAGATCAACTTGACCTTGGTAGGCATTTTGTAATGACAAGACTGCAGAAAGGAGAAAACTTTTTGGGAGTCTAAGAATAAAAAAAGAAAAAACTACAGTCTTGCAGAATAAGAACATTTTCAGTTACTGACAGACTGACAAAATAAACCTTTCAGATATTGTACGCTTTCATTCTCCAGCATATAGTCCCAAAATGCCATTTGGGAATTGCACAGAGGTGTTAGTCAGGGAGGAACATGTTGATTTGAAGAAACATGGAGAAACGGTTGGGAAAAATTTGCTCCAGCTGTTGAAGAGGCACATTGTGTGTCTCACATGTAACTGCAATGGTCAAGTTTCCAGAGACTGCTCAGAATTAAGAGGACATTTGAGACATTACATTACACATTTAGGCTCATTGAACTTTATGCCGCCTCTTTCTAAAATGTTCATCACTTGATTTTGAAAAAAGCAACAAGAGCTACCCATTGAGGTACCCCAACGTGCGGTCTAGAATATTTGCCTATTGTGTATTTATTATATGTAGTCTGATATCTAAATAAGATGAAATCTACTCCGTTGTGATTGTTTTGATAAGACCTTATGATTTCCTTTATAAAATAAATGCACCCAGCACATTAAGTTTAATGCTTTAGCTTCATCATCTGTTGATCTACATCCGTTAATCTTTGACCGGTCTTCGACTGATTTAAACTATGAAAAAAATAAAATAAAATCATTTACAACAGTTTACAACAGGCTATAACACACCCTGTATGCAGTGTGACAACATCAGGACGAATACGGTGTCTGGCTACCAGAAAGCAATCAGATGGACTGTGGTCAGCTGGTTAGACAGCAAAGTTATGCTTTTTACATAATCCTCTTTATCTGATGAACCTTGAAAAGGCTTGAACCTTTTAATTCAATCAATCCCTTTTCACCTTTTTCAAAAAAAAAAAAAAAACATGTTCACTTGTCCAGTGACCAAAGGTGGGAGAAGTTTCCACACAAATGTCAGTTTTACACACTATTACAAATTGTTGCCAACGAAAGATGTGGTCAAACCTATTTAGTACAAGTCAGAGCAATGACATTCACGAGTGTTAAAGTTTCAAAGAAAAGGAAAAACAATAGGAGAGATAGAAGAGGAAGAGGAAACGAAAGAACAAGACAAGAGGCTCCAGATGAAATAACCACAACGTAACAGACCACGCTGTTTGAGAAAACAATCGTTTGCAGCTCCATGACCAGGGGGAGGCTTACATGGAAAACTGATTTCCTCAGTCAGATTTATAGATTAATATGCTATTCTCTTCAGGTCTTTGGCCTTCTTGGCTTTTGCTGGAAGTTTCTAAGAGCTCAATGCAGATGTTCAAAAATGTATTGCTCAAAATAGTTGAGGTATGAAAGGCTAACTGTTACTGAGCTGCATGTTTTTAGGAAACATAAAAAACCTTTACTCTGTTTCAAAGAGAAAACATTTCTGAGAGCTACTGGATCTGAACAGGGTTTTCCTTTTTGTTGTGTTGTGTGTGCTGACTTGGATTGAGTTTAATGTAACTACTCATTTGATTGTGATTTGCTTTGTGTAGGTTTGTCTGTGAATGGTGTGTGATTTTGAACCCAGTGAATACGGTTTAGAAGTTTGATTTAGCAAGAGTCAGAGGTTTGGTGAGATGTTTTTTTTTTATTTTTTGTTGTTTTTTTTTTTTGTTTTTTTTTCATCTTTGAGGAAGAGAAAGGGAAGCTTTGAAGAAATTTGCTTCGTCTGCTCTGAAATATGGTTCCAAAGCCACTGACAATTTAACTAGGCTTGAGATATAAGATTAAACAAGAATATTTTTCACCTCCTATACCCATTGACAATTTCACTGTGAAGATAAAAGTTCAAAGGAAGTATGTCAACATTGAGACTCAACCAGCTGATATTATAGAATAATCCTTTTTGTTTTAGTTGACAATTTAATATTCTGATTCTTATTCATTTAGATTGTTAATCATGATGACTGATGCCTCATACCGGTATCCAGTTAAGCTGAATGCAGGCGTTTCAAGAATCTAACTTTTGTCTTGCTTAAAAAGTTTATTTTTTCCAAATGTGTTTTTCATGTGTTTACCAGCAACTTGTATAGCCATTCCCTGTAATCAAATCTCAGCGCAATCATACTTCTGCCTTCTTGGACTGTAATGTGTCATTTTGCTGCAGGTGTGCTACCATTATTTTAATTTGTTCATGGATGATTACCTGACCCCATCTCTTCTGAACTGGTCCTTATTGTGGCGGTGGTGAGGTAATCACTCTGCATTCCTCTCTGCACATCAGGTGTTGACTCCTGAGGAATTCAGGCCTGGCTGCGCGACTGAATGCACCATCTGTCAGCGAGGCGTGGAGACTCCCACATAAAAGACAGGATTGTTCTCATTTTGGAGTGTCGTTTTTGCAGGACCTTTGATTTCCGTAGTTGTCAAGCCTTTTTTCAAATGTTTTGAATGAAACTTCTCGAGAAAGGCCTGCATCTTTATCTGTTTTCCACAACAAAAAATTGAATGATTCGGCTGTTGTCGCATTGCAACGTGGGACTTTGTTATTTGGTCATGTTTGTAACTCTTGTGGCGACTTTGATTATAATACAACACACTTGTTATACCTTTTATTTCTTTCTTGTCAGCCCTTTTTAGTTAGAATCATCTCCTCACCCACGTCGTACATCCCCCAGTGAACATACAAACTTCCAACACAAGACGCCGATTAATGAATTCCCCCAACAACAAAGTAATCTCTGGCAGCAAAGCCAAGAAAAAGATATTCTGGATCAGTCGCACTGAAAGGTCAAATTGTTGAAAACAAAACCTTTTTCTGTTTTGTTTTTTTTTTATAAAACACAGCATAAGTCCTTGATGATAATGTTTGTTTTGCCTGGGGTTCTGATAAACAAAAGTCCAAAGTTGAACCTTATAAAGCTTTTCAACTTGGTCCTCTTTTGAGGACACACACATAAAATGACCCCTTAACAGACCGTTAGCTCCACATAGCTTAAATTTGGCATCATTTGATGTTTTATCTCACAACGTTTTTCTGTGTTTGCATGAGCTTGGTTCTATTTCAAGGTCAACAACACAACTGGCCATTGCCGTTCATGACATTTCAAAAACGAAAAACAAAAACAGAAAATGATGATTGTATGAGGAGTGGGAGCCAGTGTGCTGTGAGCCATTTACCACAGAGACCAACCAACACAGCAAGCTTTTGCAGCTCAAGTACTCACCGAAAATCCTTTTCCCTCCTTGTTGGGTGTCATAGGTTGTAATGACTCCTTTTAAGTGGAAATAATAGGTAATTTTCTTGGAAACAATTGAGATTTGTCGAAGGTCGGTTTTGGTTTCAAAGCAAATGTGATTCGGTCCCAACAGAGAGTAACCCAACCCTGATCCCAACCCTGCTATTTTTCAGACAATGTAAGATTGCATCGGCTTTGTTTGGATTGAGTTGATAAACTGTCTGATTTCCTTCTCTACCTGAGTTGAACTTTGTCACAGCAACATCACCTCATTCCCAGATCTTAATAAAGGGACAGAGTATTGTTGGATGTTTGACCCGCCTGTGAAATTTGATCTTCAAAATGATCTTCATGGTGCACAGAGGAGAAATCCCAATTACTCTGGTGATCCAATGTAGGAATTGAGATTAAACAAGATAGAATAATATATAATCAATGTGACATGGTGCTCTTAAGACACTAAACAACAACCAGCTGTCCTGCAGACAAGACAGCGAGTGCGATACTGAAGAACCTTAAGGTCAAATGTCCAAAGCGACTATGTCTACTTTAAAATGTATATCTGACTTACATCTACACCTCATAAAAAGCTCTAATTTATGTCAGACAAGGTTGAAGGGAGCAAGAGTTACTTCCACTGCTACAGTTAGACTGATTAGCAAATGATCGCTGAATGATTTTACTTCTTCCAATTTACCCCCAAGATGGTGTGACAGCAATGTTAAGTGTAAAATAGATATTATAGTTTGACTCAGGTGGCCTGTGTCAATGTTCATGAATAAATCACATCTCAAAGGAAAAATGTTAATCTCTCTGGAGTCCATCATACAGTCATGCTCATACCATTATACACTCACTGAAAGGCCGGTGATGTGTGGAAACCAATGGTAGGAAAAGATTTTAGTCATTCTATCATGAAATCATACAGATATCTGTGCACAATATATTAATCTATGACGCAGTGCCCCTGGTGGAGTGATGAAACCTAAGTAAAACAATAATTCTCTCCAGATTCTGTAATTAAAGACAATATGCAGTAAGCAGGTAATTACTAGAATATTAATTCGGCATAATTTCAGCAGGAGCAGTGGGATACAGGTGATGTAAAAACCAAAAAGACAGTTATGATAGCAGATGAGACAGCCCCTGCTTATCTTGACGGGCATGACAGTCTCCTGTCAAAACTGTTCACTGGCTCCAATATAAGCGGATCTGACAGAAGAGTGTGAAGAATAATTCTGACTGAATAGATTGCAAAGAACTAAAACAAAGTCAGCGCACTACATCAGAATCATCCAAGAAATTGTTCATTTGTCGTCCCATTATGAAGCACAAAAAAAGATCTTCTGCTTCAAGAAGTGGGTTTACCGATATTAGCTCTTAATGAAAACCAACATTTCAGTGAACAGGAATTAAAAATCTGCTAACGACTTCTCGGAGCTGTAGAAAAATCCCCTTCAACTTATTATACTGCAGAACTCCTGGCCATTTGGCTAACAAAGGAACTCATTTCTTTTCTGAAAAAGCTACAGGAAAACTTAATGTGGCTTTCTTCATAGGTGCATGAATGTGTGGAATTCATTCAATGGCAATCTACGATTTAGATTGTGAGATTAGTTTAACAGTAATTTGACATTTAAGAGAGTGGCAGTGAAAGAAAGCACCCAAACTGCCCAAAATGGAAACTGTTCATTGTCTGGTGAACATGAACATGAGAAAATAAATAAAAACTTGGGAAAACTGATAGAGCCGTTTCAAGTTAGGCTTTGTCTTGGCATCATCATCACTCATCCTCATCTTAAATTTCAGGGCCATCATTTATGAACATACCGTTCTCGGATCACTTTTGGCATTATCTCTATGTGTTGAACATTCAAATGCAGAAACAAAACTGTGGACACATGCATGGAATCATTTCTGACTCATTCACTGTCCGCGTGCATGCAAGCATCTAGTCTTGTCTTCCACGCGATGTGTTCCATAATAAAAGATAGCATACCTGCTTCCTGGGGCTGTGCTGTGTAAGGAATTGGCCTCAATTTAAAGCTTTCCATCTGTCACAGCAGCGGAGGCGGGTGGAGGGGCGGGGGGGTGCAGGTGAACCTGAAAGGCTGCCACTTTTGTTGTTGTACTTTTGTTCCTCACAGCATTTTGCCCACCAAAAAAAATAAAAGACACACAACTCAAAAAAGTGCGCCAACATCCATTCTTTCCCACCCAATATCACATCATATTCCCATCAAAGCTTCACAAATCCCCAGCATCAAGAGTTCAACCCTTCTCAAATGTGATAATTTAGTAGGAACTCAGACATGACATCCATTATAATTGGTTTGATAATTGCTTTTAATCTTTTTTGATTGCTCTCTTTATATGAAAATTATTTACATGCCTGCGATTTTTCAGCCCTCGTCGAATCTCAGCCTCCTCCTTTCCCACAGGATTGTGATCTGTAATGCTTAGAGAGTCAGAGACGGGTGTCAGGACCTTTGATGCTTCTGAAGTTGACAGGCGGGTCCCAGGGTATTGTCGCTTCTCTCGGTGTTATCTCTGTGCAGATAACAGCAGGATCTGTTACCAAGTGCCATTCACATGCATGGAGAAAGTACCTGCACTGCAAACTGCAGATGACACTTGAGCAAAAGGGTGATTCCTGATGGGAGACAGGCGGGTGCTATGGTCTGTCACATCCACGATAGCCTGTAGCACAAATTCCTATAGATATCATTTTATAGACGTGTCACATGGCCAGCAGGATGCTAGGAGCAAATCATTTATATTCTGTGCACCTCGGTTCTAAAGTGTGTGTTCAGACTAATGCAGAGGGGTAAATAAAACATTTGAATGTAAATCAAATCTTAGAGCTGGCTGGGATGGAAACAGGCTGGGGACTAACACACCAGATGCTAACTCACTGACAGCCATCTAAAGAGCTGGCTGGGAGCAAGCAGGACTAATGCTAACTGACTGAAAAGCTGGCTGAAGGCCGTTGTTTCTCAGGAATGTCCTTTTGTGCGCTGCTCCGTAGAGCCTGCTGGCATTCCCTACAAATGTCTCGAAACCTCTTTACTGTACAGGGCCATTAGGGTATATGTTAAAAAAAGAACTGTCTGCTGGATTCATTACGGTCAATTTGTTGTTGTCAAGTTTCTACATGAAAACAGAATCCGATAGCAGGAAAAAAAAAACACACACACAAAAAAATAAGCTTCCTGCACAGGCAACGTGGTGATAAAAAATAAAACTGTGTGAAAGCTTTAGGGGACATGGCAAGACAGAGAGTAAATACACGGAGACAGTAAAACGGGCTAAACATATTAGGGCGGGATAAACAATCACAATGGAGATAAATATCACAGTGGAACATACTACTGTATGAAATACAACAGGAAATCAGGCCAAAATCTGGAGAAAGTTCATTTAGAACACATCAGTATTCAAAAGCCCTGAAAATCCTCCAGTGAAGCTCTTACAGAGTGTGATGTGGGTCAACATCATCACACGTTTTTGAACTTAAGGTTGCATTTGTTTTGTTATTGCTGGTTATCTGGATGATTCCACCAATCAAGACAATTTATTTTCTCTGACTGGGAAAACCTGACGTTTTAGTTGTAATAATAATGTTATTTACTATTATTATTGTTGTTGTTGTTGTTGTTGTTGTTACCGTTATCATTAAGTGCCCATCTTTAATTGTAGAACCACTCATGGAGCCGAGGAGGGGTGCTGAGCAAGGAGTTATATTTCACTGAGGCTTCATCACTACATGTGACTGCATTGATATTGCTAATGTCAGATGATTTATTCAGAATTACTGAAACAGACAAATTTTTCCACGATTATCTGATAGACAAGGAAAGGCTAATTATCTATAATATATATAATAAATATAAATATGTAATAAAAGTCTAACTTAACGTCGGAGTTGTCAGTTGAAATTTGGCTCATAGTGAGAAAAATGCCAGACTTACTTGAAACCTATTAAAACAGCTTCAGACATTTTCAAAGGTCGGGCTTTGCATGCAGCTTTATCATTAATTGTCTATATTGTTTCTCCCTATTTCTTTGTGATTCTGTCTTAATTAACTCCCATCAGCATCGCCAGAAAGTACCAGACAGTTGAGCAACGTGTGATAATGTGATATTCTATTCACATTGGAGCCTTGTTTAACCTCTTATCTGACTGACTTAAGATTCCATGACTTTGTCGACAAAGAGGATTGCAACACAAAATAAATTTGATTAACTTGCATAAATGCTTTTGTGTGTTTTGTCTCTTCATTTTCGGTCAAAAAGACTTGGTGGAGGGCACATTAGATTTATGAACAGCACTGACCCAGTTCTATGCATTTGAATAGGCAGACGTGGATTAGATGTGATTAGATGAAAAACACGAGGTATTGTTTGAATGCAAAGTACTCATGACTTGCATCAACTTTTTGGTCTTTTGCAGGTGACTGGCACATACTCCTGTCAGAGGAGGACAGCACGTTGGCCCGCGGTGGTGTTTTTCAACATCTCAGATGTGCCAGCTGACAACTCATTTGTGGTGTGGATGGAAGGTGAATAAGGCATGGAAACATGGAAAATTTTACAAGAGGAGGCTATTTCGTGGAGGAGTTAAAGAAAGCCATGGTGGCACCGTACATTCAACAACGTCAACACCTTTTCCGAGCGCTGCTGCAGGGCTCATAAGCAAGATCACCTGCTGCAAAGGAGAGGGGTGACAAAAGAAAGAAGTGCAGTTTCTGCGTGTGCAGAAGTAAAAACAAGCATGACATGCCACAAATGCAATGCATACATTTGCAAAGCAAACCTGCTGAAATTGTCCACCATGTGCCTTATTTTATTTTCAGTTATAATTCTGACACATGTGATAGACACGTGTGATGAGCATTAAACATCTTGTTGATATTGTAATATTATTATTCACAGTTGTTCTTTGAAGAAATGTGTAATGGATCTTGGAATATTTTCAAACTGTAAAGTTTTTGAAATAATTTTAAACACAAATAAAATCTCCCCGGTCTGGACCGGGACCACAACGAACACAACAGGTGTTTCTTTGTGCGACTGTATCAAAATTTTAAACGTTTTCCAAAAAACAACAAAAAAAAAAAAAAGTCCTTGGTTACTGTGACACAAAGTGCCCACTGTGTTTCATCTGACTATTTCTGATGGTGTTTTTTTTTTTTTTTTTTTATTCTATTTAAAGATGTGTAGGATCAGATAAATGAAGCATAGAGGCTGTAAATAAAAGAAGTTCAAAACCTGCGATATCCACAAGAACTTAAGTTGATTTAAAAAAAAATCTAACACAAGAAATTGTTCCAATAATAAATTATTAGAGTTTTTATGAAGAGTATTAATGTACCGGTCACTTTTGACTGGGAAAACAAAGGGTTAATTCAGTCCTGTCTTTAACGTTATCCAAGGGGGCAAATATCTGCAGAAGAAAGTTACACGTGTAACCTAATGCAGTGTGGTGATAACACTGTGCACCGAACTTGACTGAAAGAATCACAGACTGCAGTAAATTAACTTCAAGTTTCCACCAGCTGCAGTGTGTTAAGTGCAGTTGTATGAATATCTTTTCTGACAAGTGTCTGAGGAAAGGCAATGGACTAAGCTTTCAGACTTGCGGTATTGCATCAGCGCTCTGACAGCTGTCCAATCATATGTAATATGGAAAAGGTCCATTCTAAAGCTAAAGGTATCAGAAAGTGAAAAATGACACTGCATGTGGCCACTAAGATATGTCAAGAGAGTAAAAAAAAAAAATAAATAAATGTGCTGACATATCTCACTCCTACCTTTTTTTTTTGGGTGCATTCATTTATTGGTCTAGTCAAATAGTTTCTATCCAGTTTAAAACGAATTTAAAGCTTTATAACTTTCTTCCTGCAAACCTGGTTTTCTTTATGGGCCAGTGGTTGCTATGGTCATAATGGTCACTTGCTAAGGGCCTTGTTGCAGTTACAGAGTTCAGAATATGCCCCTTTCTGTGAAGTCATGGCCTACAGAGAATGCAACCATATAGACACTCCAGGAGATGGCATAGTTTTGGCCACAAATATCAAATTTTAATATCTATTTTAGATTGGACCACTTAGCCAAAAATGTGTTTTTTTTTGTTTTTTTTATGTGCTATGTAGCAATGTTGCCCCACTATAAGAAGGTCATGGGTTCGGTTCCCAGCCTGGGGCCTTTCTGTGTGGAGTTTGCATGTTCTCCTTGCTTGTGTTGGTTTCTTCCGGGTACTCCGGTTTCCTCCCACCGTCCAAAGACATCATGTTTGGGTTAACTGGTGACTCTAAATTGAGTGGTTGTTGGTCTCTGCCTGTCTCTGTGTGTTGGCCCTGTGATGGACTGGTGACCTGTCCAGAGTGACCCCACCCTCACCCAGAGTGAGCTGGGATTGGATCCAGCATGACCCTGAAATGGATAAGCAGTTGAAGATGAATGAATGTGCTATAATTCAGATGATGACTTCTGCTTTAGGGACTTCGGCTTTAGGGAATCTAGCCTTTGTGGGGAGACTATGGCCATGGAAAAAAAAACACCATCTCCATATAAGAAGGCATTCCATGTTAACACTCTGGACCTTAGCCTGGTCGATCTCAACCCCTCCATGGGATGTGTAGTCCCTTTTAACTTCCAGCCCATACTGTTTGTGTACACTAGAGGAGCATTCCATTACTTCTAAATATTGCAATAAGAATGTGGTGATGGAAACATCTACATTTTGAAAAATCTCTCAAATATGGCAAAAAAGTTCTTCACTTTCATTATGCAGTTTTCAGACGTGTCGATAAGGACGTATATTGCAAAAGTGTAATGGAAACACGTTTCTGACCAGTTCACTGCAAATCAGTGCTCCAAAACCATGGAAGCGCAAAAGGCTTTAGTCGATCAAAGGGGAGTCTTGCAGGACACGGTATTTTGAAAACTGTGGGATGTTGCGAGACTAGACTTTAAGAGAATTAGCCTACAGTTCAATTTCAAAACACTCTTCAATGAAAACACCTGTAAGACAAAATTGTCTTAAGTGTTTGACAAAAGTGTTTGAAATATTGCTTTTATTTTGCAAGAAACTGCAATAGAAAGGCAACTTATGTCAGCCACTTGGTTATGGCAATCCATGCGCATCCTGCCTGTTCGCATCCTACGCTATGCTGTTATGAGCTGGATTATTTCAGGGACGTCCCCACACAGTCTGCACTCAGCCTGCTGCCTGCTGGTTGAACCTTTTGATATTCGCCACCTCTTTGCTGGTGGTCGTTCCTATGCAGAAGTTTGTCGTCCCTTCTCCTCCTCGTTGGGTTTCTGCTACCTGAGATATTTGCTGAGCAGGCCGTCATTTGCAGGCATCTTCTTGATGTACCCTGCATCAAAATGAATATCTCTAATACCTCACTCAGAATTCTCTGAAACCAAAAGCTCACAGTTACAGCTGTGCTGCTTGTGCTTTTTGCATTTGTGATTCTTGGGAAATTTTCTCGGACAGGAGAGTAAAAGCAAACAATGCTCTTACAAAACCAGATAAATATTTGCTGAAGAAAAGAAACCCACTCCAGGAGGCCTGGGTGAGCAAAAACTGATGATGCAGTCAGATAGTGTTGGGTTTCTACTTTCATCAATACCGCCACTGTCGAAGCAAACCAAACAAGGGAGCTCAGTCCAAACAAGTTACGCTGATCTACTTTGAAGGGAGTTAAACTGTCCCTGCTGAGAAGCTGCAGGAGTAAGGTGTGAGGAAAACGAGGATTAACACTATAGGGAATAATGTAAACAGTTTGTTGTTTATTTCTGTAGGTCTACTCCAGTTTCCCTTACAGTAAAACAGCACACCACACACTATTTTGGGTAAATTCCGAACCTGTTTGGGTCTACCATTGGCTCATGGGGTAGAGTGTTACTACGTTTCAGCCGCTGGCTCCTCACCTAAAAATATCTGGTCCTCTACCTCGCTGTCGCTGTAATAAAGGTAAAAGGAATGATTTAACTGTAGCACAATACATATTGCTTCATGCTGCTAAAACAATGGAAGCAAATGTGGCCCAGGCCACATTCAGAGGTGATCTGAGTATTTGGATCTCAAATGCATCCTGAGTGCATCTTGTGTGCGTTTACTCCTGAACTATTGTAGCTTGAGCATTTTAGCCAGCCAGGCACTGAGACAGGTAAAGCCAGGTAAATGTTTCCTTTAAATCAAACCCATCTCTTACTTTGAAAGTGTCAGGTGAAAGGTTTTGGATTACGCTCAATATTTAGATATTTTTTTTATACTTTTCACTTAATTACTGTTAAATAAAACATTTTTTTATTTCTCCCCCATGTATTCAATTATATTTGGCCCCATAACCTTCTCTTAGTTCTCATCATATTGCCTCACTTTGAACAAAGAAAAATCAATCATGAGATACAGCGCAACGCATTCATCCTCAGAATAAGAAATATTGATTGCCAAGAGAGTGTCCTGAATATCCAGTGTAGGTTTTTGTCATTATATTTTCAAGGCACAGTAACATCAAGGTGAGGAGCCTTGCAGAATATGTATTAAAAAAATATCTGAGTGGATCTGCTCCATCCTCCTCTGCATCTGCAAGACGCATGAAGTTTCATTCAAAACACTCATTCTTATGTCAGTCATGCCCATTTCATTTACATGCTTGAAAGACAACATTTAAAGACAGAAAATCTCTTTCATGGTAGTGCATCGTTTGTGCCTATAGGTAATTTGCAGCCAGGGATACTGATGCTATTCATTTTTCAAAACAACATCATCATTGATTGCGGTAAAGCAGACTGTATATGAAGCTTTCCAGCTGAACAAATGTGTATACGTGGAGCTGCTTATCCTCTATAAGCTGCTACAGTCGGAGGCCGTTTGTTCCTGTCATGGTTATAACAAGAAACCAGGTACGGTGTTCGCTCATTTGAAAAAAAAAAAAAAAAAAAGTATTCAAGACATGCTTCATGTAAGCATCGACATAACACTGCTGTTCCGGTGTGCCGGTGTGAGGCTGCAGGTCCAGACAAAGGAAAGCTCAGTATGCGGAACAACAGTCTCAAATTTTTTAAAAGCCCTCTTCCAGAGGCTGATTTAGATCTTCAAAACTTCTCAGGTTCACTGTTTGAGTTCAAAATAACAAGCTTCATCCAGCCGCTGGTCTCAAGGGGAAATATCATTTTGGAGTATTTGGAAAGGGGCGCTCTCAAGGTCAGGTCTTTTTACTTCATGTCATGAATGAAGTCACGATGACAAGAAATATTCACACGCAATCACAAGATCTTTGAAAGTTACGGTCATGCAACCGCTTGATTAACATCCTATGAAGCAGCCATCCTCTTTTTTGTTTCGTTTTGTTTTTGTTTTCAGTTGAATGAATGATTGCGATTCAATACAATATATCATTTCCTGCAGTCTTTCATTTAGCTGGTTGTGGTTTGGGCCTGTTGGTTGGTCTTTAAAATGCATGTGGCAGAGTTATTATGGTGCAGGCTCTTAAGTCGTTAACTTTACCATTAAAAATATGAGTCTCCCTCTTGCTCGCTCACTCCCCTAATGAGCAGACATTTGTGTGTGTGTGTGCATGTGGGGCAGAGGGGGGTGATATTGAAGGTAGCCTACAAGCGGACTATGAAATAAATTGCTGCTGGTATCACTGTCTAAAAAAAAAAAAAAAAAAAAAAAACTCCTTTTCCTCTGATAAGCACTCAGGGAATGTCTGCTCAGTGTGAATGAATTAAATAAAAACATGATCATCATAAACATCTCCCTTTTAAAAATAGGACCAAATGCTTCTCAGAGACTCAGTCAGTGAAATAAACGCTCACGCGGGAGGCAATGAGGAGCTTGTAAAGCTCATCAACTCACACTTTAACTGTTGGATTAAGTGCAACTATGGAAGTAAAAGCAAAAAACTTTTTTCCGCCTCCATTGCACTGCCATATATCGATGCTCTTTATGTTATCTGGTAATACACATGCTGGATTATTGGGGAGGTGCTGTAAATTCACTTCAACATCACGGAATATTCCCTCCAGATATTTTCATCCTGTTAAAGCTCCATAGTGGACGTGAATCTCATAACGGCTGTGGAAAATGCAAAAATATAAAAAAAACTGTTTGGGTTTTATGATAAACCTGAATTGCGTTGTAATGTCGCACCATAGCAACAAGCAAATTCTGGAAATTCTGGCATGTGGGTGGGGTCGGATCAGTAAAGGTCATTCCATGGTCATTAAGGAAAACAAAATGGAAACTTCACATTGATAGTTCAAAGGAAATGAAAACAAAAACAACAACCCAAAAGAGCAAAACGTCTCATACATTTTGGATTTTTGAAGGGAAATAAATATAAAACGCCCAAATTTTTGTGTGGAGGCTGAGAGCATGTCTGCTTAGGAAACAGCCAATTCTGAGGAAAGTGCCTCTGTTGAAGAGACTGATACCAGGCTGTGGATTTGATTTTCAAAGCAGGCTGACCATACGCCACCCCAAAGGAAGAAGTCGCTTTCAGATATGAAATTTCTGCCGTAGATGTACAGGATTCACACAATTACCCCTGGCCCTAGTATGTTTGAGAAAAACAACAGATATTGGGATAAAAGGTCAAATTCGAGAGTGTGACATGAAGAGGAGGTTTAAAAGGAAAAGATGTGAATTCAACTCGTAAAAAGCTTGTGGCTACACCATCAAGACAAAATTCAGTGCAGGGTGAAGATAAATCTTGTCTCCCAGCATGTGCTGCAGCAACAGGGAAATGGGTTACCAGGAGTGCGATAAACTAGGACAAGCCTTTTCTTATGCCTTTAAGTAATAACTTCATTGTGGGCTCGCTGAACAGTGAGGAACATGGGATGAAAATATCAGTCACGGAATTGAATACTTGCCACTAGACTGTGCTTGTAATGTTGGAATGACAACCATCTAAATAGCATGAAATGAGGGCACAGACAAATGCTGACAGTGGCACAGAGGAACACATCCAGATTCCCAGCTGTATCTTGGCCTTTTACAGTTGATGCTGCCAGCTTGTTCCTCCCGTAATTCTTGGCTGGATTTAAAAATCCAGTGGGACGTGGGTTTGAGTTTAATGATTCAAACTGTTAGTTGGCAGTTTGGATCCAAAGGAAGATGAAAAAAAAAAAAAAAAAGAAACAAACTAAACAAAAAACACGAGGGGGAGGGCTGAGCTGCTTACAGAGGCAACCAGAAGGGTTTGACTTACCATGATGGTGTCAAAGGTTTCCAAAAACAATCTTGTGCTAATTACAACACAGTGCAACACAGGTGTCTGATATGGTAAAATAGTGACATAGAGTCAAAGATCACCTTTTCAGTGGCATCGTAATGTACTGCAACAACACCCCCGGTATTTCCTGTAACTCAGCCAGTTAACAGACCACAGGAGGGTGGCTCTCGTCTCTTAGATATGAACTACATTTAGCAGCAGCTATATTAGATGATCTAGTTTTACAGCTGCTCCATAACTAACAGACTTCGTGATTTACAGAAGAAGCAAATCAACTGGCCACAGCTCCAACAAAACGGAGCTGTGGCCCCTCAGAAACATCCATCACCATGTGATCATTTAAAGAACTATCACTGTGCTCCAAATGAAGGGATCCAGGCTCGCCTCTGCCTGCCCTCATTTTTTGCCCTGCCCTGTGTGCTCATTTGAAATTACCCAACAAAACCACGCACTTGTGGATTTCACTTTTTTTTATGGAGATACTACATTTCAATTAGTCAGTTTGGATATTTCGTTGAACGTCATCATCATTATTACTGTTAGGGACGAGCAAGTACTAACGTCTGTTAATATCTGTATCTGTATTCGTACTCGTAATGGGCGGGATTTAAACCAGAAGTGGGCGTGGTCTATACGAAAGTTGTATATGGGTTGAGTTGTACATTTGCTATATTTATTGTAAGCCTTAATATATTTTTATTTACAGCCCTGTATTACAGCAAGGTAAGAAGAGCGAGCCGACCGGGAAAAAATTATACCCAAAGAATGAGAAACGTTTTTACCCCATAACCCCATAAAGTGGGGCAGTTTTTAAACATTTGGGTTAAAAAATGCCATTTTAAAATAATGATGTAGTAGTGTGGATGTAGCTTAACTTTTTGACTCTATCAGGTTAAATGCTGATCTTACCGGGGGACTCCATCAGGTAGCTGTAAATATCGATGTATGTCACCTCCGGCCATCCAATGGCATCATTTCTCCATGAAAAGAAGGCAAACAGAAGACCCACGGATGAGAGTTTTTCATTGTACCGCATCGTCTCTGGTACAGTTAGCGTGTTAAAATACTCCTCTGACATGTTGAAATAATGTTTTAAGATAACTACTGTACAGTGTTTTTAAAACTATGCCGCAGATTGTCTTCCCCTCCGGTGGGCGGGGCTTTCTGAGTATGTGTCCTATCACAGGACGCCCTGAGGAGGATTCTCCTTCCACCCAGCATGGATATTGACACGTATTACACGTGTGGTACTCGTACGTGTCAAAATTGCTATTTCCATACTGGACACCCGTTTTAGCAAAGTATCCGGCTCAGCCCTAATTACTGTTACCATTTCCTCCTGTTTCCAGCCACTATAGTCGGCTAATCTAGCCAATATTTGACTCCAGATGCACACAGATAAGATAGATGTCGATCTCATCTATGATGAACATTCTGTTTACGCTGAAGTGCGTCGAACACCGAGATGTGATACGATTCTAGAAACTGATCAGACAATAAAATCACCGTTCAAAAATCACGGATAAGAACTCAGGTAACAAGAACAAGTTTCACCGAGTATCATCAGAGTTTGAATGACAGCAAGTGAACGGTTGTGACAACTTATTTGTGCATTAAAGACAAGAAAACTTACGCTGGCTGAACTCTCGAAAAAGATTTCGCAAACATTGCATCACTTCCTTCGGCAGGTATGAACAGACACACATTCTATCATACTCTACGTGCACAGTCAGTGATCCCATCACACAATTACAAAGGCCAATTCTCCTTTTGACTAGCTCTTTCACTCTGATCATAGCTTAAACAGCCACAAAAGGCCTGCCGTGCCCCAACTCCCCGGCCCCCTCTTATCACTGCTTTGGTTCACACTGGGGCCATTAGACTTTAATGATTTCTAATATGGTCATACATAATTTTCTCCATCTCCATAATAGAAATTTTCATCATATATTTGAGGTAAGTGTTATAAAATATGATACCAAATCATAATTTCTTAATAGAGCGACAAGAACAAGTGGCAGAATAAAAAGGATACAGTGCCATGACACAGAATGGAAATTATTCCCTGCGATTTTGAATCATGTATGATTTTTTTCCTGGACTAATAGTGTATTCAAGGTGTAAAGTTCTCCAGGTCATTTGTGAGCGGTGACCATCATTTTCCAGAAGAAGAAACACGACAGATCAATCTTTGAGTTACTGCCTGAGGCTTAACAACTGGACGAAAATATCCATTTATGATCAATGCATCATTTTTAAATTGCAATTTTGAGACATTGAAATGAGTTTCCCCAAAGAATAATTGATCAATTTGTCTCAGGTTCGTGAAGAAGTACTACTCAGGCCGCAACACTTTCGAATGACATATACTGTCGCTAAAATTCACATAAACTCAAGAGTCAGCCCTGATTCTCGTCTGGGTACGAATGAGTTACTGATAATAAGAAGTACTTTCAAATTTAAATGGAAGGTACTCTTAATTCTGTTTACTAGCCGTCTGTCAGTCACACTCATGGTGTGTCTTCTTAGAGTCAGGCTAAATCATCGCCATATAATTCCATATGATATAATGACACGCAGAGGTCGTGTTGAGTCATTCAGAGTCATGTTGATTTGCTCCAGCTTTTGATAGCCAGTGTTTACCTGCTGAACTCTTCCTCATGCACCCCCCAGGATCTGGCCACTGATTCATCCACTGATTCAGTTTGTGGCAGCATTCAGTTCATCTTAGCGCTGTTCAGTTTTCTGACAGATGCCATTTCTCAGATGATGCTTTAATTCCTTTTTTATTTTTCTTCTTTGTTTTTTTTTTTTTGCCACTTTAACACTTGTATCCACGAGCACAGTGGTTAATAAGTTAATAAGTTTCTTATAAGCTTGACTAAAATGTAACCAGACCTGTGAAAACAACGACTGGAAAACACAACTCAAATCGACGAAACAACTAAAATCAGACAAACCTCTAATTAAGCTGATTGTCATTATTCCACGACATCTCCCTGATATCAGTTTTTGATATTGAAGCCTTCTCCTTATTATCTTATTGCTGCTTTTATTAATGAGAATGAATGACAGGTTACTGTGAGCAAGACCGTGCAGCTATGTTTAGAGCCTTGACTGAACAAAAGAATGGCATCAAACTATTCCCATTAATAAGAAGAAGGGGAGCAGCTGGTCAAAGAGCTCTGTGAGGGAGGCCTATCTAAACAGCAACTGATTTTAAGTCTACTTTTTTTGTTTCTATTGGCTGCGCAGGGGTCTGTCTCAGTGCATTGTGGTCGGCTGACTGATGGAAAAACTGTGACCACGGAGGTGACGACCCGCCACTTTCCCATCTAGTCCCCAAGGTCATCCGACTTAAAACACACCTTTAACTACAGTTAATTGCAGTGTTCAACTACAGTTAAGGAGGCAAGCCAGAAGAAAAAGACAGTGTGAGATATTTTTATAAAACAAAATTCATTGTCAACAGGAATACACTTTGGCATTTAGACCCCAGCGGGAAGTAAGAGCAGTAGTTCCTCTGATGCGTTCATTTTCGCAAATTATTTCGGACAAATGATATTTGCTCTGAAACAGCAGACTTAACTTCCGTGTGCAACATCAATGCTGACCCATGCTTCTTTAAGTCAAAATGTCTGTATCTGATTGTGATGCCGCTGCGTTGTGCCAGGTTGGCAAATTAAACCTACACAGCTCCACCGTTCAAATTACTTTTTGGCATTTCATTCATCTTGAAGATATTATAAATGATATGTGGACAACCTTAAGGACCCCACAAGATCAGATTAGAGACACATCAATGAAACACATTTAACCTGTGCACTCATCTAAGAAAGTGCCACAGTGTGATTCATCTGTATGTAAATTGCGGTGGAGGTTAAAGCACAAAACTCTTCTGGCTAATACTAGGAGACTTTGGCATCTTAGTCTTTGCTTATTACATATCTTGCAGCAAGGGGCCCTCAGTCACACCGAGCTCAGAACTTTGTAATCAAGGAGTGAGGCGTGACCCTTTCTTAACGCACTCAGCAGATATATAAACGACGTACAAAGAGGGTTACTATCTGGAGTGTCTGCAGATACCTGTTGTAAAGGCGATAATGAAGTGCGGCGCACACACACATTCCATGCGAGGGTTGCACTAAAAAGCGCATTCCAGGAGTAGATAATTTCTACATTTGAAGGGTAACAAATCTTGAACAAAAGGGCTATGCTTCTGTGCTTTTTTTTTTTTTTTTTTGGGGGGGGGTGGGTTGTGATTAATTCTGTTTGGTGAATCACAACATAAATTAAGAGATTTTTTTTTTTATCTCATTATATTGCTTGACTTATTTGATAGCAGTAATAACTTTATGTCATCACATGCCCAAATAGATATCTGAATTATTGAACACAGGAGGCATTTAGGTGGGCAAGGAAAACCTACAGAGATAATTTGATTAAGTGAAGTGGACCGGTTAGAGAATGAATGAGCTGAGGAACCGTCGTCACAGAGGAACTACAAAGGAAAGCGAGTATTTCAAAGACCTACGTTTACATGTTCTGAATTTTATATTTTGTCATCAGTACATGCAAATAAAAAACAAACCGGCAACAAAAATGTCCTTTTTTCGTGCTTTTTTTTTAACCAAATAATCTTTTTTGTCTACATCCCTGTTGCTGCTTTGGGGAAAAAAAAAAAAGAAAAACTAAATCTGTTGTGACCTTGGAGTAAAAAAGGATTCCTGGTAACAGATCCCCCTGTAGTGTTTTTCATTGCTCAGAGAGAGAGAGAGTGAGAGAAAAAACAAAAAAATTGTTGGGACTTGATTTTCTTCCATTATTCTACATATCGCCTCTCTGCAGTGCATTGTCTTTCGCCAGGCTTGGCTTTACGCTTCATGCACAGTCGAAAGTCATTCCTCCCAAGAGACTGGCCTTTGCCATTATGTTGGCGCCCACGTAACCTTCATTCTTGGGCCAGCCCCTTTCTCACCCCCCCCCCACCCCAGACCTCTCACTTTTCTCTGCTGGAGAGGAATTCACTACTGAGAGAGCACGTTAGGTCATTTTCAGAAGCTCCCTTTCATTTCTTTGGCAGGAAACTGTATCCTTTTGAGAGAGCATCATCAGACAACAGTCATATGTCACCTTTAAAGATTGGCATCGCCATGTAAGCTGTCCGAGGTCGTCTCCTGAGCTATTTCAGTTTGAAATTACTTTAGGGATTCCTTTATCTGCAAGACATGACTTTTCCTGTTCAAAGAAGAGTTCAACAACTTTGAAATATGCCCGTTCACTTTCTCGCAAAGAGCTTGAAGAGACAATCAATACCACTCTCATGTCTATCAATTAAATATTGAGCTACAGTCAGGAAACGGTTGACCTAACGCAAAAAGTGGGCGAGGTGGATGAAAACACGAAGGCTCATCAGGAGAGGAACTAAAGCAAACTTCCCCTGCACTGGAATACATGTGTATTCTGCAGGGTTTGGATTCCATACACTGTGTGCACAATTATTAGGCAGGCGATTATTTTCTTTATGTAACGAGGGAGGGTGTGGCCTAAGGAGATCAACACCCTATATCACAATTGTTAGGCTGATTCGTCTCCTCAGGAAAAATGGGCCAAAAAAGAGATCTAACTGACTCTGAAAAGTCAAAAGTTGGAAAAAGTCTTTTAGAGGGATGCAGCACTCTTGAAATATCCAAGATATTGGGGCGTGATCACAGGACCATCAAACGTTTTGTTGCAAATAGTTGTTTATTATTCTCACTTGAACAGGTGAAAATAAACAAGCGAGATGGGAAAATCTTTGTTTTTCATTGAGTTGCATAACAATTCTGCACACTAATAGTTGCCTAATAATGGTGTACATATAGATTTTATCGTAAGAAAGCCAAAATTTCACTTTTACTACTTAAATGTTCAAGTTTGAGGGTTAGTTAACATTTTGGATTGACCAAGAGCACTGTAGTTCTACGGTAACAAAACGAATCCTCAAAAATACCACTTACCTAATAATTGTGAACGCAGTGTAGACTCACGTTGCATTACCAATATGATTTTAATGCATGCGGCAAGAATAACAGAAGTTTTAGCTCCCTTTCTCCAAAGTTCAGAAAGGGTCGTGGATACCAAATCGAAGAGGGAGACGCGAGTCGTGGCCCGTGTGTTTGTGTCTACTCTTTTCATCGTCCTTAGTTCTGATGTGCCTTAGGAGGGGAGCTGTTTCTAAAGAATCTAATCATCTGTGAGATTTCCACTGTATCAGTACCGAAATGTGAAAGAAACTGGATTGAAATCCAATGAAAGTCCTTTTGAGCATGTTTTTTGTAATTATTCCAGCAGGTAATGGAGAGGAGAGGCCTCTGATGGTCAACTAGAAATGAAAAAGTGATATGGAAAATTCCAGCTCGTCTGCAGCTCAGCGAATGTCAAGGTTTCATAATTACAGGCCACTTGAATGAAAAATTGTGTTTTGCTCTGTTTCCACAGAGCAAATCATTTGCTTTTTCATCTCAGCCAAACACAATGCTTTTACACTCTTTTCTTCATGAAGAAGATATGTACATTTTCTTTTTCTTTTTCTGAGCATTGCCATCGTCGGTCAATATTGCAATTAGTCAAATTAAGTACCAAAAACTAATGACATCCTCATCAGCCTCTACGTTGTGCTATAGTCAGCCAATGTGATAGTTAAACTGAATATGAACGTGAGATTCTTGCTGAGGATGCAACAGGAGAATCAATGCAAAGTGTTGCCTCAAGACACCACTTCCCAAACTGACCGCCACAGAAAGTCTGCTCTGTGTGCTTTGGAAATGTACCAGCATGAAACTACCCACGAAAACTCAAAAAGCTGATAATGTGATTTTCTATCAAATGTCTACAGCACCAAATCATGATTATACACTGGTTTAGCTTGTTTGAAAACCTCACCAGCACTAGCAAATGTGTCACACAGTGAATGCGGACAGGACTCAATGCTATCCCAGCATTATATTAGCGATGCATGGCTAGATTTCTCTTTATTGTCCGATTTTGAAAGAGAAACGGCTTCAAGGTCATTGAACATGTTCAGATACTGTTGTGCATGTTTTCACACCTTCAACCTTGGAGTAAAAAATCCTCAATCCCTTATTCCAATTAACCGTCCCCCTGTGATTCAGCCTGACACGTTTTCAGACTTCAGAAGCAGGATCTTTAGGGATCTGAATTTAAAAGAGACTCCTGAGAATTTGAACAGAGCTCAGCTACAGATGACCGCGACTGGCTTTGCCCATCAACAAGAAACTATGTCAGGCATTTGGTTTTTCTCCACTGCATAGTTTCACAAGTGGAGGAAAGAAATAAATCAGTTACACTAATGGTCATTGAAGTTTTACTTGTATTTTTTTTTGTTTTTGTTCGCTTTTTTTTAACAAATTAATTCAGTGTTTGGACGCAACTGGAGTTAGACTGATATTCTTTCAACACAAGTGCTTAATCTGAGTATACTAATAACATCTTTTAAAAATAATCTGAGTACGATACCACCAAAGCAGTAATCTGTTCAGGAAGGATCGGTTAATTAGCTTTAAAGGTCTTTTGACTTTGATGTGTGTGTGTTGTCTTGTTTTTTTTTTTTTTCTCCAGCCACATGCTGATGCAGAAAAATGATGCACATCATCTGAATGTCATCGCCTTTTGTAACTATTTTCAGATCTCAACAAGAGATCGGGGATCCATGTGTTTGCTTTGATGTTGTTCATTTGACATTTTTAGTATCCGGTCATCATTAATTCATCGAAAATCTTCCAACTGCTCAGCTGTGTGGAGCGTTCACTGAGCGGCTTCAATGTTAATTGAAAAGGCAGACCACAGGAAGCTAAACTGTTAGCAGCAATGTTTCGAGAACAACTGGAGACTAAGAGGTAGAAAATGAAGTAATTGGCTTCACAATTAAACCCCAGTGAGGAAACGTAAAAGATAAGCTATGGAGTGAAATAAATGTGGCAAACTGCACTCTCAGAACAAGGTGGGCTACTAATTAATGAAATTTGGATGTATGTCTTCAGATAACCTTCAAGTCTGAATTAAACGCTGTGATTTTAATTAGTCAGTGTCCGCAGACCATGAATTAATTAAACACAGCTATTTCTGCCAATTCTCTTATTTAAACTGCAACAAAGTAGACATAGAGAAGAAATACATGCTGAATATGGCAAAGCTACTGTGTATAGTGTTGCCTCAATTTAAGGTCAGTTTACTCTACCCTTGTATGCGCACGGCACATGGCTTTTTTTTTTTTTTTTTCACAGACATTTAATTGCATGATACAGCTCTCATATGCTATGTAATGGAACCAATTGATATATCCTATATATTAACTATACTGTATCATATATTCATTTGTTCATGTTCTACCGGTTATCCTTAGTCTGGGTCACGGGGGGGGCTGGAGCCAATCCCAGCTCACACTGGGTGAGGGCGGGGTCACCCTGGACAGGTCACCAGTCCATCACAGGGCCAACACACAGAGACAGACAAAGACCAACAACCACTCACACTCACACTCAGACCTACAGACAGTTTAGAGTCACCAGTTAACCCAAACATGATGTCTTTGGATGGTGGGAAGAAACCAGAGTACCCGGCGGAAACCCACACAGGCAGGGAGAACATGCAAACTCCACACAGAAAGGCCCCAGGCTGGGAGCCAAACCCGTGACCTTCTTATTGTAGGGCAGTGCCTCTCAATTATTTTCTGCTACGCCCCCCCCCAGGAGGAAGAAAACCCTCCCACACTCTCCGCCACAACTATAAATAGTGTCATTTTTCTATAAAATTGTTATTGTGTTAAGTACACCTCTGCGTAACATTGTATTCTTATTATCATTAAAGAAACCAAAAAAAAAGAAAAAAGAAAGGAATACAGATCACGCTACGGCAAAAAAAGCATGTTCCGCAGGGTCACACACGCACCCCCTGACATCGCAAGGCACCCCTCTGAGAAGCACTGTTGTAGGGTAAGAGTGCGAACCACTATGTCGCTGCGGTGCCCATTGTAGCCCAGTGTATATATGCGTAGTGTATCGTTTTTTACCCGTACAGCAGAGTTTCCCATACGGTCCTCCTACATTCTGGACTGGATGGCTCAAAGACATGCCATACACAGGGCATTACCACCAGCCTGATTACCAAAGTGGTTATTAAAGCTGCAACCTTGAAGATTTGCGGCAAAAACAGAACCCTGCAGGTCACTATATGATTTCTGTGGGCAGCAAAACAAACTATTGATGTTTCAATAAAGCGGTCAGTGAATAATTAACCTTTTTCCACCATTCTGACCTGATTCCATGAGTGAGAGGATTTGGTCACCTGGCTCATGAAGTTGGAGGGGTGCAGCTTGGTCACTGCTCTTTATCTAACACCTCGCTGTAGCTTCCCCTTCCGGGTCCATCACTCCCCGCAACATGTCGAACTCATACATTGTCAAAAAATCTCTGTTGTCTCTGACTGACATGGCATTTTTTTTCTGGCAAATACTTCGCAATGAGAGTCACTGGGTGTTTCTCTAGTTAGACGCTTCTCGTGTGAAGCAACACGAGAAGCTGGTTTAATTCAGGAGTTACTCCAGGAATGTTGCCACAGGCACTCACTTCTTTATACTGCTAATATGTAGATAATACAGTACTTTCATCAGTTGCCAATCGGCTTCACACTGCTTTCTCACTATTGTGTGAACTCTCTGGGCGATAGATAGTGACTTTATCAGACTTACATACAAGAAGTCTAACTGAATTCAAGGGAATGTCTTTGCCTTTTGACAACCGTCTTACATAGCAGACAGTGGTGGAATGCATATATATATACATTTTCACTTATTACTTTCTTTAGCCATCCATGATTAAATAAAATCAAATACCTGGGTGTTCACCTCAACAACAAACTGGACTCAATGCAATATACAAAAAGGGCCAGAGTCGACTCCACCTACTGAGAAGACTGAGGTCCTTTGGGGTGTGCAGACCTCTGCTCAGGACCTTCTATGACTCTGTGGTGGCCTCTGCCTTCTTTCATGCATTGGTTTGCTGGAGTAGTGGAAGTTCAGAGATGGACAGGAAGAGGCTCAACAAGCTGGTCAGAAGAGCTGGATCTGTCCTGGACTGCTCTCTGGACTCCACTGAGGAGGTGGGTGAGAGGAGGACGTTGGCCAAAGGACATGCATCCTGGTCCACCCCTCCCACCCCCTTCACTGTGGGAGAATTAAGCAGCTCCAGATTGCAGATCATCATCCCGTCAACAATCAGACTTTATAACACCTCTCTGTCGCTGCAATAAAAATCTGCACTGCAGACTAATTACATTTACATAGCGAGATAAATAAAATACTTTTATTATTATTATGCTTTTATTATTGTTATTATGCTCACTATTCATTCCCTAACTACACTTACTATACCTAACTAGCCCTAACCCTAACCCTCTTTCTCGTAAGAGGTACCTACAGTCTGTTTGTTGAAATATGTCAACAGACAGTAGATAAACATGGACAGAACTGATGGCTATTGGCTGTAACCTTTTAACTCATTATGTATGCATGAGCGGTATCAGTCATTTTGATTTTCAGCCTTTGCTGTTGTTCTTCTCAACATGCGGAACAGTCTACCCGGCCCATTGATGAATTTAAATCTTTCCTGAAAACTCACCTCTTTGTCCTGGTCTTTAATACAAGTTGAGCAGCAACATGTCTCTTTTTTGTTGATATTTGTATTTCAATTATTCCTTTCAGTCTTTGTGTTTATTTTTGTTTTGTTTGCTGTTTTTTTAGCCTTTGAAGCACTTTGGTGAACCTAGGTTGGTTCATCTTCTACTGGTTTTTTCGTTTCTGGGGACTGCTTGTCGTGGGGCTGCTGGAGCCAATCCCAGCTCACATTGGGCGAGGGGCGGGCTATACACTGGACAAGTCACCAGTCCATCGCAACACACAGAGACAGACAGAACCCACTCACACTCGCACACCAATTTACTGAAAAAACCCACACAGGCATGGGGAGAACATGCAAACTCCACACAGAAACGGTCCAGTGCCGAGCCTGCCACCTTCTTATTGTGGGGCGACAGCACAAACCACTATGGGCCGGATCTACTAAAGGTTTGCTCGTATAAAAACGTGCAAACTTGATGTCACCAGCGAAAAAATGTGCAAGCTGATCTACTAACGGTGCGCACTGAGGACTGCGTCTTTGAAGTGAACAAAACCACATGGCTGTCCATTTAGCACCTTGGCCTTAAAGAATATGGAATATGGGGCATTTCTGTCTAGATGAGCAAAGTGCTGGGAGGAGAAAATGCAGAGAAGAAATATTAGCACATGCATTGCAATTTATCAACCTGAAAAGTGAAAAAGTAAAAAAGCAGGGACTATGATTGCATCTAAATATAATACTTTGGAAGGGCAGCTGCAAATCATCCCAGCTTTATGCACAATGGCTGCTGTCATTGTCGCCAGGAGGACAAAAAGGAACAATGAACACAGACAGAGAGAAAGGATTTTTCTCATTGGCATCTGTATATTTGTGATGACAGAAGAAAAAATTATTCAGACATATCACTGAACTTGTGTACAGGAATCGCAAACACGGCCACTCATTAAAAAGTGCAGGTGACTCCAGAGGAGTCATAACTAATGTTGTGGCAAAATATCCTAGGTCAGTGCGCGACTTATTCATCATGAGAAATAGCAGTGTATTTTCAAAGTTAGGAGATGGCGAGTATTGTGATGGCTGGCTGTTGCGTGATTAGTTTCTACTGGTTCAGCTGTTTATTTGCCTCTTCTACAAGCACTTCCAAGTCAACTGAATAAAATTTCATTTTGTGCACTTTCGCTCTTCCTCCACACTCGCCATGATGGAAAGGGTGGCAGCGTGCAAACTCCTCATTTAAATATTGCTGTTTGCACTTGTAGTCACTTTGGCAATTAAGCGCCCCTTATCTGGGATCTTAGTAGATGAGGCCCTATGTCACTGTGCTGCCCTGTCATTTTTATTTTTTTACTTGTTTACTTTTTTGGTTAGACTTCACAACACACTGACTTTTAAATGAAATCAAATCAAATTTATTCATATAGCGCCAGATCATAACAAAGTTACATCAAAGCACTTTACACATAGAGCAGGCCTAGACCAAACTCTTCATGGAGCTGTTAAAGAGAACCAACATAACTCTCCAAGAGCAAGCCATTGGTGACAGTGGCCAGGAAAAACTTCATTTAAGAGGCAGAAACGTCGGGCAGAACTGAGCTGATCAGGGAGGGCAGCCATCTGCATCGACTGGTTGTGTTGAGAGGGAGGGAGATGGGGAAGGGGGAGGAGGCAGAGAGAGGAGCAGAGGCAGTGAGAGGGGAGGACTCAGTAGAGGGATGGAGAGAGAACAAGAACAGGGGGAAAGAAGATGTCTCCTGTTCTTGATTAAGAGATTAAAGTGCTTATTGGCATTTTTTTGTTGCGTTATATTGTTCTAAACTGAACTAAAGGCCACCTCTGTTATAAAGAAGCATTTTTTCAGCCAAATAGGAAAAAAAGGTCAAGTTTTACCAAAAGGCTGGGAAAACCATGAAAAGCCTGTTCTATTGTCTGCTCACAGTATTCCCTGTACTTCTCATGCTCACTTCAATGACACAAGCTTTTAATAAATGCCGTATAACACAGCCGGTCACAGTCTCCTCCCTGTAGACCATCATCCCTCGGAGGGGTCTGCTAAGCTCATACACTGTATATGATTCTCAGAGTCAATAGCGAATTTTGCTTGGAGTCCTAAATCCCCTTCTCTCGCACAAGCTAGTGTTAATACAATGAGATTTATGAGCCTCTTGCTACACGCAACAGGCAGAGGCGAGGGACAGCCAGCCATCCAGACAAAATGACTCAACTCTCCTGAGTGCTGTATGCTGTCAACATGAAGAATGCCATCCTGATTTGTTTTGATTAGTGAGTATGAAAAATGGCAAACAAAGCGGGGAGAGAAACAGAAGACTCCCTGGTTTACACTTGTCTGTTGACTGGCTAGATGAAATGCTTTATGTTGTTTTTCCTGTACTGACACCTCAGTGACCTCCTCAATCTGGGGCGCACATGCAGTTTTAAGCACAACGAGCCGTGGACGTCTGCTTGTTTTTCATCACGGGGATCCCTGAGCAATCCTTAAACCAAATCTTTCGTGTGTGTCTTCAGCATGTCGGAAATGACCTTCCGCTGGTGTCACTGTCAAGTCCCACCGAGCCCATTATCAGACAAATCATCTATGGAAATGAGAAGTCACTATTTCTTCTATCCTTCCTCCTCTACAGCGAGAGCGCGGATCCCACTAGACCCCCTCTCTCCTTGAACTCTTTATCTAGTATCTGAAGGCCAAGACAAATGTGTTTTTTATATAACACAAGCTTTCATTAAGTCATACAAAAGTACAATTTCCCCATTCAGTCTTCTCTCCAGCGTGAATCATCACTAATGCAGGTGAGAGGTCTGCAGCTGTGGAGGCTTGGCAATGTTCAGCCTTGTCCTCATGAATGTGCAGAGTGTCCCACTGGGCTTCCTTTGGGATCGTATGTCCTGTATATTAGTATTCCACACTATAACCTAAACACTTACGTATAATAATCATGTCCAGTTTCACCCTGCTAAAATATAAATCAAGACAAGGTGGCATGTTCAAATAAAAGAACAACCGCTACTGCACGTCTGCAAGAACATCTTCCTTTTCAAGCCCTGTGACGAGCTCCCTGTAGGGTTTCAACAGTGTCAGCTCATTAATAAGTTGTGTGCTATTTAAAGGACTCTCTGATCAATTTTTAACAGCTTGTTTCTTTACTTTGTGACACATTTATTCTACCTTCAGATTTGGGTCAAACATCGGTCCCTGCAAAACAAGCTTTAGGGACATCTCAAACAGTTCATGGCTCTCAATTTTGCACAAGTGGAACCTGTTAAAGAAAAGGCGCCTGTGGCCATGGACTACAGATGGTGTAGGTTATATTGGGCTTCTGTAGGTGTTTAACAGTCAAACTGAATTAGTCCCCTGTCACAGCACCACGGCTGTGAGTCTGTGTGTAACCTGGAGACTGAGACTTAAGCAGCAACTACACGAGGCGGTTTTGCGTATGTGAGCGGATGTTTTACGTGTCTGTCTGTCAGCGTGATAGCATCACTACGATGAGGGATGCGGTCATGAAACTTTACAGCTGAGTAGTTGAGCTCCTAGATAATAATAGAGTAACAGCAGCTGAGTCTGAATTCAAACAGACGGGCCGTAGAGTAGATGGGCTGGTGTGATCCCATGACAAGAATGTCTTATGGACTGCATTAGTTCAGCTGAACCTGGGAAGTAATACTCATTTATATACACTCCGGTTATGTGAATATTGAAGTTTGATTGGTTTAGTGGGCTTTTGAGGGGAGGCCTTAGCTAAACTTGCCTGTTTCAATCAGAGCGTGTGGAAGTCCATGGGGAATGACTCACTGTTGTAGACAATCCCCATAACCTGCAGTTTTCAGTACTTTGTTTTTCAGCCCTGGATATTCCTGCTTGGATTATAATTGAACACTGTAGCACTTAAAGCTGAGAGAAAACAAAAAGTGCAGGTACTGACAAATATGATATGTTTTTATTTCCAAAAGAGCAATTCACTAATGATTCATTTGGTATGATGTACCATATGTACACTCATCTGACTTCAGATCTGCAAATATCAGAGGAGGTATTTAATCTATGATGACTTCATCTATGTAAATAGATGAAGATAGATAGCCAATAAAATAAAATAAAATAAAAAATTTTAGTTGGTTATCAAGTTTACTGACATATTTCATTAGGTTTGGTTAATTCACTTTGAATATGCTGTGGCAAATAGGTAAACGTAATTGGTCAGGGAGATGTGTAAATCAAACGAGGCCTTCTTGGTCTTTTTTTTTTTTTTTTTGTGGAGATCTTGGCCACTGGTGTTCCCTCTCTCCCTCTACGGTGCAGGTCGGAGGCGTGGCAAGCAGCAGGCAGCCCGGCTGAGTCCCATTCAGCGTTCACCCTCACTGTGCTTCTGCTCCGCAGCGGTCCTCACTGGTTGCCAGATTGTTTCGTCATCTTTGGACTCGGCTTACTGGATGTGAGTGAGGTGTTGCTGTTATACTGCTGGTAGAGATCAGTGAACCTAGATTCCTGCCTGCCCGCCTCCTTTGGTTATGGGCTCACAGTTTGTGAGACACTTTCTGTTTGCTATTGTGTTTTCCTTCTGCGTGAGTGATTTTCTGTAAAAATAAAATTTTTACTGTTTTATGGCCTCCTCAAGTTTGTCCTCTTTGTCTTGGCATTAAGTTAATTACAACTAAATTAGCACTTCTGGGAAATGTAGTTCATATAGGGCCTGTGCAAATCATGTACAATTTAAAGTGAAAGCAGGAGAGACCGTGGTTACTGTTATGTATGTGAGATGATCTCACAAAGACACTTCGCTGCATTGTATATATAGTGTCTTCGTTCTTTTTTAATGGTAAATGATATTTCTGCAAAACATTTTCTAAATGTGTTTACTTTCTCACTAGGGCTAAACGGTGTAGATTAATGTCAGTCAGTGCACTTAATTTGAACTAAACTGCTGGATTAAGTGTGCTAGAGGACTGAGTAATTCTGAAACCACTGTATATGATCTCCCCGCACTGACTTACACTCACATGCTTCACAGCAATTACCTCTTCAGGAGCTGTCGGGTCCTTTCACTATGTAATTATTTTTGAGTAAACCTGTCAACAGTTCCTGTGCATGGGAAGTGCTGTGCTAATTGGCTGGCAGCTCGAAGCTTGAGTGAAAGTGTTGACAGTGTGACTCCCTTCTGAGCCCCATCAACATGCCTTCAAGGACGTGGAGCTGCATTAAAGGTCTGGACAATTTCAGCTAGTTTATAGCAGAGATCATGTCCTCGTTCCTAAACGGGAAAAAAAAAAAAAAAAAACTATAGCACATTTGTTCAGCAGTGGCTGAGTTGGTGTGCTGTGTTTTGGATATAATCCATGTGGCCCTCTTCTGTAATAAGCCTTTCCGTGATTTTGTTGAGCATCTCAAAGACAGGTCACTGTGAACTGGGCCACACATGTATTGATTGTGTTGCAACCCACTGGTCACCGACAGAGGTCAGTGAAAGGCGCAGTTTATATAACTGCTCTTTATATAATTCCCAAGCAATACATGCTGTAAGACAGACTGCCAGCTTCTTTCTTTGGCTCTGTTCACAGAGCTCAGGGAACGATCCCAAATACATTTTTGTGAGTCATATTTGAATCTGTTTGAAGCTAAATTTGACTCTAGCATGGACAGTTATATTGGAACTAAGCATCTTGCACAAATATTAATTTGGTCATGACTTTGTATCCCCTCATTAGGGCAGATGAAGGACAAGTGTAACAAAGATTTTCAGAATAGCTGAAAATCGTATGCACGCTGTGTGAAAGTTTTTCAAAAGGTGGGTGGCAATAATCACATGAGAATTTGTGGCGATGCAAAATGAAGAGTCCGAAAACTAACTTCAGAGAGATATTACTGACATGTATCATGCCATCATTTTCCAATGAGCCTGAATAGTTTCTATGAGAAAAGCATAAGCCACCAGAACTATTCAACGACGCCTCATATCGAGTTGTGATAGTGTTGGGGTTGTAGCAACCAGTTTTGGGCAAGTTACTTGAAAAAAGTAATTAGTTACAGTTACTCGTTACTTCTCCCAAGAAAGCAACTAAATTAGTTACTCTGTTACAAATGATGAAAGTAACGAGTTAATGCAAAAAGTAACTATAGTGTTATAGTGCATTGAAGTAAACTTTGAAATGCTCAGACATGTCTGAATGTGGAGCCACCTCCACCACCTTCCAGAACTTAAAATACATGTGCATGTTCAGTTCTAAGATGTTTGAGTAAGTCGGAATTACGACACCGCTGTGGAGAGTCACTTTTGTTCGGAAAAGTAATGGCTATACTTCTATTTAGAGAAAGCTACTTTTGGATCATTTGGGCTCACCATTCCTGTTTCCCGTTGACTGACTCACTAATATCATCCATTGTGCGTCTGACAGCCTAACCCTAACCCACCTCAACCTCTGATTGGCTCACCATGAAATTTGCTCTACCTCAGCCAGTCATCGTCGTTTATGCGATCGCCTCGTGCCCACTCAGCAAAGACGGTAAAAAAGTATTTGCCTCTCAGTTTAGAGATCTATATTTATCTTTATTATTTCACGACGAAAGTCAACGAAAGAATGAACGCTGGACATATGAACACACAGGCGAACTTTCACAAGTGCAGAGAGACAAAACAGACCAACTAATAAAGACAAGTAAGAGCATAGAGACTGAATATACACAAGGAGCGACTGGAGGCAGGACAGAAAATACGAGGCTATGCCAAAACAAATGAACCAGCATCCCAATATAAAGAAAAAGGAGCAGGAGCTGGTCAGCTAACCAAGGGACATGAGGAGCTAATGTATTGATGACTCAGAGCTTGAAAAGTGGAATCGATGTCAGCTGTTAACTCTGGAACAGAGGAGACATCAACAGGGACAGCGACTCCCAGTTGTCAGTCAATACTGTCTAGAATGTCTAACAAACCGGTTTAGATCCAATTTTTACCAAAGGACATGTTCAGTGGCTAAAGACCGATTCTTCTATGAGGCCTCCGAGGCCTTCACCCTTGGGCCAGGCCTATTCGGTCTGTACATGCCCCGTCTTGGAAACCACTAGAAAAAAAAAATATCTCCTGTCATCCCCTTCCTTTAAAAAAAAAAAAACAAACAAACCTGCATGTAATCCTGGATTTCAGTTGATAATCCTGTCACCGCTATTGGTTGAGAACCATTTCTAGCCTCCAACTCTGTCCTCTCATGATGGAGAAAGTTATGTGTTTATCACAAATTAGTTGACCACTTTGGGATTTCTTGTATTTAGGTCCTCCAAAGTCAGTGTGGTCAGTCATTAAAACATCTCTCACTGATGGTCCAGACTGCAGCTGCTAGGATGCTAATTGCAACAAAAAGCGCCTCACCTCTGAATTAGCTTCCTTTAAAACGCTTCCCATTCACCTCTGAATTCACTTTGAGACCTTGCTGATCACCTTTAAAGCTCCCAGTAGCCAGAGTTGTCAAATCTTAGCCACTGGTGGTCTGCTTCTAGATGTCTCACATCTGAAATTTCCCCCAGTCATGTCTAAAACTAAACGTTGGCAGAGCTTTTGCAGTTTCCTCTTCCAAACAGTTGACCTGTTTCACAACCTCACTGTTGTGTTTAAACACGCTCTATAAATAAAGTTTACTTGATTTGACAATCAGGGAAGGACTGGTCCAGGGAGATTGACTGGCACAGAAGAGGTGTCAATTCAGCTGAAGGACAGGACTGGACTGGAACTGGAACAGACAACTTAGCAGCCTCAACACCTGCACAAGTAGAGCGTTGTCCTGGACAGTCCCCAGGACTGGTAGCTGGGGACCTGGGGGCGGGGCTTGCACTGGAATCTGGACATCAGTGTCCAACCTCACACTGGAGATGAGAAACCTCGATCTGAGGGTGCTTGTGGAACTTCTTCCTTTGTGATCTTTTCTCCTTTTACTCCTATTACTCAAAACATGTGAGGAAAAATGAAGCCTTTCCTCTAGAAAAGAGACAGCACAGGATCCACCAGGTCTGGATCCGACGGGGGGTCAGCCCTGTCAGCTGAGCGCCAGTGAAAGACACTCACTGACTGGCATATGGTTTGCAAAGTCCAAAAGACAATCAGGCAATGAAGTCTTCCACTCTGTTCTCCCCACGCACAGTATATCCCAGAACCAGTCATGATGTCAAACCATGCAGGGATAGAAAAGACCTGCTGACTGCTGGGTCACGTGATTCTGTTATTTACTTGGCCACTGGATAACAGCTGTGTCAGTCTGAAACTAGTGACCAGTTCTCTATTTTTTTTATTTTTTATTTTTTTCTCTATGGTGATTTTCTTTTTTTTTTTTTTTTTTTTTTCATGTTTCACGTTTTTTCATGTTTCATACATAGATAAGATCACTTCATGCCCTAAAGATGGCATGTTGAAAACATCCAGGAAAAATCAGTTCGCAGCACTGATGATCTGTTGTCCATTTTTCATTTTACCTGTCTGAGCCTATGTTGATGAACCAACAGAGATGCCTGACGACCTTTAGGGCTCCAATCTGCTGTATACTTCAGCGTGAGCAGAGTGTGCCTTGGTATAATACAAACACACGCAGGTCACTGAAGATATGCGACTGACTTTCGCAGTCAGTAGACTGCATCTATTAAAAGGTTCAAATAAAAAGGTCCTGGCTGAGCCCAGTTTTCTATGATTACTAGTGAAAAGCAGAAGGATGAGGAAGAGTAAACACTGCTGTGAGCCTTGGAAAAATTCAAAGCATGTGTAGCCTACACTTATTGCATACCTAACCAATTCACACATGAGACATGTTCTTATAAACGCATGCTTGGCTGAATTGATCTAACCGCTGTGATTTGGAAGAACAGCGGGAAACATTTTTATGAATGTTCGGTAGTGATGGCTCGGTTAAAAAAAGGTGAGGGGGGGTTAACAGTACATGTAATCTGCACTATGTACAGTATGTTCTGTAGCAAACACTGCACGCATAACATGAATTATGTATGGCACAAAGTCTATATTTTCCTCTGCATGGGGAGGAGGTTCAGCAGTCAGTTACAATTCAGAGAGAAGGCTGCCAGTAATGCAGTGTAGTGACTAAGACTAAAGTCATAGACTGACAAAACTGAATCTTGAATGGAGCTATAATAAACGAGTAGAACACTTATTCCCTGAACTGGACACAGAGGTTCCTATTAAGAAACAAGTCCTTTGAGATAAATAATAAAGTCTTGATTTTTTTTTTTTTTTTTGTTATTGTTGTTATAAAAACCAACTTGTTATGTGCTGCCTTTTTTATTGACCTCTGATCATCATGGGTTCATAAAATCCAATGTCACAAATTAAATTTCACTGGCCAGGCTCTTCACTGACTTAACCTGAAGTGGTTTCCCTCTGGCATCACTGAGAGCACTCAGGCTGCTGCTGCTGCTGCTGACGGCTGTTAGTCAGGCAATCTAACATTAGATAATTGTTGCCACGCTACAGAATACTCACATTTTTCTTCATATGGCACATTATGCACATTTGTTCCAAATCAGTATTTCAACTTTAACTTTTCTGCTTAGGATGGAATTTATTTAGCCTCAGACCAAACTGATTCGTCTTCAGTCTGTTTTGATAACTTCTAACTGTCTCTCCATAATTGCAGACAAACCAAGTGCACGGTTTTCTCCACCTCCAGCAGTGACTCAGATCATGCATCCATTATTAATCTCATTGATTTATATAAATACTTGACAAGCTCATACTAATCTCTTGACAAAAGACCAGTCAAGGTCCGTATTCGACACCTTGACAAATCAAAATCAAACTGGGTTGCCCCTTTAGAATTAAAGGATATCTGTCAAGCCGTTAAATAATTACGCAGTCAACCCTCATGTCCTTGGAAATGAAGATAGCCTGAATTGTTATGCTGCTCCGTCAACTTTCCAGCAGTTCAGCCCTTGGCATCATCATACTCTTGACAGCTCATGTTTTTCATTTATAAAGCCCTACTGTTTTCCATACTGCCTCACATCGCTTCTCTCGTTTGAATCTAGTAGCCACAACACACGATCCAGTAATTGCTTTTCAATATCCCTCGCATTCACATGAATATTAGCAGAGCTGGTTTGAATTAATGTGCACCTTCTAATTTAGGAGTAAACTGCACACTGCCCTTGAACTAGTAGATATATTAGGCCTACTTTGTGATTATTGTACAATTTATTCGTGTGTTTGTTTCTCCCATTGTGGAGCTGTGTCATTGTTTACTATTCTCTAGTCTCTCCTGGAAAAGATATTTTAATCTCAACGATACTGTCTCATTGAAATAGTTTTTTTTTTTTTTTTTTTTTAAGGACAAAGAAGCAATTTGACGTCAGGTCTAAATTAAAATTTGTTTGTCTTCACCCCTATGCTGTTAGCACTTGTCATTAACTGACATAACAGAAAGTGGAGCACCAAAGACAACAAAACAAATTGAGTCTTCGGTCCGCACAAACTAAGAAAGGTTATCTTCTCGGTTGTTTAAGATGATCATTTTGAAATCAAGTCAAGTCTCAATTTTCTGATGTAAGCCCAAGTGATTATGAGATGTATTCTTTGATATTAAGTAGAATCACTGGCCTCTGCAGATACTGTACAGCAGGCTGCTGTTAAAACATATGGAAAAATGATGGATGGGCCCCTCCCTCCAAAGGCTACCCTGTCAGCCTGAGAAAGGTAAGCTCTTTATCTTCTAATGAGTCCACATCTGAACCCCTTGTCTTCCTTCGAGGAGGTGTCCAGGCATTCAGTAGTAAATGATTACTAGTATGACTGTTGACACCTTCATAAAACAGGGGGTGTTATGGGATTCAGGTGGTAGCTTTGCAGCTGGAGTTTCAAGATGACATGATCAAAGTTAACCTTTAATATTATGGCACTGGGAGAAGTATTCGGCCTGCAGCCTGAAGGTGATGTAAGTTACAGTCATTTTATTTTACCATTTTTGCTGAATCATTGAGTGTGTGAGTAACTGCCACATAAAAAGAAAAAAAAAAAAAAGCGAATAACCTTCATAAAGAAGGAAAAGTGAGACGTCCATCCGTTATAAAATCAAGGATTGGAGAGAGATAGTGTCAAAGGCTCACCAAGGCCCTTAATGGAATCTTCTATTCACAACCACGCCGGGGGTGAGGCAAACCAGCTTTTTTTGTGAAAACAACTATATTCATGCACAATCTCATTGGGGGATCATAAATTTAAGGCAGAAAATGGAAAGTGAAGCAGGCGTTAATTTAATTGACCACCTTAAATCAAAGTATCCATTATAGTAGGAATCTTTATAACATGATAAATGTTTCCTTGTACACAGAACTTCAATTTTGAAATCATTTAGCGTTTTACAATAGTTCTGTGTGGGCTGAAGTAATTGCATATGGGAAATGCATTCGTTTCATGAGAAATCTATAAATAAATATTGCAAGTCAGCTATGAGACAGTAAAAATCTGCTTCGTTTCTAAATCATAAAGGACAAAGGGAATATTGCTGAATAAAACACAGGGATGAACAATATTTTTGTATAGAGCAAAGCCCGCTGCTTGTGATACCTTAAGTCATCCGCAGCGGATTGAGAAGTTTTGTTCTTTTGTTTTTTTTTTTCTTGGAAATTGCGGGCATCGAGCACATAGTCACTTATCACTTTGTGGCGCTGCAGTTAAACGGACTGACAGGTTTAATGGCTGGAATTATTTCAACCATTGAGTGATTGCCTACTTGAATACCTCATGGTGAGCTATTCAAACATTATATGATTTAGCATCATTGTTTGAACATGCCTGTGCACTCATGAACAGTATGCAGAAGTAGACTTACTGGACCTTGAGTTTGTAAGGGTGAAGTCGGGATGAATAGTCTTCAGCCTGCTTTATATCTAATGACCATCAGGGGGTGACGCCAGCGGTGACATTTCGTATTGAAATCTATGTGAAAATAGCATAATTTAGCTGTGTATATGAAAATGTAGCGAAATTAAGTGTTTCGCATGCGTCGCTTGCTGTTTGTGTTTATGTAAAAACAGAACAGAAACAAATTAACTGACGTTACTCCCCAGTACTGTCCCCAGTTGTGGACAGTAACCGAACGCAATTAACTTTAAGTCAGTCTTTAGGATCTCAAGCAGCTTCTACATTATACTTCAACTATATTTGAGATAAAAATTTTGCGCTAATTACTGCAGAAATCAAAAATGTTATCATGCCATTGTCGTCCCTGACTAAAAAAAAAAAAAAAAAAAAAGACAAACAAACAAAACAGCAGCATATAGTCTTGTTGGTTGTATCATATGTTTTTTTTTTTCCCCTTATTTCATCTGTCAATGACTGTTACATTGAGGTCACACTAAAATTAGAATGTTTAAATCCCAACTGATACAAACGCAATCTATACTGCAGGTTATAATCCAATAATGACTTGAAGGAGCTGGCCCTGTGCTGACCATGAGGATTAACAAAGGGAGGGTGTTGCTACACATTGTCTTTCCCATGTGTTTTTCAGCACAAAAACACAGATTGCAGTGATCTAGAATACTAACACCGCCTATCGCATGCAGTAATTACTGCTCTGCACGCCTACTGTTCTGTACACACACAAACATGCACATATGCACTGACGGCTACATGATAAAAGTTAAGTGTTTTGTGCCCTTCTGGGAATGTATGGTGTCTTGTCAACTGTCTGAATGTTTCATTACTCTGACAGACTATGCCTGAAAAGCTGAATATAGAGCATCAGAGAGAAACTCATTATAAATTATGGATGAATTTCACTCCAGAAAGATGAAGTTCCCAGAGAATCAAATTGTTTACCTGACTTAGAGGGTCCTTGGGTTGTCTTTGCCACATCAGTGGAGCCACAAAGTTAAGTCATAATCTAAATAATTTCAATAATACAACTGAATTAGCACTGATGTCAAACACGATGTTGCCAAAGTCACAGTGGAAGCGCAGCAGGTCGTTCAAATGTTGGTTTTGTGATGCTCTGCCAATCTCACACGTGACAAAACAAAGACAAAAGGAAAGAAAGGATTACTGCAAAACCGTTGACATAAGGTACAAGCACGTTTTCACTACGTAGTTTTACAAAATTAGAACCACTGTGGCAACATGCATACTAACAGAGACCTCTGCGCTCTCTTGCTCATGGTATCTGTCCCACAGCTCTTATGGTACATCTAACACTATGTATTAAGTATGAGGGGGTCAACAGCACACCGATGTTCCAACAAAATGAAATGAATGATTTATCACAACATCCAGTATAATTCTCATACTCGCATCTCACTTAATGACATGATCATGATGATGTAACAGTGTTTAGTCGAGGTTTCTAGCAACTAGCAGTAGGTCCACTTTGATGAAAATATAACACATGACCTGTTGACTAATTCATCATTTCTGACATATGCTGGAGGATCTAACTGAGTCTTGAAGATTAGAATAAATCCAGGGCTCAAAAAGGCCTTAAAATATATCTAAGCAGACATGCTTAGCTTCAGATCGATGCTGTTCATCAGTAGCAACACAAGGATTATTTATTAAGTTTGATAAGACCAACAAGCACCACCAGCCAGGTTTATATTGACAGGAGCAACCCACTCGATTTATTTTTGATGAAATCCCTCTCTCTAACATTTTGTATCAACGGAAGACATATTCATATTGAGTGACATACTGTCTTACAAGAAAAATAATGCCTGCTGTGCTGCGGTGTTGGGTTTTATCATATCAGACAAACGCTAATTCTGAGCCTCTTGGTTGAGTCTGTCCTGACTTGTTCAAAAATTCGCAGTTCTTGTAGTATTCCAACAATTAGTAGATGTAGGAGTAGATATATATATATATATACATACATACAAAATTCTCATTGTATGGTTTTGCATTGAATAATCTAATTTGATCTAATCTAATGCTCAGGGCCACTGTACTATTTAGTAACTGAGTGTCAGTTTCACACAATCATTTGATGAATACTACAGTTTAAAATGTCCCTGTAGTTGTGTAAAACTGCATGACTTTGCAGGAAAAGGAGTTTTGGTCGGTGGTTCAAAGCCACAGACTGTGAAGAAAGATGGACATAGGCTCTAGGATGTCACGTACAGGTTTCAGAGTTTTGGTTTTGAAGTTCAGACTAGGTTCTATCATCATCGCCACCTTCTTAGTCTGAGATTCCATCAAACGCGGTGCTAATCAAAAAATGGCCAAGATTGTGTGTGTGCATTAGGTTTTCTGCTGTAACAAACAAGCATTTGCATAAAATAAATCACCCTCTGAACAGAAGCAGGAAATTGACTACCGAATACAGACCAAAAGCAGGCCGCAAACAATGTTTATTTCTGCTCTGAAGTCAGAGAGTTTTCCTTGGGAGTCTATGAGGACTGACTCACTGCTTAAGCCGGCCTCAAGTGAGAAGCTGCAATTTTTGGCACCTTTGTGTCGGATTTATTTTTCAGCCTCAGAGACTGCGGGGATAAATTACAAAACAACACGTGTGCATTATTGTCACCCCCCCACCTCCAAAAAAAAAAAAAAAAAAAACTAAGAAGAAGAACCTGCTGTTGTGCTGTTCTGCCCAGTCTTTTCTGCTCATGTAATGTCAAGTGCCCTTCTGCGTGGTCACATTTTTCATGCTGCTCAACATCTATAAAAGCACATTCGTCATATTAGGCAATACTGTACGACAGTCTTACACAGACTGCGCAATACCACTCTGTAAAGTCTGGAAAGATGATACAGTTCATCACAAAGATGTGCTTACACTCAACATCTTTCATTTTTAAACGGTCATCCCTTATCTGCGTGTCATAAGTGAAATACAAGCAGAAGACTTTGCAAAAGATACATTAAAGCATATGCATCTTCATGAGATGTGTCCTCCACCAACAGCTTGTTCTCAGAGCAATTGTTCAACATCCAAACCATTACATTAAACGCTATTCTGGGACCAACAATAGGCAATTTCCCCATGGAATTTGACTACACCATTACATCTCACACCTCATCCATTGGCAGAAAATGAAAATCACTTTGGTGAATTAATCGGACATGAACATAATTGGTGTAATTTGAAGGTCTTGTACATGGAAACAACAAGCTGCAATTTTCCTCTATGTTTCTACTATGCACTTTCATACGTTTTCACAGGCATTTTCACAAATAACTGAAGCGTTTCAAATGTGAATGAAATACAATTGAAATTCTGGATCGTTTCTGAGCAGGCCTTCACAGTCAATAGTCAACTAGCTTTGTCTTTATTCTCAGGGGTCCAACTGGATTCACTTTGCTCTTCAAACAGACCAGACCTAGATAAGGATTTGATGTACATGCCATTCATGCAACAGTGTCGTTAGTTAGTGCAGGATAGTGCTGCAATGGACCATCCCAAAAAAAAAAAAAAAAAAAAAACTTTAAAGAAGGAACTGCGGAGAAGACGGAGCTAAGAAGAGATTCAAGAGCCCTTCAGCACAAAAACTGTCAACATAGAAACGTCAGTTCTCCATGACGGCAGTAAGAACTTAAGAAGTCACATTTTCACATGACTTGAGATGTGATGCTTCATAGATGTTGTCAGGCGTCACTTTCACTTCTGAACATACTTCGTTTCTATCTCCGTGTTTACTGAGTTTGAAAAACTCAAAAAAAAAAAAAAAAATCCTCCAGATTTGGCTTCTTTTTTTTTTGGTTGTTGTTGGTGTTGTTGTATGGACAAGGTTGAACATAGAAGACCTGCATTTATGCTTGCTGCTGAGCTTATTTAAAGTGAGGTAAGCGTTACCCAGCTTTAACACCACATCATAATATCCTCTGTGTGTGTGAGTTTCCTGGCCTAAAAGAATTTCCTCAATCACCACCACCAACACAACAGCAGCAGTGATGCAACATAAACATCATGTTCTCCCTGTTTTATTTTAACAGTAATGATTAAACACTCAGGAGAGAACTGGCTCCAGGGGAGGCCATTTTTTCTTTGCTTAATAGGGGATAAAATACTTCTTGATTCACCACCATCCCTCCATTATCTATATTGCTTATCTATGCAGGTACCACCCACCACCGCAATTCACTTCATCAACTTGAGGTAAACACTGAACTGCTCGGACTGCGATGAGCAAACAGGATTTAAAAACTGGAAGAAGGTCAATTTAAAGGTGCAACAATCAACATGTTTCATATTCCCAATAGATCAGCAAAGCAATATGTAAGTGTTTTCTTGCAGTCATGAACCCTGCCTTCAAGTGCCTCTTGTATCATTAATTAGATTTTCTGGTCCGTAAATGCTGATCTCACCAACCACCGACACAACCTTTCAGTCAATTGCCCTCATGGAAAAATTCTAACCATTTCCTCATTAAAAACAATTGTTTGTTTTTGGAGCATTTAGCAGCTAAACAGCCAGATATTCCCCTCAGGGGTTAGTGAAAGGCAAATGGATTAGGAGGCATTAATGGACTTGGTTGGCTGGATACAAACATCAAATTTGTATCTTACTAAAGGTATTGTGAAAAATAGCCACTCGTGGCATTCCCAAGTGGCTAGAAAATGAATGAATGCCCCCCTTTTTTTTTTTCTTTTTTTTTTACAACTCCTTGATAATTGATTATCTTCGTGTATGGAAATAGGGAACACATCTTTGTCTTTCCCAGTTTACAGACATAGGACTAAATGTCCCAGTGGATTTCTTTACCAACAGAAAGCTGAAGTCCAAAAATCTAAAAGCTAATTTAGCAATCAATGCACTTGTCGAACTCTGTTCTCATAGTCCAAAAGTTTTCCCAGTTCTTGTTGAATTAAGCATTTATCTGTCTTTAAAAAAATCTAGGGCAGCACAGCGGCGGCGTGGTTAGTGCTGTCGCCCCACAATAAGAAGGTCGTGGGTTCTGTTCCCGACTTGGGTCCTTTCTGTGCAGAGTTTGCATGTTCTCCCCTGTGGCTGCGTCGGTTACTCCAGTTTCCTGCCACCATCCAAAGACATCATGTTTGGGTTAACAGGTGACTCTAAATTGTCCGTAGGTATGAGTGGTTGTTGGTCTCTGTGTGTCTCTGTGTGTTGGCCCTGTGATGGACTGGTGACCTGTCCAGGGTGACCCCGCCCCTTACCCAATGTGAGCTGGGATTGGCTCCAACAGCCCTGCGATGCAGAAACGGATAAAGCTGTTGAAGATGAATGAATGAATAAAAAAATCTAGTTCCAAATAAATAGCCTCAGGAACCTGCACAGGAAGTTAAACAGCACCAAACTGAACACATCTTCTTGTCAGTCCGCTCATGGTCGTGATGTGTCAGTTGCAGAAAAGTGTTATTGTTTTTAATTTGTTATTTTTGTATTTATTGTTGTTTCAGGCTAAATAGTTAAAAGTTGATGAATAAAGCAATACAACCAGAGATTAGACCTTTTGTCTAAGTGAGAAGGGTCTTTGTTTTTGTACTTATTTATACGTATTTATTTTTTGTAGCACTCTGCTCCATGTTGAGTATAATAAGCTATGTGAATAATGAACATTCGATATAATGCATTATTTTTACATTCAGTAATTCATTTTACATATAATTTTACATTATTTACGGCAATAAATTAATTTAAGCAACAAAAAAATCTGAGGAGCCAATTGAGAGCTGGCTCTTTTTCGTGAGCCTCGCCAAAAGAAACAGCCGGAACTCCCATCAAGACCTCATGGTGGTTCTCCTCAAGCTTTTCAAAACTATTTGAAAACTATTAAACTGCAAGAGCAAAGGCTTTTTGTAAGGAGGTAAAAGTTAAATCACTGAAGTCATTCCACCATGGTGTATGTCAATGTTGTGTTTAAACTTCAAAAGTCCCACTTATTCATAAAGATTACAGTCTAGAGCTGAACAAAATGTGTATCACTGATTCCGATACATCACAAAGCTTTTCTGCCATAATACAAAAGCCACTGGGATCATATCTGTAGGTAATTACCTTTTCCAGTTAATATGTGATGTAATGAAAGAAAATATGGCATTTCTATGCATATAGGCTTATATGAATTAATACAATTCAGAAGTAATAGTCTGTACATAACCATTGTCTGAAGAGGAGGTGCATCTGTTTGAGTTCATTTTTTAAATCTTTTACCTGATCACACATACTAAACTTCTTTACCGCGCTCTTTTACTTCACTACTTCTTCCAGTGTTGTCAGAGAAATACTCACTCCTGGATAAAACGTGAAAGAACAGGAAAATGGATTAAAAAAAAAAAAGGTTATGGTAGGATATTACAGTTTGAATCGGATTTTTAACAAGAACCATTTCATCACTTTGCTGGAGTGGAAAGTGGCCTTGAAATTAATTTGATATTTTGTGCCTGCGGTGTGTGCCAGTTTGTTATGGTCCAGAGATAGTTGGCCACGTATTGTCGGAGGTTAAGATACAGTGGTTCAATTTTCTCTTGTTTATAATGAAGCCAAAAAGCTGTCTGATGAAGCACTGACAAAGGTTTTATTGTTATTAAAACTGCCCCAGTGTATAGAAAGTCATGTAAAGGCAAAGAGGGCTGTTGACAGGATTACAGTGGTTTTATTATCCAATTTGATTAAGTTGCTCTTTCATTTTGCCTCTAATTTGTTTTCCGTTCATTGCTTCCTCTAACTGGATTTTGTTGTGGAAAAATAGTCTGTTTATTCTTTCAAGCTTGCATTATCGACCTTTTCAACCTGCTCATCAGTTAGAAAACTGAGACAACATATAAACAAAACAAATAATAAAAAAAAAAAAACATGAAAACATTAATAGAATTAGAAGGATAAAAGTATGATTTTCATCAAGAGATAAAACCTAAACAATTAAGGAACATATTGGCTTGAACTGGAGCTCCCTGGGGACAGCCCAGGTCAAATCAGATCTTTATTGCATGTCCCTCTCTCTGCCTTTGCTGTCTCTTCCTCAATGTGTGCTGCCAAAAATGAAAGCAAAAAAGAACAAACAAACAAGAAAAAGGTCAAACAGACCATCAACTGCATAATAATAGGAAAAAATTACAATCATAAAATTTATTTTTTCAAATGGAAAGTTGTAAATAAAGAAGAAAAGGACAAAGGAAGGCCACTGGCAGCAGAAAAAAAAAAAATATGTGGTTGAGGAATTTCTTTCCTCGAATGAAATATAATCTGACAATTTTCTTTACATAGTATGACAATCTACCCTATGATGGGGTAGCTTATTACAAATCTAAATTCTGTACTTAACTATTTATACAATGTTTAAGTGAGGAACTGTAAAGAATAAATTTGTGGTGAAGAATTCATTATTTAATTCATTCATCTTCTACCGGTTATCCTTAGTCTGGGTCTTGGGTGGTGCTAGAGCCAATCCCAGCTCACTCTGGTTGAGGGTGGGGTCACCCTGGACAGGTCACCAGTCCATCACAGGGCCAACACACAGAGACAGACAGAGACCAACAACCACTCACACTCAGACCTACGGACAGTTTAGAGTCACCAGTTAACCCAAACATGATGTCTTTGGACGGTGGAAGAAAACCCACGCAGGCACAGGGAGAACATACAAACTCCACACAGAAAGGCCCCAGGCCGGGAACTGAACCCACAACCTTCTTACCACCTTGCTGCTGTGCTGCCTCATTATTTGATCCTTTATGAAAAAATGTAACTTAACAACCCTCCTCAGTGGAAACCTTTTATCAAAAGGGCTAGAATAAAATGAAAATAATTTGTCAAATGTATCGTTAATGTGCTAATGTGCTGTGTTATTTTCAAATGCATAAAATAGTCCTCTAAAAAAAAAAACAAAGCAAAACATTGTGGAGCAGAAGGCAAAATTTTATGCCTCATCTATCCCCTCGTTCAAGAATTCAGAATCAAAGTGACAGCGTTTCATGAACCTGCGTGATGAAAAAGTGATGTTAATGCAACCCCGTAAGGATTCGGTTTGTGCAGGCAGACATGGAACAGTGATTTCAAGGTGACCCCACCAGGCACCCATAAATGTTTTATCAATGCCTGCACAGAGCAGGTCCCTGTTGCTGTCTCTGTGGGTCAAGCCACGGCTCTCACTGGGGGTAAGTGTTCTGAGCTCTGCAAACACATTATGCACATGTTAATATCCACTCTGACATGTTATTCTACATAACACAATGAGTTGGATCATGAATTAACAACATTAAGGATTTTAATGTGAGGGCCATGAATGGCGTCACTGACAATAAATTAAATATTTCACTGCTCTTGTGAGCTGCTCACTTGGCAGGTTTCATTATGTACCTCTGTTCACCCATAAAGTCTTCACTTAGAGCACAGTCCACTGCAAAGGATTTCATAGGCTCTCCATATCAAACCAGAAAAGAATTGCCTTTGGCATTTCCAAGTGATGCATGACTTCTCTTGTATTTCTGTCTCTTCTTTTAATCTCTGAAAATCCCTGGCTGTCAGTCAGCATTTAGTCCTCCTTTGACATGAACAGAAATCTATGAAATTTGCTAAAAGAAAAATTAAATATCTACTGTGCAGGGGGAGTTCATAAGTTCATGGTAATCTTCGCGTTTTGACAATCCAGAGTGCATAACAGAAGGCAAATCAATTTCCCATTAAGTATTTCTGTTTTGTTTATATGGATCCGTGAAAGTGTTTTCAAAAAAAAAAAAAAGGTGAAAACTAATTGGAAGATTATTTGTGTGTAGCATGTGGCTGGATGAGAATTCCATTGATGTGTTTGATAGTTATCAATTTTTGTATTTGAACAAGGAGGTGGGTGGGTTCAGTTCTCGGGCCTGAGGCCTTTCTGGACGGCGTTTCCATATTCTCCACGGGTTTCCTCCCACCGCAGTTGGGGGACACACCCCCCTGCCCACTTCCCATACCAGCAGAGGGTGAAGTGAATTTAAGTGTTAAAAAATAAGCTGAAAAATGTACAGCAAACCAGCCAGCAAGAGGCAATAGACCTTACACTATATTTTCCTAACTTCTTAAACAAACCTACGAACTATATTATTGCTGGTATAGTTTCCTTGCTTGCTAGCCTCATAGTAGGAATGCTGTAGTATCCCTCTTTTTACATTGTGCTTTGAATTTCACACATTTTAAAATATGTATTATTGTAGTAGACAGAGCAGGGCGAAGGCGGCTCTAAGTGAATTTGATATTAATTATCATTGTTGCTTCATACTGTAGCTATTCTGCTTAATTTCTACTTTAAATTTAACCTCACACGTTTTTTGTCTATTGCATTAGAGAGAGCGGGGAGGAGGCTGCTCTTAGTGAACTTGGCATTAATTTCTACCATTATTTCATAAAAGCTCTCTTCATAATTTCTCCTCTAATTTTAAAATAGCTGTGCATATATTTTTGTCTGTATTGCAATAATAGAAAGAGCAGGGAGAAGGCAGCTCTCAGGGAGCAGCGGCGCTTCTTGCCATGGAGAGGCTTCACATTTGGGGATAGAACCAAGGGCGTTCAAATGTTTGATTTGTATATATAGTATATTTACAAGGGCAGCACAGTGGCGTAGCTGTTAGCATTGTTGCCCCTCTATAAGAAGGTTGTGGGTTCGGGTCCCAGCCTTTCTTTGCGGAGCATGTTCTGTGTGGGTTTCCTCCCACCGTCCAAAGACATCATGTTTGGGTTAACTGGTGACTCTAAATTGTCCGTGAGGGTGAATGGTTGTTGGGCTCTGTGTGTGCTCACTGTTTTTTTTTTTTTTTTTTCTCATACCACAGGTGCTTCTTATGCAGATGGGGTCTGAATTTAAATATGCAAGGTCAATAAATAACTTGCTTAACTTTGAGCGGTCATGTACGAGAGATGAGGGAAGTGTTGAAGTGGATGTAGCATCAGCGGAGTTGAGATGCACGCTATACGATCTTGTGGTAAATCCCTGGCTTTGGTTTCAAGCAGAGAACTTCTGTTGTATGTCGTTACTCCTCTCCACCTGCCCTCATTGACCCCATTTTGTCACTTTTTGCATCTTGGCGGAGAATGCAGACGCAAGCTCCACTCTTCTCAAGTTAACTGCATCAGTAAGCAATATGTGGAAGGCAGCTGAGGTTACACTGAAATTAAATTGAAAGTTATAGTGAGACTAAATTGAATTTGGATTTTATCAGGGTACGCCGCACCAATGCCTGTGGTTCAACTGTCCACTCTTTGAAACTAAGGTTTAAAATGATCATCACTTTTAAAGTGTTATGAATAAAAATATGACATTTACTGAGCTCACATATCAACAGCAAGCTGCCACCTCCGGGGCTGAAAAATGACCTCGACATAGAAGTGCCAGAAACTTTCAGTCCTCCAATGCATTTTAGTCCATGCTTTTGGACTCCCACGAGAAAATCTACAGTACAAGTAAACATGTTTGCAGTCTGGCAAAGAAACAGGTTTGGTCCCTACAGCTGTGTTTCCCTTTGATGTACAGGGAGCAAAATTTCATAACTCTGCCATTTAAATCTTATTTCGACTAAAAGTTATACATCATGACGGCTTTGAGTGACAGACGGGTGCTGTCTGGTTTGTGCCTTTGGGATGATTTTTTGAAGAAATAATAGTAATATGATAGTATGGGCAGCATTTGCATTTATATGTGTTGGGAGAAAAGACACTTTGGCCTTTTTTTATATATTTGTATTGCTTGGCTTTATCACACAATGCCCATTCCATGTCATGCGGCTATGATCAGCAAATGATCAATGCTTGTATTCCACCAACTCATTCAGAATTGGAGCTAAGAATGTGAATACATAAAAATGATTGATAGCTGCCTGATGTTATTGAATCAGGAATAATGAAAAGTTCTACATAAATAATCTTTTTTTAAGTGTTTTTTCTGTCTTATAAAACTGTCAAGCAATTGATCTGTATTTAATTGCCAAATCCAATCTAAATCTAATGACTCCTTTGCTTTGCAGGAAATTGATGCAGAGTTGATCCGTATATATCACTAAATACTAAACACTAAATATATATTTTTCATCATCCCCGATCAGTTTAGCTCATACGAACATAACTGCTTTTAATTTTATTTAATTCTGTTCACTTGCTCATGAACGAGCTAAGTAATCAGAAAGGAAATTAGCATTATAAAGTTATCAGAGCAAATTTGAATTGTTTATTTGTTTACTGACATAAACATCATCAGCACGGCGGCATTGTGGTTAGCGCTGTTGCCCCGCAATAAGAAGGTCACAGGTTCAGTTCGGGTTAGGGTTAGGGTTAACCCTAACCCTTTCTGTGCAGGCTTTGCCTGTGTGGGTTTCCTCCCACCATCCGAAGACATCATGTTTGGGTTAATTGGTGACTCTAAACTGTTTGTAGGCCTGAGTGTGAGTGTGAGTGTGAGTGGTTGTTGGTCTCTGTCTGTCTCTGTGTGTTGGCCCTGTGATGGACTGTTGACCTGTCCAGGGTGACCCCACCCTCACCCAGAGTGAGCTGGGATTGGCTCCAGCACCCCCCGTGACCTGGAAACAGATAAAACGGTTGATGATGAATAAATGCTAATAAGTGAACTCTGAATACTTCCTCCTTGTTTATGATCCCATGTAGTTTATATAGCCAATTCTAATTAAGCACTGGAAAGCAGTGCAAGACTATAATTCACTTTGGGTAGCACAAAAAGCAGCTGGGGTTGTTGCACCATCAAACCTCTGCTCTAGGCAATACTGACACACTGACTATTCAATTTCAATCCATTACTGTGGGGAAATGTTTGGTGCCACGGCAGCTCCAAAGTCTGAGAATTAGTATGGGGCTCACATAACACACACATGTGCAGTAATTACAGATAGTGCAGTGCATTTTTGTTCTTACCCCGGATTATAGAGCTCATCGACCTGCTGTATGTTTTAGCTTTCCATGTATGCTGCAGAAAATTCAACTCATCCAAAATACATGAGTGAAAAATGTTACATCAACACTACTCCAGGATAAATTGGGCAGAAAATTGATTTGAACATATATTAAACTAGGAATGTAAGCCACATGTAATATTTTATTTTAGCAAATATTACGTTTTAGCAGGGCAGCACAGCAGCACATAGCATATTGCGCTGTTGCCCCACAAGAAAAAGGTCACGGGTTCGGTTCCCAGGCCTGGGGCCTTTCTGTGCAGAGTTTCCATGCTCTCCCTGTACCTGTGTGAGTTTCCTCCCACCATCCAAAGACATCATGTTTGGGTTAACTGGTGACTCTACATTGTCCGTAGGTCTGAGTGTGAGTGTGAGTGTGAGTGGTTGTTGGTCTCTGTCTGTCTCTGCGTGTTGGCCCTGTCCAGGGTGACCCCGCCCTCAACCAGTGTGAGCTGGGATTGGCTCCGGAAACGGATAAGGGGTTGAAGACGACTGGATGAATGATGTTTTAGCAGCAGCAAAATTCCCACAGTCCTGCGATCAGCTTCACCACAAGCGCACAATTGATTATTTTGTTTGCAGCTGTGCTGGGTTCTCTTTTACAGTTACTGAGTTTTAAATAAGGCAAAATTACTCTTGGAAAAGCCTGAATCCCAACACATATTGATTTTATGCATCTCCTCTGCGTCTTCACTCTCCTGAAATGCAATACAGCTTTTCTGTTGAATCTGATGTCACTGTCTTTACCACCAGACCAGCCCATATTACCCAGATAAAAATAAACAGACAGCAGTGCCTTTGTTAGTCAATTGTCAAGTTGTCAAATTTGTTGCATTTTGAAATGCCACATTGTTTTTGCATGCCTCCTGGAAGAAAAAAAACAATTTAAAATCCACCGCATGACAGCCTGGATAGGTCCAGCAGCACTTACCTTTTCAGGTGACTGGGGGACGTTTTGAAGTAGATTGTCGGATTTTGGCAGGTGGGACAAGGGAAATAAAGAACAAAGCAAAACACTCTGAATACTTCAATTATCTCCTGCAGGCAGGCCCTTATCTTAATACTTTCTTTTGGCCTTATTGTGGTCCACTTGAATCCAAGACAGTGCTTATCCGCTGGGGGGGATATCATGCAGTGTCATCTGCAGCTATTTCCAGCTGGATTCAAGTCAAGAACTCTGAATGACAGAGCCACTTCACAAAAGGGAGAAGAAAAAAAATCTAATGATTTTGCCTTTGAAAAGAGTCACAATAGTATCAGAACCCATTAGTCTTCATGGTAATGGCGTGTGTGACACATCATTTTTAGCCTGGGGAGTTATAAATGATCTCAGCATGTCCAAATATGAAAGAACATAGTTGGATCTGAACAGGAGAAATCCCAGGTGAGTCCTGTTGTGTTTCCACTGCTTATGTTCAGGGATTAGACCAAGTGGGTCTGAAGCATAATATCAGAATATCAATTAGCACAACACTTAGTATCATGGCAAGAGATGCCCTTAGCAGTAAAAATTAGCAGTAAAAACCCATTCTAAGTGAGTAATATGTAAAATTTGGCTAAAAATAAAAGTCAATGCCTCTTCATTGGCAAGATGGAAGACGCAATTTGTTCCAATCTTCTTAAATCTGGATTACTGTGCATACATAAATAGTTAATACCTGAGATTACCTGAAAGTTTTACCAAAATGATGTCAATTAACAGAAAAGCCCTGATGGCAGATTAAAGAACATGTACATAATGCACTGTTCATCCGATAGTTGTGCAAGTAAACACAATTTTCGAGCCTCAGGAATGGCATTTGCATGCTGTAAATTAAATATGGTTCCATAAAATTTCAAATTAAGTATCTATTCACTTGCGTGACCAGGTTAAAAGATTCATTTTCTCTGTATAAGGCCCGTGTCTTTACCAGTGCCTTCAGAAAATATCCAGATTATTTTGATTTCTTTTCCCCTTTTATTATATTTCTGCCTCATTACAAAAAAAAAAAAAAAAAAAAACGGCATTGACGGCAGCACCATCCTATTTCACTTGACTATTTGTGAGACATTTCTGCACCTTGACTGGAGGATAATTCAGCTGAAAGGACACACACCAGTCTATCTAAGGTCTCACAGCTGCCGATGTGGCTGTAGCTCAGGAGGCAGAGCCGCCCATCCAGTAGTCATTAGGTCAGTGGTCTGAGTCCTTGGGCAGGATACTGAACCCCAAATTGCCCCCTGATGTTCTATCAGTATGTGAATGTGTGCGTGTGGTAGAAAAGAATCCCATGTGTGACAAAGTGCTGTATGAATGGGCTTTCCATTGTAAAACGATTTCGGTGCTCATTTAGATGGGAAATGTCTCGAGGGGCACTGTCTATTGATCAGGAAACATCAAACAGCTGATTGAGATTGAAGGAGCTGCCTGCAGAGCTCAGAGACCTGAATGTGTCCAGACTCAGATCTGGAGAAGGTTACAGTGCCCGAGGCCTCCGTCGTTTTGTTGCGGAATCATTTTTGGAACAACCAGTGATCTTCTCTCTCTTCTCTCAATCAACCAACTATTTTGGGGATTATTTGGGTTTATCATCAGCCTACATTTCTAATAATAAATTTGGCCGTTCTGTTCATCGTGAGCAATAGAATAGAGCCACTACTTTCTATGTTAAACTAAAAGCTACAGTATCTGTGGGCTGTAAGTTACATACAATATCAAATATGTTGATATATTATGGGTATGGATGAATGATGAGTTATTTTGCAGATAAAAGCGCTTACTAGATGATAATTGGTGTTTTACCAGTGCCTGTTAGTGAAATAAACAAAGTTAGACCCTTTTGAAATGAACAAAGCAATAACATTTCCCAAAATCCAAATTTAGACTCAGGTGGTGATCTGATTTACTTGCTTGAAACTATTTTGGCAGGAGATCTTGGTAAAACGCTGAGAGATAATTGTCAGCCGTCAACAGTCAAGATTAAAGACAGCAGCAAAACCGATGAAAGAAGCACGTTTTCATAACTTCTAAGGTTTACAGGCATTTGCATGAAATATACGTTTGATTTCACATCAAATTCATAAATCTAAATTACATCTGAGCTGCTCTCTGTGACTGTGTTGTCATTCTAACTTTGATGAAAAGGCAGCTTTCTTGCATTATGCTAAGCACTTGGTAAACTTGAATTGACACGGAGAAACATCCCAAAACAGAGTCATTGTGCAGATAATTACTTGGCGCAGCCGGGAGATACTTTTCCTCACGCTGACCACATGATGCAATCTGCTTTTCTTTATCCTGATCTGTTTCCGCATCTGACTCATTCTCAAAACAGTGTAACCGAACCAAACTTTAATCAAAGAAAGCAGAAGTGCAAATTCTCTATAAGCCTTGACCTGCTGCAAATGGAGCTATCACCTGACTGTATATCTCTCTGTCCTACTTTTCCTGGCACTCCAGAAAGTGTGAAATATGTTTTCTGCCCAAGGAAGCTGAAGGTGAGCACCCGAACTGTCAGTTAGAATTAGTGCCAAACTTTATCATCCCATAACTCCTGGTCCAAGGTATAAACTGCAAATCTCCTTTACAAAATAATCTCTATAGAAAACAAAAAAAGAACAAGGGAAGAAATTAAAGTGGAACCTCTCAGAGTTGACTTGATAAACTAATGGTTCATTCCTTCAGTTGTTATTGACCGAAATGCGATGTCAAATGGAATAATTCTGCTGCAGAAGCCTGACATGATGTCTGTATTCTGTCATTGATTCTCAATAAAGCACAAATATCTCATTTCATCCCCAAGAGCTTTAAGAGAACACTTTATGACATGAGGGCAACCCAACACAGATTTCACTTTCACATTCGCACACTTCGGGAAGAGCATTTACTTCATTTTCCAGTTATGTCTGTCTCAGCGGCTTAATCTTTTTGCTCCTGTTTTGCATGGTGGGCTGGTGGTGTCTGAGAAGGATGAGCGGTGTTGTGTGGGATGAGCCGTGAGAGGAATCCTACATTTTACTATGTCAGTCAGGGAAAAACTGAAACCTCCAGCATTTCAACAACCACATGGTAAGAGTTTAAATCTACACACAGCTCTATCGGGAATAATTCTTTTGTTAGCATAGTTGTACACAGTGGAGCCCCAATATTAACTCAAGACGCTCAGGTTAAAGATTATCCAATGAAGGAGTAATACAGCTGAATGCATCAATTATGTAATACTGAAGATGAAGCACCAAAAGAAATCTTGTTACTGTTACTTGTCTATTTTCCGCATGATGGATTTACTTTTGCTGACCACTTTCTCTCATTCCTCACAGTATATTAGCTATACTGAGCACATCGCTGCTGCTACTAGTCAGCCTTGCTGCCTATTTCTCCATGGCCAATTTGTTGAAAGAAGACTTCTGCACTTCCCTCAGAGATCTCGCTGTGGTCCAACACTATTGACAGGACACCAAAAATGCAAATAAGACTATTTATTACTGTTCGAATTATGAATTACTGAATTATGAAGGTTTTGTACTCGTAAAATATTGTGATGTGACAGTATCGTAATCAACAGACATGGCCGGCAGGAGTACCCAGCTTCACACTTGGAAATGTCCGTAGCTAACTGCTCATAGTCCCACTACTGGTCAGCCAAATGCCACCTCACACAGTCAGAGCCCACTAACCTGCACTGCTGCCAACTTTTGCCAACACATTTGTGGCTACATCTACAGACTTTTTTATTTCTTAAAAATAAAAAATGCCTAGCAACAATCAAAACACACTCTTTGGATAAACTAGCTACATACAAGGGCGTCAGTAATCCTAATCTCTCTCATTCTGGTGAATAAGCGGCAGAGCAGCAGTTTCTTTCCAAGGCGCAGGCTGTGAGCTTCATTTAAGCTTCATTTTATTATTATTATTGCTATTATCATTTATTTATTGTTATTTTATTTTTATTTAATATTATTATTCTTCACCTCTAACATGCTGACATGGGTTTGGTGATTCCTGTCAGGCAACTTTGCCAGCAGCTTGGAAAATATTTGGATGTCATAAAAATGCTCGATATGTAATCACAGTCAGAGAAGTAAACAGACAGAGGGCGAGATCCGTCAGACTCTAGACTGAATATAAATGTGATACTGTGGTGTCAGTTGTTCACATCAGTACTATAAATGTTCTAAACTAGCTCCTCAATTTTTGCACATTAACCATGAGGCTGAGCCATACAGTGGGTTTGGCCCACCGTTATCTGGTTGATGCACGTACCAAACCTGTAAATTGGAGTGAACTGTTTACTCAACAGTCTAGATGAGACAAGTTCACAATCAAACTTATTTCTTTGACTCACCAAGACCTGTGACCATCAAATATCAACATCAATTTCAATGATGTCTCTTATACTACTTAAGTTTGCATGCTAGTCTGTTAGTTGCGGTCCATCTAATCACTTTCCAATAGTAACTCACTGTATAGCTAAATAGATAATGCTTCTTGAAGGGTGTATTTGTATTACAGTCCAACAGTGGCCGAAGGCCTTGTCGAGTGACAACCTGCCACCTGATCCTGGCAAGAAAAAAAAAACACATTCAGCAGAGAACAAAGAATGCAGTCCTCTAATCAGATACAGGTCATGAGCTTCAATTAATGTTCACAGGAAATATCAGAATGAGGTTATATGCAGGGCAAAAACATACAAAAAATAAATGTACTACACCCAGAATATCATTTACTAATGCAGAACATGTTGTCAACACTGCATGTAATAATGCAGTGAGATCCTTTTTTTTTTTTGTTTTTTTTTGTTTTTTTGTGTGAGCTCAGTGATTGTATTAAGCAGCTCCCTTTCCTCCATGATTATCCTGCCCATAACTCACAGTTCATAGTACCCTACACGGGTCATGGTATTTTCATGAATGGAGACTCTCGCGCAAAGATTAGCTGCTAGCCCTAACTGACCTGACCTTGTTCCGTACAGTCAGTCACGGCACATGAGTGCAGGCGAAGGGATCCTTTTGCGCTAAGAGCATTTGTATGTGTATACAAGCGGTGGAGGTCTCAAGGGTGTGAGCTTAGATGAATGTTGGAGAAGGTGGGCGCTGCATTAGATATTCCCTATGGTTCATATATTCTGCCAATTCTGAATTATTCAAAGTCATTAACATGCCTGGCTAGCAATATATTATTGAGGTAGGCGAGGAGCATCCTTTGCCAGAATCCCATTGTTGGAACCTGATTCTTTTGTCTTGGAATACACAATTTAATTTGGGTAGCTTCTCCCTGTGTGCTAAACAATTAGTTAAGATCATACATTTTTCTATATATGCTCATTACTTATGTCTGTATTTGATTAAATATAGAGGCTAAGAAGTGTATTGAAGTTCAATCAAAGCTTTGCAGTCTGGTAAGAAAGTCTGTGCTGCAAACGAGAATTGCAGTAGATTCACTATTTAACAATAAAACTTTATTTCAACGATGAAACTCAGACTGATGTTTAATTATATGTAGAAGAAATTGCTACAATATCCACTCTTTGTTAGTAAAATTGGACAAGGCGTCAATAGTTTGACAGAGCATGTAAATGTTATTCATTAGCCTAAAACAAAGTGCTCATGCAGACTGAAGATGCCTAAATGCCTCATGTGTAAATGAAGGATTCCAATAAGAGTTAAACGACTCTCTTGTTTTTTTCTAAATGTGCAGGTTAAGCAATGGCTACCGAGGCTTGAATAAAAAACAGAGGCCAAAAACCTCAGGCCAAAGTACCATGGGGCAACAAATCCAGCCCTCCACCACTGCTGACTTCCAGAAACTTGGTTTAGGTTAACACACAACAACAAATATGTAACCTAAGGCTAGAATTTTATTTTTATATTTTACATTGTTATTTTGAAATGTACATTCTATATATTGGATACATTTGTGGACATATCAATTTTTTATTTATTTATTTATTTATTTATTTTTCAAAAGTACGAATGTGGTTGACTCCTGGGGACAATTTTTTTTTTTATTTAGAGAAAACACAAGAAACTTGTACGACAAAAAAAAAAATGGACCAGACTCAGTGGTTACCTTCCAACAAACTTTCACCCTACTCTATGTGCCCTACAGATAATATCCAACTAGGCCAGTGAGCGGTGATAACTATCATGTCTTTGGGGTCATCAGGTGGGAACCTCCTTTTGTCGGTGTTTCGTCTAGTTAGGCCCACAACACCTCCAGGAGGCTAGACCGTGAACACTGGCGTCCCAGAGTCACCCCCTAATGCCAGCCATCACCACTCCTCACACAGAGAACTATCTCAAACAGTACTACTGTCAACTACTCTGACCTCTCACCAATTGCACCAGTGAAAGCGGTGAAACTCTTTGGTAGAGTGCATTCTTAGCAAGCATACGCCCTGAGTTCAAACCCCAGCCACAAAACAAACCGGTGAGAGGCTTGTGCCGGTCCCGAGGCCAGATAAATGTGGAGGTTGCGGCAAAAAGGGCATCTGGTGTAAAAACTGTCGCCAAGTCAATCATGTGAGTCACAGAGGGGATATGTTGAGATAGGGAAAAGCTGAAAGAGTTAAACAAACAAACAAACAAACAAACAACGGCGCGGTATTCTCACGTTTGTCGAAGGGGTACCAAGAGTGTCAGATCCCGAATGTTGAGTTCAAATGACTGAAAACAACAGCAGCCTGGTCTCACAGGTCCACCCAGTGTTCTTTTCATACATTAGTATATAACCTTGCTGGAGCCAGAAGGAGACACCACCAGAGTGACTCTGCTGGGGGAGGAGCCATCAACATACCGCTGACGTGGGCCAGCTCCAACACAAGCAGACCTACAGCAAGGAGAGACGGGGGTAATCTCAAGGTTTATGTCAGACTCCATTATGACACTGCCACAATTACTCTACAACCCAGGAGATAAAAATACACTATTTATATCTCTTTTTATGATGTTTTCATGATCTGAGTTCTGCCGCAAAGGCTGTGGCCTGTGAGAGTTTTCTGCAGCAAAAGACAAGAGCGGAAAATAACGGCACATATTTGTGCACAGCACACACCTTTACAGGTAGAAGAGGAAAACAGATATAGCCTGTACAGCACACGAGTCCCGACTCCTTCCTTTTTGATCTCACCCCGAGCTGGTTCGACATCCAGCAGTTTCATTACTTTGAGGTGGAGATGAGGTCAGTAATGTTGGACAGGCTATCAGATCTTCCCACTGGGCCGAGCTCTTGTGGCTGTTGGGAAAAACTATGCCTTACTAGATATCCTACTCATGGACTGTCCTAACCTGCCCTTCCTTTCCCTACCTTTCACTCCTTACACTCGGGACAATCTTGGCCTGAGGTTTGTCAGAGCCTGTGTGGCTGAAGTGTTGCCCCAGGCCATGAAAACCATGGCCAATCAAGCTGTGTTGCAGGGCTGGTTGGGGGGTGGTCTTTCCTGTTTTTCAGTGGCTTTAATGAAATTCAGGGAGGAATGGAATAGGCCCAAGGATGCATGCAAGTCAATACGCGCTAAGCAAGTCAGCGGGAGAAATTTGTTTCCATTAGCAGTTGTTCCTTCTCGCCAGTGTAATATAATGTCCTTGAAGCCACTACAGAGCAGCATTGAAGAGCATTTAAACAAAGTAAAAGCTCATTCCAGTCAGTCACTTCTGCGTGCCATCGAACATCTGTTTGCTCTCCTTGCTGAGAAGTATTTTCCACCTGGCAAACACAGGAAGGGTCATTAGTTAAAAGGCTTTGGAGCTTCTTTTGGAAACTTCATGGTATGATCCCAGTTTTATTGTTAAATCAACCAGCCAATTTGCTCATCATTATTACATATCTGTTTCATTTGACAATGCTTAACCAATGCTTAATCCAAATTTCCAAACAGTATATCATCTGACTCATTAAAACAGTCCATGACAACTGGATCGTCTAACAGTACTAGCGTGTCATCATCATATCATCTCTAAAGCTAATCTTGCATATAGAGAGAATAATGCATTAGAACAGGGCACAGAGGCCTTTGTTAAGAACTGCCCAAACTTGAAAGCAAGTCGGTTGAAGAACTGGGCCAGGCGTAAAGAGACGTGATCTCTTCAAGACTTTCTTTATGGTATGAGTATGAGCCTTTTTGCAAAGAGAAATATTTTTCTGTAAAAAATGAATGAGTCAAAGAGTTGACACAGGCGATAGTAGGGAACTGTAATACCTTTGTTTATTCCGCACTGATTGAGCTCATTAACATGAAATGACTCGACAATCGGGCCACTGTGCAACCTGCGAGTGCATAATTATAACAAATTTCAAAATTCTAATTTGCATGATGACCATTTCAGGGACTTTGTTCCTCACAGTAATGGATTTTCTGTTATTAATGTGTCCCCGAAACCTTTTTTCTGTAGCTGCAGCTAAACCGTTACATCCGATGCCTCTACCATTCTTCCTGCTCTCTGTCTATGTTCACATTGTCCATACAACACCTGACTGACCTCTTTCACTTCTTACGCTTCACTTGGCTGGATGTTATTATAAAAATAAAAACTTATCTCATGACAGTCGCTATAGTAAAGTCTGGTTGTAGCACTAAAGAGCACAAATTAAATGAAATGCTGCAAAGAACACAACATTCTAATAATATATGTGTGACAAAGGCTTCATAAGTTGGATTTAATGTTAATTCTTATGAATATAATAGTAAATAAAAGCTAGAAAGCATGAAAAAGAACACACTGTATTTTGTCAGGTAGTGTATTTTATCGATCAGGACACTTAATCTTCATCACTGTCAAATGAAGCTTTTGAACATCTGGAAAAGTGTTTCTAAGCATCTGAACCAAAACAGATTAATCAAAAACTTTGAATTTGAATTTAAAGGCTCAGTGGAGTTACCCTTTATTATAAACTCATTAACTAACTTGATATAAAGGGTCATTCCAGTGATTTATTGCATGACTTGTGGTTTATTTGTTCTGAGGCGCACAACTCGCTGCATCATTTCTCATGTGGCTCTGCAAACACAACCCCGGTGAGGTCTGTGTAGATTACAAGATGTGACCATGTACACAGGACAGGGAATGACCTAACATCTTTTTAATACAAAGCAGCATCCACACCGGTGTCTAAATTTCAACCAGTTTATACGCAGTAAATAAGCTACCCTTGCTACCCTTTTAATGGTAAACATTAAAAGAGTTTCTATAAAGGATGATAACAATAAATTCACTACTGATGTCTCACCATGAAAGAGCTTTAGTTTTAACCAACTTCTAACTGCTTCATTTAATAATTGCACATTCTTTAGGAAGTAGCCAAACAGTTGGATTTGGTCAAATTTACAGATTTACTGAGCTGTTATTTTGCAGCAGTTATAATGAATGTAGTTAAATTTGTTACCATTCACTGGTTACAGTGCAGCCTACTATCATTTAGACTTTCAAACTCAGTTTGTTTTGCAGCCAACAACATAGTACAGATTGATATTTCCTGTGGACATTCTGCAGTTCAGGAGGTTAATGAGAAGAAGCATATACTGCCCATTAAAATGAATGCATAGGCAGCCATGCTGACGCGGGAGATGAATGACACCTCATGCATTCTACAAGGACATAGACTCCTCACCTGGTACATTAACCGCCTTTTCAGACATGTCCTGATGTTCATTTCCTCCACTCTCACACATTTAACCATCACTGCAGATAACGTAACTGCTGAGAAATGAAAGAAGTGAAACTAATCATTCATTTTCCCCTCTTGCAGAAAGAAAACCAGGTTACATTAGTCGCCCCGTCAAAGAACAGCACATTCATTGTTATTACCTTCCATATCTACATAATTGCACTTGTTTTGATGGTTAGAAACAAAGTGACTGAAAAGCTTTGGGAAACTCAGACTAACACCATTAAAGTCCTCAGGAGAAAGATTAAGCGATTCACTGATTGAAGTTGATTTACTTTATTTACATGCTTGTGTGAACCAACGTGGAATGTAATGTGTTTAAAATCTACACCTCATACGGACGCATCAAAGCAGAGAGGCAGAAATGAAGTCATACCTGTCTGTGTTTGCCACGAAGGTGAGCGCTGAGATTTATGCCACCAGAATCCTGCCAAAAGCTCTAAGCTCTGGAGGAGCAGAGGGATGAAATTTCATGCGAGGCATTTTCAGTTGCAACATTCAGACATGTGTCAGATATATTTCCCTCACACACATTGCTCACGCACAGAATACACCAGTGTACAAACCATTCTGTACATTGTCAACAACACTGAAACCCATTTTCAGTCTTTTGCAGAAGTATGTGTCATAACAATACAAGGCTTAATGTCAACTAACTATGAAATAGTATGTGAAAGACGCAAAGCCCTTTTGTTCATTTACTTCAATTCCGAAATGAGGTGCGTAATCTTATTCATGCAAAACGAGGCATAATTGTTGAAGTCACAACTATCCAATATAAATGCTCGGATCGTTGCAGCTGCTTTAATCGGTATTGTTAAATATATGAAGTTAATGAATGATTCATTCATTCATTAGTCACATCGCTGCAACCTCATGAATTCAGGGGTCAGTGGAGCCAATCCCAGCTGACATGGCTCCAGCACATACTATCATAAGGCTAATGTATACAAACCACTCATGCCAACAGGCAATTTACAGTCTCTGCTGAACCTTGTCTATGGATTGTCAAAGCGAGCCTGCGGAGGCACGAGAACACACAGAGCCCAAAGGCCGTTTTTTGCTAATCGCTGCTCAATAAGTCATAATGTTGCTGAATAATTCCGAGCTAAATCGGCGGTCATGCACTACGGCTGATCCAGGAGCCCACTCTATGCGGCATAATGAGAAGAAAGAAGCTGAAAGAATATGACAGGGTTGAAACTCGGTTCAAACCTGTACAACGATTCAAATCAAATAAAATCAACCAATCAATTTAGATGTCAAACTCCTTCAGAAAACATTTACTATGGTTATAAATCAAATGAGAAGTGGCAACTTTTCTTCAGACGTTTCCACGCCAACTAACTTCACTGGTCACCAGTGGAGTTTCTTCCTGATGGCCATCATGGAAGATACAATGCTGATTCAAGGCACTTCCGCATTGGCTTCCCTTTTTAGGCCCCATGTCTATGTGCAGTGATGGTTTCGACAAAAAAAAACAAAAAATGCACACAAGAGCTTTGTTATATTTGGCTGTTTTTGAACTCTAGAGTGATCCAGAAGATCACCTGGGTCTTATTCCATTAGTGGGCGTTTAACAGCTCAGATGCTTATTATGTTTGACAGATAATAACCCTGACAGAAATAATAGACACCACCATTATGAGGAATCATTAACAGAGTTGTGTAAAATAATGTGTGCCACAATACCTTGTGGAGAAGAGAAGTGTGTGGTCTCAGAGGAAAATCAGTTGAATATGATTGTTTGACTTGAAAGCTTTAATATCTGTTGGATTCTTTTTTTTCCCCAAATGACTAAGGGAGGAGGATGTCTTTGTAAGTAGACATCTTTTACTTGAATGTGTTTTTTCTAATGGCAAAAGAGCCACTCCATTACACCTTATTATGTCACATTTACCATGCAAGTGAAAAATTGTTCCACTTATGAAACATATTACATTTCCTTTGTATTTTGAACCTTTTGCAAACGTAAGTCTAAATATTGGGCTTTACTGTACAACTAGGATTCCTGAAACTCTAGCTGGCTCTACAGATGGGAATATAGTTAGTAAGTAAATATTCAATTGTGAGAAAATCTAACAAACCCTCCTGCAAACAAGAATCACAGACTATATGGGACAATTTAAAAGAATTCGAAAAAAGTCTTTTAGCAGAGACCTTGAATATGGATGACGAACAAATTCATAATCACTAATAGTTTTTGTGTGTGGGTCCCCATGAAAATTGGGAATGCTACTTTGATAAAGAGTTTGTATTGCAAAAGTGGAAAAAGAACATTATTTAAGTGTCTTTACTTGTTTAACAATGGTTAAAGGAAATATTAAAACAAAAGGTGTACATAGCTGTAATATTCTTCTGAATATGAGGAAAAAAGAGTTGATGAATTGATGAAATTTTCAGTCTTGAAGTTGAGATGTTTGCATAATGTTGATGTCTTAGTTAATTTATATCATCCCCACACAGTAGCACAAAACAAAAAAGCTCATTTTAAGATACTGCTCAGATAGTTCTATCATTTTTGCTGTGTGTATAGATTGTATTCTTCAGTTTTATACTGCACCAACTTTTGCAGACAAGCCTGTTGGAGGATGAGCAAAATGGCTTAGAAGAGATGATGTATCTGTAGTCATCTCAATTTATTTGCTAGAATTAGGGAAATTAATCCACCTTTGCTTGCTATACTGATTTCAACAAGGTGTTTGGATTAAACGCAATCTCCTTCAACATAGGTTTTTAAATTAATGGCAAGTTTTATTTTGCGATTAACTCTGTATTGAGGGTAATGAAAATACTACTGAATGTCTTCCCTGCATTTTGTGCAAAGCAAATTGAATCTTAGCCTCAAACATTTTCTTACTCTTGTTTTATTGTCTTAACCGACAGCCTCATCTTCAGACTAGAGTTTCTATTTTAGGAGTTTATGTTCCTGAACAGATTATGGCCATGTCACTCACACACTTACAGAAGATGAAAACAACCTGACGATTTAGTGAACATTCTCTGATCTCGATGTAAAACAAGTCTACTTTTGGGACAATGTTTATGTTTATTTTTCAGTGTTTTTAAAATTTTTGGCCAATAGCTCTCTATCAGTTAAACCATCTTGGTTTGACAGTAATGACTCTTAAAGGAGGTGTTGCTGTAACTCATGCTTTTGCTACAAAACCGATGTTAGTATTTCCACCTTTCCCCATGTGAAAGAAAAGCTGCAAGTTGCCACCAAACTGGACTCCCCCGTTCAGCAAGATCTATCAGACGTGACGAGAGCTGCTAATGCCAATTCATATCTTTATAGCATACTAACCAGCTACCCCCTGTGTATCACCGCTCAGCCCCTCATCTGCCCCGGCTGGAGATGTACGCCAGCTCAGGTTTTTTATTACAACCTTGCGTTTTATAAACACAAGGTTGAAAAACTTGTGAAGTGATAATCAGCATTGCCTGCTCTTGGCAAGAAGCCACCGGGCAATTCAATTATTCTTTGATGAGTATTTAATTTTGGGTTTAATTTGTGGCCATTACTGGAGATATAGGACATAAAACTCAAAACATTTGACATAAAGATCAAATTCTTCAGCTTTGGTGGAGTGTTAGACTCACTAAAAAGATGCAAAACCAACAGCTACAGTTTAAAACCTTACTTACACTATGCGCATTATATTCAGAAATACTGCCATGAATCCTTGAGAATGGCAGGTTTAATGCCCCTTCAGAACAGTCAGAACAGGCTGAAATTGGAAAGGATGTATCTTTTTGTGTGTGTTTTGTTTCTGTCCTCTCTACAATGACATAAAGATTGTACTTTTCTATAAAATGTTATCTATTGATGTCAGCAACACAGGAAAAAAAAAAAAAAAAGAAAAAAAAAATCACAGGTGAAGCTGAAGTCGGTTGCTTTTTTAAAAATACAGCTGGCTGACAATTGAATTGCCATGACAACAAATCAACAAAGACCTGTTTGTTTGCAACGAACATCAGTGTGACATAAGTTTGAGGCTGTGTGGGATGTATTCAAATTCGAACAGAGGACGTGGAGTTGTGTTTTATTTTATTTATTTTCCAACCTCAGCCCTGGTCTTATTTTCCACGTTGTGGGGCTGATTTTTGCTTCCTTTTTCAGCATCCATGCATTGCCCGCTGTGAATGTGTATGGCTGTGTAATTTTGGTGGGAATGGCAGACTCCACTGCCAAAATCACTTTATAAAATGAAAACAATTCCAAAATGTAAAATACACTGAACAGCTATTGCCAAAAATAGTCTCAAAATGGGGTTTGATATAATGAGAAGCTTGAGGTCTATAACTTTAAGGCAATAATTATAGGATACGCTAATGAGGTTTTTTTTAGTTATTTTAGCAGTTTTTCCTGACGGAAGGGCCTATTTTATACAAGTATTTTTGTGTTCATTTGTTTCAATGAGAACAGCTGGATCGAGAAAAAATGTATGGCTTTTTTTTTTTTTTAACACCTATCGTATAAGGAGAGCGGGTAATTTTTCTTGTCATATGGTTGCCGGCTCTGATCCACCTGAAGACGGGGGCTATGTCACAGTGTAATCTACAACTTCTCAGGGAATTCGTGGGGGCTCGAGAGTCTACTTATAGTCATCACTGTCATTGTCAGGGCAAGGCACAAAGTGGCCATTACTGTCCCCACTGAATGGTTGACCTGACCTCTTCAGTGTCCCTTTTCCAAGAGAATTATTTTATTTGCCCCCAATTCATCTTTTCTCAGGGAAGAACTAGCAATATAGTCACTGTCACTCATGGTGGTCTGGGACAACCAACGTCCCATTTAAATGATGAGAATGACCGAGAATGACCTTATGAGGCCGACTCGACAGTCTCAGATGCTGATTTTGCTTTGTTATCTTGGAGAAGATTTAAGGAAAAAAGAAGCAAAATATGAGTAATGCCCACATTTCTTCACAGATAGTGGACTCACCTCACAGTTCACCACGGTCTGTGTCCAGCAGGAGAGAACAACACCAATTTTAACTCTTTGTCACATCAGAAGTCGCATGCTATCACAACCCATCTCGTCACTCAGCTCCCATTCAGTGCTTTTCCACTCACCTGCCCCTGCCTCACTCTGCCTGCCAAGCCACACCCCAAAAGCCAACTCTGCTGACCTGTGAACACAGCTGCTCCTCATCTACTGCTCTCAGTCCATCATGTATTCACCGGCTCCACACTCACTCCTTCACCTTTTCCTGCAACACTCACTTACGGACTGACTCCCTGTCTCCGACCACGTCTTCCAGGAGCTGCTTGGTGAGCTGCTCCTGGGGATTCTTTACCTTCTGCTACCCTCTGCCAAGTTCAAGGTAGCATCTATTGCTCTGTCCTGTCCCCCTGCCCCGGGTACACCTCCATGATCTCTGGACATCCCCCAAGACCTTTTGTTCCTGCTTATCCTCCATCTGTCTGTTCATCTGCTGTGGTGACCAGTAAAGGTCATTACCAACTATCCATCACTGTTTGTGCTGCATCTGGGTTCTTAAACAAGCCTGTTACAGAAGCTCACTGTCACTGGCTGCTAACAATCAATTCGCTGTCATGTTAAGTTGTTGGTGGCAAGCTTGGAGAATTATTCGCAAACACTTTTCAATATCTATATCTTACTATAGCGGTCAAGAAATAAACCAATGCAGCTTTTTTTTATGTAAAGGTTAACCATTGCATCAACTTTGCTGGTTCTTCAAGTAATAAGATTGAACTTTATTTTTTCTAGTACAAACAATACATGAGAGCAGATAGCATTTACAAAAGAATCAAATACAGTAAAAAAACAAGACAGATTTTTTTAAAAATTGCTTGGTGACAGCAGCACAGGATCTGTTACATTCCAAGCATTCTTAATAAAGTAAAAACAATTAAAGAATCCAAAAAAAAAAAAAAATATCATGCTTCTGTGTTCAGACCTCGTGTATTAACCTTTCCGTATCAGCCCTAGAGAGAGATGCACGTGTTCTCCTGGAAACACTGCATCCAAATGATGAATTATATAAAGCTTCATATATTTCATTCAATTTGTGCATTAAGGGACTGTAATGGCCTTCAGTTTCTAGCCATGAACTGTATCATGCTGCCCAGAAAAGGATCACCTCTTAGAGTTAGTGTAATGGGGTTGTTTAGGAACCCAAATGCAGTACAAACAGCAATGGACAGTTGGTAATGACCTCTATTAGTGACCACAGCAGAAAAACAGACAAATGGAGGATAAGCAGAAACAGAAGGTCCAGAGTTCATGGAGGAGTTCAGGGATCCCTTGTCTATAGACGTAACCAGGGCCGGGGAGTAGACCAGAACATAAATGCTGCCTTTACACAGTGGAGGGTAGGGGAAGGTAAAGAATCCTCAGGAGCAGCTCTTTGAAGACAGAAGACACAGAGGCTGCAAATCTGGTTGGCAGCGGGGAGTCAGTCTGGAAATGATTGCTGGAGAATCTTGCATGTAGGCTAGGAACACTCTGGCAACAGGGTAGAGAGTGAGGCTGGAGCCTAAATACAGGGCTAAATAGGTGGAGATGAGCTGCAGGTGGTTGATCAGGTGTATAGAGTAAGCTAATTTGGGGGGAGGGGTTGCGCGTGGCTTGGCAGGCAGATTAAGGCAGGGCCAGGTGAGGGGAAAAGTACTGAATGTGGAGCTGAGTGACAGAACTGTGACAGTTAGCTCCATTTCAATTCCACTTTTGAGCCAGTGATATAACTCACTGCTACGTTAAACTGCTCCGAATGTATCGGTGTTTATTGTGTTCTTCATCTCTTACATTTGATGCCACATATTGTGAAAATGTCACTGCATGTTCTGCCACAGACACAGCTTGTCCCTTCAGAAGGCGCTCAGAGTGCTCTGTAAACAGCCGGAGATCTGCCCCCATCACAGTGGGCATCATGCGCATTACAAACCAAGGTTTTTGTAAAAAGCAAGTATAAAAAATGCAGTAACAAAAGCCATCATAACACCAATTACACTGAACAATGTGAATATAAAACACATGAAATTAGGTTTTTTATTCAGTCAAATCCCTTCGATGCTCTGTGAAAAGTGGGTGTGGCTGTTATCAGATGGACAACATCGTTGCATTTGTCAGATAATTTTATAAATTTGTGATTCTTACACTCATTCATCTGACAGGTATCTATAAGGGTGAAGTGCAACAGAACTGATCTGGAACTAGTCTGAATTTTCAAATCACATCTCTGCTGTCACGTTGTGAGAGAGCCACTGCTGCAACATCAACTGTCTCTATTGCTGTTTGGGAAAGATGTGCTGGCGCCAGGAACCTCCAGCTGTGGCTCGTATGCCTGTATGCACTTCGCCAGAGCAGGATTGAGAAGATGAAGGTTAAATAACCAACTGAGTTTTCTCAGTCTCATTGCCTGAGATCCAAACACACAATTCCTGCCATGATATTGCCCTTCTGGCTTCATATTAGCCAACAGTGAAGTGCAAAGTCAGGAGTCTGATTTGTAGAGTGAGCTCCGGGTCCAAATGCAGAGGATAGAATGAGTCTTAAAGAACAAAAGTTTCATTGTGCGGTCAAATAGATCCAGTGAATATATGAGGACAGTTGGTGGTCTACTTTAATTGGAAGGCTAATATGTTCCAAGGGAGCGAGTGGTGTTCAACGTCAGGAGGGAGGAAGGCAGGTGAACGGAGAGTGCAAGCTGAGGGCTGGAAGGTGAGTATAAGCATGGCCAGGAATGGCAATGGGAAATAGGACCTCAAGCACATGCATGAATGTCACGATATGGAGACAAACAGTATGACTTGAAACTTGAATGGCCAAGCAGGACTTTACCAACATGGCAAAAGTATCAATCTGATGAAAGTGGTGAGTAGACCTGGGTACAAACACGGAGAGATCACCAGCAGGTGAGAAAGACAGGTTCAGCTAATGAGGTGATCAGGCCACAAAACACAGTAATTATGCTGAACTGAAATAAAACAAGAGCACAGAAAAAAGGATAGAAGTATTTCTCATGTAGTTGGTTGCTTGGAGAGTGTGCACGATAAATTTACTCTGCTTTTAAGTCTGTTTAAAGTTGCCTGTACGAAGAAGTGTTGAAAGCAGGTCAGGGCTCTGAATTTGCTGACCACAGTATGAATCTTCTCAGACCACTTTAGTTCTGTTATGAGGACGACATCAATGAATAAAAGAAATAAGACATCTTTGGTATATTCAGGGGCAGCGCTGCAGCATAGCGGTTAGCGCCGCACAATAAGAAGGTTGCGGGTTCAGTTCCCGGCCTGGGGCCTTTCTGTGCAGAGTTGGCATCATGTGACTCTACATTGTCTGTAGGTCTGGGTCTGAGTGTGAGTGGTTGTTGGTCTCTGTCCGTCTTTGTGTGTTGGCCCTGTGATGGACTGGTGACCCCGCCCTCAACCAGAGTGAGCTGGGATTGGCTCCTGCACCCTTCACAACCCGGAATCAGATGAAGCGGTTGAAGATGAATGAATGGAATATTCAGTGTTAAAAGAGAGTGAGAGGTCATGAGATCACAATGGCGCCTTAAATGGATAAATGTTTGATGAGCAAACAGAGCAGAGCCCTACTTAAGGGGAAAAGAGAGGAACTTGACTGCTCTTTACTTCAGTTAAAGCAAATAAGTGCAGCATGTAATTAATACTGTGGTCATCTGTCATTTCATTTATATTTCCACATGGCCACCATCAGTAGATCTATCAGACAGGACTGGCGAGGAAAAAAAATTGTCCATCTAGTCCAAACTTGTTTGAGGAAAGATTCAGGAAAGAAAAATTTCAATATCTCAGCTTTTGAGGGGAAATACATGGAGCAGAAGAACCATGTGTGTTGTGATAAATCAATACCAACAACTGAGTGAGTAATGGTTTATGTCCTAAAGAGGAGCAGCGTCAGTTTGTCTGGCTTCTTTTTGAAATCTGGTCCAATATCTGATATTTTTGGAGGATATTTTTGGTTGTAGTCAGGCCAACAGCAGGCTCAGGGGAGGGCACTGTCAGTCACTCAGGCCACGCTGGTCTTGACTGAAGTATCTCATTAATACTGTATCTATCCACAAACAATTCCAAACCAACTGTCATGGTGCTCAGAGGACCAATCCTAATGACTTTGGGACCCGCCTTATTTTCTGGGAAACGTAAGAGTCAGACAAAGATCCCCACACCACGCTAATAGCGTCCTGCAATTGTACACAAGCAGCAGTTCGATCTGCCACAGACTCTCATCAGCCACTGTGACATCACCATCGCACAGCAGACAGGAAGACGTGCAGACAGATCCATCACTCAGGGGACTCTGATCGACGTGGTTTCAAGTCAAGCTGGCTCTCTGACTGGGCCAATCAGAGCAGAGCTGGACAAGCTGGATCTGATTCTCCTGCACGAAGGACTCCATAGAGAGGTGAAAAACCTGAATAAAGATCGTCACTTGCGCAAGGGAAGTGAAATGCAATGTTGACCAACTCAAATAAATGCGGCGTGCAAGGATGAGAATCACATGAACATGACTTATTATTGAAATGAAATTGAAGACCAATGAGTGATTGAAAACTTTCTCTCCATTAGATGTCGTTTCTAAACTGACTAAAAACAATCAAAGTCAGAAGAAGCAAAAAATGTCCCTTTAAGCAGCAAATTGGCACATTACCTGCGAAGCCTTCTTGTCCCAAGTGTTGGTTTATATACGCAAAGAGGAATTCTACATACATTCTCATTCTGTGCCTGAGCTTCCTCTCTATGCTTTTTTGGTCACCCCATTACAAGGTGAATTAATTTGGCTGTGTTGTGCCTGAAGTCCCAGTTAGCAGGGCCCTCTAGCTTTTCACACCTGCTTTTCCCATCATTGGCTCTAGCTCCTCAAGATGTTGTAATTAGTTGGAGACACAGTTCAGCCTGTAGGGACCTGGATGAAGCAGATGTTGGAGGGATAGCAGATTCATGAGGTTAGAGGGAAATGAATACAGATGTAGTCCCGAGGCTAGTTCTCCTTATTCATGGATTTCTCTCCCTCTGCTTTGCAGTCGGGGGATGAAAAAATCAGGACAGCTCAAGGTAGGCTGCCAGTTTGAAGTGGCAAATGTCAAACTGTCATCTTTAAAGGTATTTCGTCTCTGAATTGAAGGTTTGAGACTTCAAGAAACACAGCTGGTGTATTCTGCAGAGACTTTAAGCATCTTAAAAAAGTCTACTTGTTAAGTTTGTTACATTTGGCCGCAAAACAATGTGTGGGACAGAATTCATTATGATGCTCTAGCTGAAATGACATTTAGCATGTTCCAACAACTTAAAAAGTACAGTTACTGAAATCCCATTTTCCCTAAGTAGCTCAGGATAATCCTCAACTGAAATGACAGATTAAGTAAGTCCGGACATGGATAGATGGATATAATCTTCTTATGTGGCAGCACAATAGCTGTGATTGGAAGTTCAATGGCTGACCAGTCACCTCTGCTGACCTCTGTCAAACACTGTCACAGTCCTAACCAGGATGTGAGCTCGCAGAGTCTAACCTTCCCTGAGGGACTGTGTCAGAGAAAGTCAGCAAAATCTCACAGCATCACTTAAACAGCATCATGACATGGCGCAAGCAGCCGGTTCATCGCACTGATTCATTCTCATGTTAGTGTAACAATAAACAGCCCTCATGCAGCCTGTTTTGGTGTTCATTGTAGAGGTTTTCCAGTGTAAAACCCAGCTTTTAGTGATTCTTCATTAATATTTAAACTCACATTTACATGCCCCAGATTTGGCACTTTTTCAGAGTTTTAACTGAAGTACGATATATATGAGATGTGTGACATCCACAAGACCATGCATTTGTAGTTTTAAGAATCAAAAACCATATCAGTGTTGTTTTACATTTCTTCCCTCAAGCTCAGGCCAGAGAGGCTCTCAGACTCTGATTGGCTGAACAGCAGTTGAACACTCAGTTAGACATATGGGACTTTGAATAATTAACAAAGATAGAACATATATTCCAAAATGATGCTACAGCCCATTTAATTTTTAGTCTCTGTCAAGTGTCTGTAAACAAGAGCGGCATGTTTTCCATAAATGGCTGAGATGAACCTGAGTACACTGGTGGGAGTGAAAATCTGATTTTGCACCGACATCCAAAAATACAGTGGTTCTTCCTGTCATGTGGGTGCTTGGCACTCCTGCGATGATGTTAGTCACTGGTAGATGTGAATATCCAGGCATCTGTGATGCACTGAAGTCTCCTCCAAACAATACCGCACAATGTTCCCACAGCAGCATGTGTGGCGTGGGAATGTGGTTTTCTATCATGTGTTTACTATCTCCATCAAATGCGCTGTCATATACGGGCTGCTCACTCTGGAGCTCTTGGTGTGACACACTGCGTGTCGCTTTTTGCATCATCTTTGGCCAAACGTTTGCATTAACTGGGCATTTGCAGGTATTGGTGGCAGCTGAATCACAGAGAGGTAGTTGGGTTGCATGGCAGGAATGCAGTGTTTACAACTGTGACACCAGAGACCAGAGTCCTGCCTTTGGGTTGCATTTCAACAACAAAAGCACTTTAGTGAAAGTAAGGGAAAGGCTGCGGTTTTGGCATTTAGCCACACAAAGTGTTCACCTCAAAGCAAATAAACGTCCTAAACGAACCCGTCTTTTCTAAAAGTGACTGCCATTTGTATTTCAGCTGCTCCAGGCAGCAGTTAACAAGTGCAGTGACATCCTGAGCAGGAATATAACTGTAATCATCCCAGCTGGTGGTCAAGATCCAAAGGGGAGCAGGTCAGCTCCTGATTCTTAGAGATAAATTGAACCAGGCTGAAACTCAGCCACTATCCTGCCAACAGCGGGAAACAGCTACCAATGGATATATAACCAGACTAAACCATAAGTGGCTTTAAAATGAAGCTTAAAAACTCTTTTCTTTTCTCCACCACTTTCATTTAATCATTGAATTTGCACTTCAATATCTTGTTTTTTTCATTCCATAATCTTTTTGCGCTTCTGTTTGTCATCGCACCTTTAACTGCTATCAAGCTTTTTATGGTGCTGATATTTCTGTATGATACTGTGCTGCACGCACCATGTTTCATCACACACGCTTCCTTTCCTTGAACTTCTGATCGTGTGTCTTTGCAAGCAAAGACAGTGTGCTCCTAACACACTGAAAAAGTCTCTTCTTCTACAGAGCCATGCACATCACGTTAACCTGGGGAGATATCCAAAGCCTGTCAGGCCTCACATACCTTTTGATCGGAAGCTTTCACAATTCTTTGTTGATCCACTTTGATTTATAAACTCAGTATTTAAATCAGTGCTACTTTAAGCTACTTCTGCAGTTGAATATTTGTTTTGGACTGCACTAAATTGTTGTTGGGTAATTTTCTCAGTGTGAGTACATGTCTGCTGGAAACTGAGGGTTTGGATTTTTGGAAAAGTAGCCACCGCGGAGATAGAGTAAGGCACTAAATATTTGGCAGTGTGGAACTGAATAATTCACTGTCAAAGAATGAACAGCTAGTGAGTGCGTGCGTGTGAGTGTGTGTGTGTTATAATCAGACCTCCCTGTTTAGAAAAAGATGAACAAACGGTAGCTCTGACTGCAAGGACAAATGTCAGCTTCCTCTTTGCAATTCATTTAATCCATTTTTTATTCTATTGGCAACGCGCTCATGAACTCACGTTTTCTCCGTGGGCAAGAAAATGGAAATTTTTGGTTATCATCAAACGTTAATGTTGTGGCTTCATGCATTTTTCATCATGTCATGACAAGACTCTGGGGAAAACTTTTATTTTTCAGCAGGTTGTCTATTGTTCTTTCTTTTTCTCTTCTTTATACACCTGCTTTGGTAATTCCTGATTCCTGTCCTCCGAATTACAGAAGTGTGAAGCCCTGTTGGAGATGAAACTTTTCAGATTGCTGCACAGACCTTTTCTCATTGCATGAACACGTTCCCAACTCATCAGCGGAGCCTTGAGAGAGACTGATTGCTCCAACGCATGTATGAAGCTCCTCGAGAAACACTGCTCATCCAGCAATCTTCTAGTAAATTGTCATGCCATACACACACAAGGCTGAAATTGCTCACAGCACACCAATAAGTTGAATATAATGTCTCCAGAATAACACAACTGGCCCAAGGGCACGTGATAAACCTGAAGATAAAGGAGGATGATGCCTTTTCAATTCTCCTGCCTATGCTTTTTTCATTTATTTTTTCATTCATTGGCTGATTATCATTTAAATCCCTCCAGGAATAATCAATAATGTTATTATACTATTAGTCATTAACCTGCGGTGAGCAGCAAGGAGGATAAACAGGTAAAGAGGCCGTCCTCCCTAATGAGAGCAACAAATCTGGATATATGAGATGATTCTGTGTGAAGCAAAGGAACCATTCACGTGTCAGGTGGTAAAAGGTGAGTCACACTATTCATGTGGCAGCAGACCTGCGAATTCTGAGCTGACGGGACCAACATCTTGACAGGCACCCTTAGCTTGAGCCTTCTATTTCCGATCAGAGTGGTATATCATTTTCAGGAATTCAGCCTGACGTTCGCTGAATAAATACTGATGCATCAATTTGCACCTGTCGTGTTACAGTGTGTTTAAGAGTCTAACACTTCTCTAATTGGCTAAAGTGCAGGATTATTTATAATGCTATTCAATCTTGATGTGAAAATTCCTACTAAAGCAAAAAAAAAATTAAATAAATAAATAGAAAATACATTTAAAAAAATGTGCGCACCTTACCCTGAGCCAACTTTGTACGCTCAGCTATGGAGTGGCCTTAATGTAGTGGAAGAGGACATGAATTCAACATAGCGCATCCCGAGAAAGCAATTTAGCTGGAAATGTATTCCAAAAGGCAGGTTACCTCATAATCAGACTGAATTGCTGTTAATGCATGAAAAGTAAATGGTAATTAAAGTAACCCTGAACACATCATTTAAATGGAAACAGCTCAAGAATCGGTTTATTACTTTATCTCTGGCAATTGGTGTTATGAGTTATGATAACACTGTAGTGAGGAGAGAAACTGCCTAACTGCTAAAATGGAATTACGTTTGACTGAATTGGAGGATACAATGTACGTGAAGTCAGAGGCCAGGATGGGAATAGTATTTTTAATTTTTTCTTATTTGCGTTTGACACCACAAGGTGTGTCATCTTTTTCAGCCAAACATATTATTACTTCAGTGCGTGTCTGTGACCATCGGCATCGGGGAGAACAAACCGCACACAGAAAGGCCCCAGGCCGGAACCAAACTCATGATATTCTTGCTGTGAAGCAACACCCTTAATCAACATGTTCCCCCACATGAAAGAATGTTCATAGCAATAATAAAGGTAATATGGGTCAAATGGCTATGATTGATGTTTTTATATCAAACTCAGAATTTAAAATGATCGCCTAAACCTGCAACTCCACACAGAGCGGCCATCAACCTCCCTGTTTTTCTGTTTAACCTCCAAATAGAAAACAAAGATGGAATTAGATCCTAAATGGTGCTGCATTTAACAGTGAAAGAGGCGTTCCCATCAGGAGTTAGTGGGGAAAAAACAGAGCTCATAGCGAGTGAATACTGAACTTGGTCCTGTCCTTCAGGGGTCAAAAATATTATGGCAGTTATAGTGAGACTTAGATATCATGGTCAACAACAGCTCTCAGTTCATTGGTAACAAAGCTACAAGCTTCCTTTACTGATTTACTCACACATCTTTATACTTTCCAAATGTTGCTGGTCTGGATTTAACAACTCCTAAGATACTCAGAAAGTCTTCATTGTTCTGTCGCCGGAGAGGAAAAACCACGATGTGAGGCTTGTGCACGTCATGTGACGCTGCAATACTGAGCTGAAAAATAAATAAAAAAAATAAGTAAATAAGTAAATAAATAAATAAAAAAACTGTCACACTGTCACATGTGTGACTGCTTGTGTTTCTATCCTCATTGAATCATGTCCCAAGATTTCAGTATTTATGCTGAGAGACTGAACTGCAGTAGTCATTCCTTTAATTGAATTTACAACAACCTGCACACCTCCTTCGATGTCGTCCAGGCTTGCTGCCATTTCTGTGGCTGATCTGCTGTTTGTTTGGATGCTGGCAAGAAGACAGTGTCCTCGTTTTTGACCCCGCACTTAAAGCTCTTGTTGGCTCAATTCTGTCTCCAACAGGGAAAACAGCTGTCAGTGTGTGCCACACCGTACCCACTTTCTTCACGAGATGATTCTTCGATTCAGGCAGCGTTCCGGAGGGCTGGGAGCAGACTGCAGCGTTTGGTAGGCGTAGCTACAAATCCAAAACACCGAGTTAAGTTTTCCTCCTATTATAAAGCTGTGCAACTGTGAGGCATTTCTGGAGACAGAAAGGCTGGTTCTCTGTTTGTCTACCGTGAATAAAGGTTGAAAGAAGCAATGGTTGATGTTTCTTTTGTCAAACCAATCCAATAGAAGTCTAACTGTGATTTGACAGGTTTTTGGTCTCAAGCCATTATAGCTAGTGCTTCTTTCCCTTGGTTTATATTTGAACCTTGTAAACATCTTTGGGTCATAATCCCTGCTGGATTTTATATTTATTGACTTAAACTATATAATTTTGTGCTCAAAGGAGTCGGTGTGATGAAACTATATGTGGCAAACTGCTCTCTTTTTATTTGCAATAAATTATCTGTCAGTGTTTGCTGCCCGGTCTGATCCGGGCTAATCCCTTATCGATAGTCCTGTGCCTGTGGTTGTTTTGTGCTGTAATCTCAAACTGCACATGTTTTACTGACTCAGAACAATTTTAGCTTTTACTGTAAAGGCCTCACCTATCAACATTTTCAATATACACTTTAATTAATAGGTCGATATTAGATGTACCTGCAATGATCCAATCTGATTTGAATATAACATCATCAACCACATGTCCAATCACATCAGAGTCATTTTACTCAACATCACTCTTCTTGGGTAAGTAGTTGGGGCTGTGAAATAGCTTGATCAAGTCTGTGAAAACTACCCTTTGACAAACACCGTCTCCCACAAGCCCTTAAATACTTCATGGTATAAACTGTGAATAAAGATGGAGGCTGAAGCTCAGAGTGGCTAAATACTGCTCCCGTTAGCTTCATTTGCACTAGGCATCTCAATGAGTTTGGATAAAAAGCCAAGTATGGCGGGTGTGGCAATCAATTCCTGCTACCAAAGAAAAAAAAAAAAAATTCATTCACCTCATTAAGCAGGAGCAAAACATTCCTCGTGTTCTGTTAGTCAGTCAGTTCCTTAGTAGGCCTGTTATTTGTCCAAAATTATCATGAAAAACAGAGCAGACAGCTAACGGCAAGACACCAAGCACCTAGTCGACTGTGACGGCACCAACCTGTCACTCATGGAGGACATTGCCTCAGCCTCGAGTGGCCATTAGAGGAACTGCATTTCTGGCTGTTGGTTGGTCATGGGTGAAGCAGATTAGTACGTACTTCTGACACACATTTGTAATAATCGCAGGATAACAGGACTGAATCCTGAGCTTGTTTTCAAAAAAGTAAGTCTACATGCTGTCACACTATCAGCGCTAATCATTTCACTTTTTTTAAAAATCATCATTGTTTTGTTTTCTTATTACAACTGCTCCAGAGGAGAAGATGGATCGAAAGTAAAGCCTGATGAAACCCAGACGTCATTCTGATTGGTAAATCATCAAAATGCGTTGCAGAGGATAGAAAGGATGCAAATCGGGAGGCTGCCTTGAATTGTATTGAATTACCGGAGGAAGCGAGGACCTGTTTTTATGTATGTACAAAATCACCAGATAACCAATCCTGTGAAACACAGATGTTTATTAATCCACCATCATAAGACCTGAACATTCAGTCACACACTGATCGTGCTCACGTTGCATCGTGTCAAGACATGAACTGACAAAGGAAGGTAGTGACAACTCACCACAATACGTAAGAAGATACCACCAGAGTGCTAGTTGACAATAGGTCGGTCGAACAATAGGATGTGTGCCTCTCACAGGCACAGAGACAGAAGAGAAAAACCATTATTGAATAAAAAGCACCGTGACTAGGGGCCATGGTAATTCAGCATATTTCTAATGGAAATTCACTCCTATAAACAGGATCGGTCGCAATTGTTACAATGGTGAGAGACATTTAATTCTGGACAGAAAAGATATTTTACCACCAGCCTCTCCGCCACTTACATGACTCCAAAATTCCTTTTTCTAGGACACCAAGTAAACAGCAACTCACTTAGAAGGTATTTATATTTGTATAGGTTATGGTGGTGCCACAAATAACATCAACATTTCCAGTAGTCAGGATATGCTTTAACATATTCATGCATCGGCAAAGATTTCTATCGCACTCCTTTGGGTCGCTATTGTTCGTTCTTCTTATTCTATTTAGGCGTTAATTCCCTGGTTTCATGGTCTTCATATAATTCATCCACTGCAGGGAAGAGATTTTTGAGCACTTTGCGAGTTCCACGATCTCATTTTACACCTTTTTATATGAAGAAATCGATTTTGCAGTATACAGATAGAGATGTCTTATTCATCTCAGAAACTCCACACACACACATATATATATACCTGCCGCGGTGTCCTGACCTGATCAGTGAGCCATGAAATCTCCACTGATCTTTATTAGACTTCTGATCACGTGCCATTTCAACCCAACACAAGGCATGCTTTAACACCAAAACAATTGCTGTAAAAATTAAGATTTGCAGCTGACACAAGTTTGAGTGTTATTCAATTAAAAAAATTGGGCCGAAGAGCATCATCACATACGTCACAGATGCAAAGGTAAATTCTGATTTGTTAGTCTGGTGGTGCAGCCCTCCAGAGAACATCTATATAGTATGACTTTCTGTAATAACATGCAATGATTTATTGAAACAGTGCCTGTCAATATGAAAACAGACAAGCACAGCGCATTTGCAACTAGTCTTGTGGGGATGGTTAATTTTTTTTTTTTTTTTTTTTTGTATTTGTTGTTTGTTGTTTTTTTTTTGTAGTTTCTTTGCTTTTCTTTTTTCTTTTTCTTTTTTTTTCAAAAATCTCATATTTTGGATCATGTATGATTTGTGAAGCGTCCTTGCGCCTCGGCTAACGCACAAAAACTCAGCCTCACGTCAGCATATGGAAGGTGAACTGGAGTAAGGCTGGAGCAACATTATAACGACTACAAAACATCCTGCTTCAAGCAAGATATATGGAAGAAAGAGAGACTGAAACTGTTATGGCAAACTGATTTATTTACTAGGACCCAAGCAGAGAGGTGTGAGAATGAATTATTAACCACAGAACCCAAGACCAGAGAGTTCTTCTGCTGTGGGAAATGGGGATGAAAGTTGAATATGGTGTTAAACCCTCCTCGGGTTTTCAAATCGCACCAGCACTCATTTTCTGTATGTATTATGTGCTGAAATAGTTTGCCCCGCTTCTTGACTGTGCAAAACCAGTAAAAGTCATATCAGGTTTGTGCAGATTGGAAGCGACTGCACTCTTTAAACCAGAGTGCACCGCAGAGATGACGGACGTTGATCAACAGATGAATGGACCCTGAGAAAATAGAGGAAAAGTGTGACATGAGCGATGGCAAGGACTCAATTATAAAGGAGCCTGGAGTTGACTTAGACATTGACAGTGGTAGCAAAAACAATGATTTGACAAAGAATGGAGTGAAGTCAGAGTGTAATTGATTATTGGATGAAGGACAGTCATGCGCGCGCACACACACACACACACACACACACACACAGAAAGACAGACCAGAGACAATTCACATGAAGGAGGGCAAAAACAAAACAAAACCAAAGAATGGTGACAACACCCTGAGAAACTTTGTGCTATCAAAACAGCTTACAAGTGGAAGCAAGAGAAATGTTCCTTCAATGATAAAGACTCTTTAGAGAAGATCCTTGTGGGGCAGACCAGCGGTAATCAAAATTAATGTTTGAACCAGACTGTCTTTTTATGATGCTGTCTGGTCTGCTCACTTGAAAATTTCTTTGAAAATGAAATTAAAAATGCTTTTGATAATGTTTCTCAATCATTTTACAGAACATAAATAAAGGGGCGTTCAGGATGCTGGAAAAATATACATATTACAAGGATTATCACAAACAGTGTGAGGTTGATGAAGAGTGATAATTGCTGATGAGAATAAATAAATACAAAATTTGCTGGCTGAGTGAACTTCTGTACTATTGAACAGGAGTCTGCTAATCTTGGTAATTTGGGCAAAACTGTAAAACAGCAGAGGATAAGGAGATTTAATGAGCTCAAACGTCATTTTCACCCTTAATAATTTATGGTGTCTGCATTCAAAGACGAGGCCTGTACTACAGAACCTCTTATCTCAAGGCATTACTCTGGCTCCAGGTAATTATTATAATTATTATATAATAATGATTCAGATGAAAAACAGTGAGAGACTAAGACAGAGAGCAGCTCAGTATATAAAAATTTATGGGCCTAAATCTCTCACCACCTGTGATGGGATGGAATTAAAATACAACTTGATGCTAATATGAAGAATATTCAAATTCATTTCATGCATGTCATGCCAAATAAATACTGAAAAACAGTTTTTAATTTGAGTTGAATCAGATGGAATGAACAATTAAGTGTTTATGATTGCGAGTCACACATTTAATTTAAACCTGTATCATGCTGTATCATGATTTCATTCAACGGCGTTATTTTGCATTGGACTGAGTAGTAGTTTCAGAAACAACTCTTCAACGGAAAATTCTAAATCAAAATCCATTCTCCATATTTAATCACCACCGTCTCTCTGCCATATTGTCCACTCCCGGGGCACAGGAGGAGGAGAGGACGGCGCATAAAGCATCTGCCTAACATGTGAAAATAACATATTTTCCTGTGATACCGTGAACACACAATCAAATGCCAATTCAATCCTAAGTGTGTAAAACAAAAGCCATTAACAGTCGTTATGCTTTCTTGTTCTCCGTTCGTCAGCTCTACTTGATGCTTTTCATAACAAACCAGGCAGGAAGAAAAGGGCTCCTGGATCTATGTGCTGAACTGGGTCCAGCATCAGAGAGGGCAACGCGTCGGAACCACGGCATCCCGCTGCAGACGCAGGTCCTCAGCCTGCTTTTGAATGCGCAAAGCGCAGGTGTTTATGCGGTTGGACAACAACTGGGTGGGGAAAAACACAGGAGAACACAAGCAATGCAGTCCTATGGCTGTTAATAGCACTTCTCCTTCTTTCTTTCTGGGAGAACGATTAAGCTGATGAACATGCAGAATAAATAAACCAATTCATCATGAATCAAGTACTGTACTTCATGGAGCTGCATGTGATGGAGCATGCGTCCTTGGAGAGCGTGCACAGAGATTAGATTTACAAAAGCGTAAGAGAGTCAAAACAGTGAGGTGAATAGGAAGGAATCTTGTGTAGAATGCCAAGAGGGATCATTTGTGATACAGTCATCTATTCCCTTCGCTCTGTATCCTCTGGCATTCGTGTGTCAAATGTAAATAAACACTTGCAGCAGAATTCATTAAGTGGATGACAGACATCTCCTTTCATTTACTCATTAAATCATCTTCATGAGGAGGGTTTCTCATTGCAGCAATGTAGTAATCACTTGAGGTGCACTCCAACACACTAGACAGGAAGCATTTAACCAGCAATTAGCACCGGTTTTATTCGTTCAATATCAATATTTCAGGGAACCTTGTTCGCTTAGATGTGGATATGATGTGATCTGAAATGAACCTGCATTCAGAGCACAGAGCTGTACTGAGAGACAATAATCAGTTGTTCCATGGAATTATTCTGATGTATGGTTAAATAAACAGTGACAAGATTTAGAGGTTTTGAAATGCCCTTTTCGCTTTTTTTGACCTGAACGCTCGTCAAACTCTCCTCAGGACACGCTTTTGTTGTAAGTGTTTCTTTGCACTTGATGGATGCTGTCTGTTTATCACTGAATGTACTTTCATGAGATATGATCAATGGCACAGTCATTAGTTCCAAATGGCTATCGTCAGTTGACATTTGACATCCCTACAGCAGCAAAGTTGAGCCCAGAGACTTAACTGTCTCCTTGGTTTGCTCTTTACTTCCATTATGACCCATTTTCAACACCTCTCAAGCCCATTTGTAAAAATCCTAACATAGACCCTGCATTGCTCAGTAGTTATAAACCCATTTCAAAAATACCCAAGATTTTTCAAGATCCTTGAAAAAAATAAAACTTCTTGGACAAATCTGGCTGATTTCCGGGCAGCTCGCAGCACTTAATCTACTCGACTGATATCCCTCTCAGTTGATTCTGCTGTGGTATCCTAGATCTACATCTATGCAGACCATCTGAAGCATGACACCGATGTGAGTTGCACAGCATCGAACTGATTTGCTTTCTATCTCGCAAATGGAACATTCACACACAAGATAAATTATTTCTTCTCCCCTCCAGCGGAGCTATCAATGGGGTCGCTCAAGGCTCTCCTGCCATCTGCATACGGGCACTCGCTAAAATCATTCAGAAACGCTGTGATGCACTGGTTACACCCAGCTCTGTAAATAATGATGTCCATTTGGACTGTCTCAGAGAGTGGCCTCAGGATATAAGAGCCTCAATGGCTTTAAACCAACTGCAGTTGAAGCTGGCTCAATCGGAAGTTAATTTATTTGGCCACCCATCTTTGACTCAAGGTCTGGGTGACCACAGTAACTCACTCCACTTCTTTGTTTCACCTGTAACTGGGCCAAAGGCTCCTAAACCTCTGGCTGGTGCCAGGATCAGGCTTCTTATTACTTCTAACCGGGCTTCTCTGCATTCAATCCCCATCCACATTGCGGTGGATTTTTAAGGTTCTAGTGTTTGTCACAGACCCTTACACCCCTGATATTACATCTAGGCCCTTCAAATTGGCACACACCGACCTTGGTTTGGTTGCTTACATTCAGCTTAAACACAAAGGAGACCAAGCTCTCTCCATCATGGCTCAGAGGTTGTGAAATTGTTACAGATCTGCATTGTGCGTTTTCCTTTATGAATGGATTTGAATATAAATCTCATTTAGTTTGACGTCATTGCAACTATAAATTGTGTATTTGAGTCTCACCACTGGGGATTTAAAACCAAAGTGTGGAAAAGTGTGATCAGCTTCAAGCTTTAGTTTCCCAGCTAAAGGGGGCAGAAAACCAAAAGCCTGTCTTTCCCAACTTGGTTTGTACTTTGGGAACAACAAATTGCAAAAAGTCAAGCGAGCAAAGACTGTTTGTTCCTTAATTTAAGATTAAAAGAGAAGGGAGTTACATGGGAAGCTTTCCCAGAATGGCTTTAATTAGATGAGTCCAGTTGGCTTGCAAGTACAAAATGTAATGACAAGTAAGAAATCTGGAATTGGTGACAAATCTCCCAGTGCCATGAGGCACATTGTCCAGCATTCGGAGACCCTGTACGGAAACATTCACGGAAAATACCTCACCAAAATCAAGGACAGGTAAAAAGGCCGCCACAACCTGGGGATCAATATAAAATCATTTTCAAAGGAATCTGATCTTGCAAATAGTGGCCTAAAAATTTAAAAACGGAATGTGTTCATCAAAGGAGCACGGTGTGTGACAGAGAGGCATTTCTGTCATTTCTTTTTTTTTAACACTTTTTTTTTTTTTTGATATATACAGTCACACTTGCTTAACATTCTTTTAAAGTCTTTTCAGAATTTTTTATGCACTAGATCCTTGTAAATAAAACCCCCTTATACATCACATTTCCCTTAGTCCATTCCTCACCTTTACTCTATTAGCCTTGAGCTGCATTCAGCATAGTGCCCTTTTCCAGTGGAAAAAAAGGAAAGAAGAAGAGAGGTGACAAGAGTTCTGGCATTGCCTGTGCTAATAATGACCATCTTTTCATGAACACATCTGTTTTCAGCTGAAGTCTCGCTGTATTTTTTTTTTTTTTTTTTACCCTGTCTCTCCATTGCCTTATGCTGGGAAGCTGTGGCTTTTCTGTCATTTCTGTAACATCCAAATTCATTCAGATGAAAGTAAATAACAAAAAACACATCTGGCGTACATCAAGCACATCTGCACCGACCATGAAGTAGAAACTGTTGAATGCAACAGGTTTCTCTGGAAGTACACATAGTACATGCTTATCAAATGTGGTGAAGCAGTTTCTTTTCACTTTAATTATCACGTTTAAAGCAGCCAGGACTTAGCAAGCCCCTTCACATAGACGATCACCTCAGATATACCCTGCTTGGGCTCCTGTAGCCTCAAGGATTCAATCTGACGCTGACTGCACTTTTACTGTCAGAGCAATTTGCTGGAGGAGTTGAGGTTTCCAGAATCAATCATTTATTTTAAATCACTTCTTAAAACCCATTTTATTCAGACTTACTTTTATATGCTGTGAAATGACCCATCTATTTTCTTTTTTTAAGTGTTTTATCCATATGGAAGTACATTTCAAATCTTCTTCCTCTACCCTGACGTCCTGTTTTTGTTTCGCTTAACTGTCTTGGCTTTCTGTCATTGTCAAGGTATTAACTGGTGACTCTAAATTGTCCGTAGGTCTGAGTGTGAGTGTGAGTGGTTGTTGGTCTCTGTCTGTCTCTGTGTGTTGGCCCTGTGATGGACTGGTGACCTGTCCAGGGTGACCCCGCCCTCACCCAGAGTGAGCTGGGATTGGCTCCAGCACCCCCACGACCCGAAAACAGATAAGCGGTAGAAGATGAATAAATGAATGCATTATTATTAGCATAAACTTAAATAGTCCAGATCTAGCTTTTATGCTAAATCTATATGATGGTTCTAAAAGCAAGTTAATCCCCTAAAATTTAATTCCCAAATCAAAAGTGGAAGTGAAAAACATGTTTACAGCCTGTATATAGGGTGGTTTTGGCCTTACAGTTAATTTCCCCTCCTTAAGCAATATATATGTTGGAAGCTTGTTCAATTTTGCTTCAGTTTTCAAAACACTGTCCTTCTGGAACAACATTTTGAGATAAATCTGGCAAGATTTTCTGCAAGCTTTATTCCTCTGCCCAGGATCCCTATTATTTTAACCGACCCGCTCCATGCTAAAATTTGCACTTCAACACAAATGTCAAGATCATGCTGTGAAGTCTGTTGATTCAGTCGGCAGAAAAACTATTGATTTCAATTACTCCACAATCCTTCCTGTAGTTCCACTGTCAGGATGCACATCACATTTTAAAGTCTACGACATATATCTTTCAGAACAGCAGATCCAGCTGTAAATCGTTCCATTTAATTTTGAGTTTGTATTAATGCTGTGGGGATAATAGCAGCTCGCCGTGTTTCAGCGTTTTGCCCCCCCGAACAAGACTGATCATATCTGTTAAGGTAACAGCCTAAATATAATGACAGCGTGAGCCCATGTGTTCATAACAGCAGCAAAAGAGAGAGTTCATTTGAGATTACGTGCAGCAATGTTAAATTCCTTGTCTGGGTTTAAAGTCATGAAGCCAGCGCCACTGATCATCCTTGTGTTTGTATGCAGCTGAAGGTTCTGGCAGAGTGAGAGTTCACAATCTACTGCTGATAAAAATGGATGTTCTCTGACAACAGATGCTCTTTTTTTTTCTTTTTTTTCTTTTTTTTTTTTGAGGCGGGGGATGTACAGTCTTTTTTGCCATCTAGAAAAGCTGCACATCTTGTGGCATTTGAAAAACAACACAAAGACAGATTATTGTTCTGTGTCTCAAACACCTTGGTCTCAGCTCAGTAAACTGACTGACAGCACGGCACGATGGAGCAACATTTTCAAGAGAGTGGCTGCAGCTTTCCATCCACAATACTTCTGCAGCCTCGGTCGTGCATGCCCTTGAATGCCCTTGACACTCAAACCTTAAAATGATATGCCATCAGTCATGTTTTAAGGGTTTGCGGTGACATTGTTGTTGTTTGGGTCTTAGCTTCAGTGCTGACACAAATGTCGTACAATAATTTTACACATCATAGCTGCAGATTAGTTACTGTGCATTAATTTTCACGGCGGTTTATGAATGATAATTACTTGGCATATGAATCTCAGAAAGGCACACAAATGAGCAGAGTTCATTAGAGGCATAAAGAATGCGCTACTCAATTATTGTATCGTTCTTGGGTATGCCAGTGACATGGACACAGAATTGGGATGAACTATTTTGTTACCTGTTTCCAAACTTGCTTTAGTACCTAATTACCACTGTTGAATATATAGTGGGTATATAATGAGCTTGGAGGGAATACAACAACAATCAGAGGAGAAAAAAAAATGGGAGGTAACACCTTTCAAGTGAGTGAAGTGACGGGAAATTCCTTAGTGAGGAGTAAAAGATAAGAAATATTCTCTGTAAGAACGTCATGATAAGATGAAAAGATCGTGACACATTAATATCGGCTTGAGTACGCAAAATTATCTCAGACTGTGTACTTCACAATTTGCCTGTCGCTGAACTGCATGATAAACTGTCGCAGTGGAAAAAAAACCACAGAGAAAACACAACACTGTTTCATCTTTTTAAGCCTTTTCAACCAAAGGCTGAGCTGAACTGCCGACATCACAGGACTGATTTCCATCCAAATTCAGAGAAAAATTTCTTGAAGAAAAGAACAACATAAAATGTGAATTAAGACATATTGGCTTAGGTGCTATAAATGAACTGCTGAAGAGGAGGACACAACAGGAACGGCATAGTTAAAATGGCACTAGTTGGAACCCAGACGATGAGAAATGTAGCATCTATGTAATAATCTGAGGAAGGCTGGCGTCTCTTCATCTGTAATGTTTTCCAGTCCATTCTGTTCAATAGCTTCAATGCATTTAACGCCCACAGCTCATGCCATGTACTAACCTGTTTACACTGCGCTTTGTCACATCTTATTGTTTTTACACACTCAGTCTGGTTTTGAATGCACGTTGGGTAAATATGGATTAAAAAAAAAAAAAAAAAACGGTAGGATGGTAAAGCTCCCTTTAGGCCATGCTCCGGTTCACGCTGGCTAACTGTCATTCACACCTCACTCAGATGCCCGAGCAGAAGGGAGCCATCACGAATGACACAGGAGTTTTTCTGGCAATCCGGAATGGCTTATTGTTAGTATTTTTAACACTAGAACCGCCAACATTCCAAATGCTCCTAGAACTGCCAAGAGGTCATTTCCACCTCGCTTCACTGCAGGCTTTATAATATAAACTGTGCCATAACATAAATGAACTCCCCCCATCCCCCCATGCCTCCCCCTCCCTGCCAGACCCCTCCCGCGCTCCAACCCAATTTTGACACATTGGGATCTACTTGATTTTAGCAATATAACAACAATTGAGTGAATAAATGTGTATTTATTTTGATCACAGCGTCCAAATTCTGTCAATCAAAGCTCAAGGTAACAAAATGTAACAACAATTCAATTTGGCCACTGCGGGTGGCGGCTCCTGTGGAGTACTGTCTGAGCATTTGGTCCAGGACATCCACGCCCACCTTGGTTTTGGAGAGTGTGAGCGTGTGTAAGAGTGGGGGGCATTACAGTAAAGTGTTTTTAGTGGTGTATCTGACTGGCTGTATAATGTATATGACTATATGAATTCAGTGTTTTTACCATTTTTGCATTAAAATGAATGGAGGTCAAAAAGACCTCTTGGCGATTCTAAAGAAAAACCATTGTTTTTTTTCTCTCTCTTTGACTCCAGAATCACTAAAATGCACAAGATGATGCAGAACACAATTTCGGAAAAGTCATGGACTGGGAGACATAGGGGTTTAATGCAAACAGAGTTACATGCGTTTTAAATGGCAAGAGAGGTCAAAATGACCTCACAGCGGTTCCAGTATTAACAAACATGATGTCTTTGGATGGTGGGAGGAAACCCAGGCAGGCACGGGGGTGAAAATGCAAACAAAAAAAATGTTCTTGTGACTTTATGCTATAAATCTATTGTTTCAAGTCTTCTTCAAAACACCGTGATGTTTATTTTAGCCACCTTTGTGCAAAACGTATCAACATGAATCGGAAGCATTAACCGCTGGACTATTCCAACCTGTCTTGTGTCAACAGTCTGGGCTGCTGCTGCTGCTGCGGCTGCTGCTGCTGGGCTAATGGTGTGGGGAATGTTTTCTTGGCTCTGTTTGAGCCCCTTAATACCAATCATTCATGGTTTGACTGTCGCAGCATATGTGAGTATTGTTGTTGGCCACGTCAGTCCCTTTGTGGCGACGGTTTTCCGTCCTCTAATGGCTACTGACTGCATGACAGTACACCATTCAAAGCAAATGTTGTCTCAGGCTGGTTTGAATACCTATGACAATGACATGACAATCAGTGAACTTCGGCGGCTTCTGCAGTTGCCAGATCTGAATAAAGAGGCAATCTTTGGGGTGTGGTCGAACAGCAGATTGGTAGCATTAACGCAGACATGACCACACAACACAAATGTGCAGCTGACAGGATACTAGTCATTTGGCATAATCTTGTCAACATGGACGAAATGTGACTGGAAAGTTTTGAACACTTGTGGATTCCATGTAAAAAATAAATATATAAAAAATAATCTGACTGTTTATGTTCGTGCGGCATTCATAATAATAATAATAATAATAAAAGCTTGGGCAATTAATTTCTGAAGATGTAAAAATCTTTGGGTATTTGCGTTGTATATTAAGCTCTGCCTGAATGCCGCCAACCTGAAGATGCACTATAAATTAGCTGCTCAGCTGAGAGCTGAATAACTTGGCTGGAGGACTAAGTTACATCTACAAAATAAGGGAAACTTGACACATTCTCAAAGCACACTCAACTTTCTTTTTTTTTTTTTTACATGATTATAGAGGCGAACAGTCCCTCACTCTTGGTCTCTCTCATGGTTAATATTGAGTGATTAGAATGGGGATTGGTGTGGGCACAGTGAGCAATCTGACATTTTGAGGAGGCTTTATCGCTCAGGCTGCACCAGGAAGCGTTTTGGCTGTTTTATGTCATTGCTGATACAATCCTCCCACTCCCAGCAATACACTCCCTTTGTGTTTATGGGCACTCATGCTTCATACAGACACTTATCTTGGCAGTGTGGAACTGCCTCTGAAACAATATTTAGACCAAGTGCTGATACACTTTTCATCATAGACTGATGTAGGTCACTACATTACATAAACCCGCAGATACCTGAGTTGGTTAACTGAACCAGTATTCAGTTAAAATTCAAAGAAGTCCAGTTGGACAAGCTTCTTTAACAATAATGTGTTTCCTTCGCATTTTTAAGTGAATTAAGTGCACACAAACTTGAAAAAATGTCCAGGTTCAATTAGAGATTGAAAGAAATAGTTGATCAGAGGTCAAAGGGCCATGGCCCAACTGGTTGAAGCTGACAGAAAGGTTATGGTAAAAATGATGTCAAACTCATTGAACCCTGAGGCAGATGGGCAGCAAAAGCAAAAGGTTGGGTTCCACTTTCATCAGCCAAAACTGGCAAAATGTATGCAGGTGTGATGGGTCTGGATTTTAAGTGAAGCACACAGATGGTAGAGACTAAAATTAGGTCCTTCTATTTTAAGAATAGCCAAAAAAAGTGTACATCAGTTTCTGTTTTTCTTTTTTCTTTACCCCACTTCACATCTTTACAGTCCCAGTCACGTTTTGATAACCAATCCCAAAGCATTTTTACAATAACTTTAACAACTCGTTGTCTTTCACTTTTAATACTTTGTTCCCCAACAACATCAATCATCTCAATTCCCCTATGTGTGTGTCTCATTCACTGAATTGAGCTGCAGTAATTTGATGGATACGATCATGTGACTACTACTGTAAAGGCTAGAGAAATAATTCAATAATGAGTTATTTGTCTGGGCTTGGTTTCGGTCTTTCTTATCAGTCCTGAACAGATCTGCTGTTCTTTAAATGTTGCACATCAAACTTTTCTCAACAGAGAGTTCGCTGACCCGATTGTTCTCAGCGTTGCCTTTGTTGGAAGATAAATTTGTCGTTGAATGATGCCGATGACGAATGCCTAATCCTCCTTCCCCAGGCTGATAAGGTAAGATGATGCCCACTGTCAAAGTGCTTGAATTTATTCTCAAGCTGTATTTATCCATCTCTACATTTGACTTTATGTGACTATCAGTCATCAGAAATGAATTGTCATCCTTTCACAGAGGCAGTGCAAAGGCACTTTGATGTCAGAGTAATAAGAAGAATAATAAAGAGATGCATTTCATATGCGCTTTATAAACAAAGTCATGAGCTTATGTTCAATTATAAAACAGCAGCAGTGACTCAGACATTAGTTTTCATTTAGAATACGCAATGAAATCTGAAAGATTTGGGTTTCACATGTGGACTGTTGTTTCGCTTCGTTCACACAAAATGCAAGACAAATGTTGACATTACAACTTGCCAAAGAAAGAAGCCTGCTGGAAATGAGTCTTCGCTTGAGTGACAGGCCAGAATTGGTTTTTTTGACGATGACATGGTAGAGAATCACAATGAGGGGCCATTTTAGCTGAGACCTGGCCAGAAAAACCTACACCCAGACACAAATGCTTAGCAGCAAGTATGTTTTTCTCCCACCATGCTTTAATGGTCTTTACCGGCTTGGCTTTCTTTATCAGGCGTGAAGGTCATTCTCCTTTTCTCTTCATAAAAGTACAGGCTCTGTTTCAAGTTGTCAGTCTTACTGGTTGATTGGCACAATCACTGAGAATGTAGGGGACTTTTGAAAGGCGAACAAAGAGAAGTTGTAATAAATATGAAACCGACATGGAATGTCAATGGTGAATCATAAAGCTATATACCGTACTTAGTGTAATAGTGTTCTTAAAGGGCCATCTACTACACTTCATTTCAGCTGATATTCAGCTTGCTTATGTTGGAAGCATCAAAACCAGCTCATTGTAGTTCATATTCATCTTTACCTCTCACAGGCTTCTCTCTGGAGCTGTAGTGAGGCCGTCAGCCAATGAGAAGAGAGGCTCGTGTCTTTCTTCTGATTGGCTTACTGTTTTCTGCGTTACAGCACCAAACTCTGGGAGTTCAGGTGGAGTGAAGGATGATTTTAAGGTTCAGTTTCAAAATACAAACAGCCAGTGTGCGTTTATTCTTTTCATTTATTGTTTTCATTTGAGTTACACATTAGCAGTCACATGTCGCCTGTGTTTCCCCTTTTATCAAAGCCCCCTTAGTGAAATGGGAACTTGGGAAATCTCATGTATCTTGTCCTGACATTGAAATTCAGAATAATAATGACAGTTGATTTGATACGTCATATCTAAAAGAAGGAGCACAAATTCAGCCAGGCGCTTTGGCAGTATCAGAGTATGCCAGTGGCACAACACAGACCTCCTTTTGAAAAGGAAAGCAACATGCATATTGATAAGTCACCACTTGAAGCATTAACTAGCTTCCGACTAAACTTTATTATTGCTGCCAGAAGAAATTGGTTTATTTACAAGAACACATCATTTCATCTAAAATTAAGTATCACTGCCCATGTTGGAGCTGCTCAAGTTGTCTGGGACACATCTGTAACTCCCACAAATGATAAAATGATGAGATCCCATTAAATTTTATGAAAATCGTATTGAATCTGCTTTCAGTCAGGGTGGGGTGGGGATGCATTTGTACTGGTTTTTGTATCGCATCATCTTTCTCAAATTGTAAATTTGATATAAATATATTATTTGAGAACGTTTAGTGGATTTTTAAAGGAGGTCATTCATTTTGATTCTTGAGGGATATGGGATAGACTTTTTCACGTCTAAAATCATGATCAATGATCAAAATCATGAAACGGGCATATTGTTATGCCTGGAATTGGCATTGTTTTAGTCTGCAGCTGAGGAAGGTCAGCGCTATTGTAACAAAGCGCAGCCACCTGGTAGCACTGGCCTGAGTGAAGCTGATTAAACTGGTTCATCAGCACAGGTCATGGAGTCTATGTGTAATGAGATGATAATTGGAGTCTCATTCCCTCTACTACAATCAGGGGGAAACCGTTGCTTTCGACAGGAATCTGTTGAAAATGCATTTGATACATAGCCCACTGAAGAGCTGAATGTTAATCCTATGAAAATATTTTAAGTCTGTCTTTTCCCTCCACCCGCCCCACCCCTCCCTCTGTCTCTCTCTCTCTCCCTCTCTCTCTCTATACCGCTCTATCCCCCATTTGAATTGATCCTAGGATTACTGTTGGTGGGGAAGCCTCTCCACCTGAGGCAAAATAAAGCACCCTCAGTTTTGTGAAGCACTTTTATAATGTTGCTGAGCTGTTTTCTGCAAATGACTGAAACAGGATCCAAGGGTATATAAGAATTAGTTGAAGGAAAAACTGTTAGTTGTGTTGTTTGTGATATTACACAAATGCAAATGTCAATGGGTAGTCAGTTGAAAAAAAAAAAAATATTGAAAGAATTCCTAGATGTTTGTTTGTTTGTTTGTTTTTTGTTTTTTTGTTTTGTTTTTTATTTGGTGCAACACAAATTCACATTTGTCTAAATCCTGTTACTTCAAATAATATTAGTCCAGTATTTTCAGAAAGTGGCTGGGGAAATTTGGCATTAAATGCCAACTTTGACTTATTAACTTATTCATCCTTTTTTCAATACACATAGCACAAATGAAAGTTTGCTGCCTATTTATCCATAACATAAGAAATGAACCAATCCTGTCACCTGGTCAGTACCAAGAAGAGTTTACATTCACACGGGCACTGTTGTCAGCCACTGCCAGGTGCAAGAGTGGAGTTTACAGCTCCATTTTTTTTCTTCACTTTTTATGTCAGAAAACCATTATATTGATTTATTTATCAATTTTTTTTTTTTTTACATATCTGGAGTATAACATTATTTTCCACTTAGACAACCTCAGGAAATCACTTCCATTTTTCACTGTAAAGAGCATTACCATTTCAGACAGTCAGTCCCACCCTTATACTTCTTAGTATTGTATAGCTTTGGCTGCAACAGTGCATGGTCACATTGGGAGACACGGGCACCCCTAAAGCTATGGATTGATTTGGTTTTAACTACATGTCATAAACAACACAGTTCAATGTGCAGCTGATAAATGCATTCACATTCATATCAGTTTCCTTCACAAACTTTATCCTTGTTGAAACCACTTGGGAAATACAACGCAGAACATAAGACTCCTTGGTATTTATAGTATATGTCTAATCCAGATTACTGACCATCTGTGCAGGAGTGAGTTAGTAAGCGTGTTATTTTGGTATGAGCGTCAGGTAGTATTCCTTCCTCGCAGCCATTTTTCAAAGCCTTGACCGTGTATTACAATCCATTATTCATTTTAATCTGATTTATACTGCAGAGTTTATGGTACGCACATTTGAACTGCCTGAGTTCACATTAAAATAGCAATTTGATGTGTTTGACAGTTGATTAGCCCTGTACTAAAAAAATATATAAAAAAAACCAATAATAATAACCTGCCAAGCAGCCTTTTCCCTTTAATTTTCTGATGTCAGTTATGTTGTACGTTAGCACATTAAAAGTCCTATGTGTAAGTCTGGTATTGCTTAACAACCAAAGTCAGCAATAACAGCGGTTTACTTACCAGTCTAGAAGAAATTTTGTGAGGTCAGCATCAAACATTAATCACTTAGAGCTGGATCCAGTGGTAGCTTAGTGACATGAGTAGAAACAAACAAACAAAAAAAAAAAAATCGGCAGAGAAAAAGAGAAAACGTATATGTAGCTCCATGTAGCCCTTTTAACATCAGTTTTTATCTGTCTCACTCTCACACCATGCAGTTTGGTGAAGGAAAGAGGGAAAACATGGACTGAGAACATCGCAATATATTTATCATTTATTCAACTGAATAACCCCAAACGAACATGAGTTTTGGAGACACCTGCAAGGTAACCCAAACCCCTTCCCCAATTTCTGCAATATTCATGATATGATGTTTGAATATTAAATACGAAGCGTAATTTGATTTTCCATGTCCAAATGATTAATGAAATGTGAGCGAGTGTCAGCGACCTGCAGAGTGTTCCTTTGAAATCAGGTTTGTGTTGCAATTCCACTGTTTTCTTTAAAATGTTGTGCACGTTAACACCACAGTGGGGCAGACTTTCTTATTTAAATTGAGTTTCTAAAATGTATTCAAGAACATGTGTCCTCTTTTTTTCACATCAGCTGCTTTAAGAATAGATGATATAGCTGATTTACACGTTGTTGTGAGATGCAAAGCTGTTTAGTAATATGCTGAATAAAGACTAGACTAGAATAAAATAGAGTAGACTTTATTTTCATTACACAAGCACAACAAAACTTGGACTGGGACTAAGTTAAAAAAACACACATTCACAGACTGCACAATAACGTGCATTTATAGTGCATTTACATTTAAGTTTTCGGTGCAGCAGCTGCCTTTCCGAGGGAAAAAAGAGCATGTTGGAGAACTTGAATAATTTGTGAGCAGAACAAATTATGTCTCTCACAGTGCTATGACATCTGTGGATAAAAACAGACAGAGACAAATCTCAAGTCAAACCACTGACCTCTCTTTTCCCTCTGCACATCCAGTCAGCCGGAACCAGCTGAATTTTAATGCGTGTTGTACACAGCAGCTACAGCAGATGTGAGCATACCGCAGACTATGTTGTAGATGTAGCAGTTTGGTTTCTGCCAGTTTTTTTTTTTTTTTGTTTTTTTTCTGTCACATTTACTGTTGAAAAGCGATAATGATGGATAAAGGTGGTAGATGCAGCCATTCAACACTAAACAGCCCATGAGCTGTCTGAGAGCCACCCTCTTGTAGAAATCTAACACCTTATTTTGTTGCCAGGAAGTGCTGAGGTCCTTCAGTGATTCATTTTATCACTGACCTTTGATTTCAAAGACAAAATATGACTCAGCGCTATAATAATGTTTGATTCTGTGCAACAGACAAAGCTCCGAGCTAGAGGATGCCAAACAAACATTTGATAAAGGAGGAACCACAAGGAATTATGAGGAATGATTGTTAAATTGTCAGACAAATGACAAAATTAAATGCTTTGATAGATTAGATTGTTTGTAAAGGGCAGCACAGCGGCGTAGAGGTTAGCACTGTCTGCGTGGGTTTCCTCCCAAAGACACGCGTGTCTAGGTTAACTGGTGACCGTGGGTGTGAATGCGAGTGTGAGTGGTTGTTGGTCTCTGTGTGTTGGCCCTGTCCAGGGTGTACCCTGCTCCTCGCCCGATGTGAGCTGGGATTGGCTCCAGCAGCCCAGCGACCTGGAAATGGAAAAAGCGGTTGAAGATGGATGGATCGTTTATAAGGATGAATGTAGTATCCTGAAATCTATCAGCTGGAAGTTTTGTGGAGGGGTTTGAAGGTCAGAGTTAGCTGCTTCTCTAAATCCATTTTCACTCAACTCCCCCAACTCCTGGTTAATCCCAAAATAGGCAGAGAATAATTCTGCATTTTCACAGGTCACTATGAAAATAGAGGAACTGCAACTTTTGGCTTAATTTTTTTAGCTGGGGACGTCGTGTGACAGTGACATCAGGCCTCCGGAAGAGACAGATGATCCAGTTCTCTAATAGAAAGAGCTTTTAAACTGTAAAGAGAACAGCATAGCACCATAAAGGATTGGCTGTGCTTTAATCGGAGCAATACACACTCAAGTGTGTCTGCGTTTTATTACTTGCACCTTTGTCATTTTACACAGTACTAATTTCCTGGAGGTATTTCTTGAACAAATGTCAAGCTTGTGTTGCAGCCATCCATTTTGTGTTCAGAAGCGAGAATTGGACATTGAATCCAACGCTGTCAACACAGGGGACAGCAGCAGCGGCAGGAGGAGAAAAAGGAAACAGGAGCTCCAGCTTCCTGGCTTATATTTCACAACACCAGGAAACACGAGTGGCCTTTCTCTCATCTCCCTCTCCTGTTTTATTTACTGTAGGGAAACAGAGACAATAATAAGTATCAATTTGAATAATGCATAGCCATGCCCACATCCTTTAGTGGCAATCAATTATTCAATATTGTTTTGCTCCCACTCTGTACGTTCCATAATAGTACTACTAACTACTGTCATGGAAAACCTGACACTACCCCAAAATATTCCTTTTATTCAGCTTGCATGCATAATCAATGAAAACAATACAGCAAACACAAGAAAAACATGATGAGAATGTAATAGGATGTGTTCTTTTCGTTTTCTTTCCCCTCCTCACCATCTGCATCTGAAGGTTGTGTTCGCTCTCTCATGTTGCAGTTGTGTACGAAGGCTAAAGAGGAAAAAATTGTACTTGTGTTTGTTTTCTAACACAGCTAGCAAAAGAAAAACAAAACCCATGCACAGCATGTGAGGCCTACATGAAAATCAGCACACATATCTTTTTAGCACCCAGGCACAAAGATAGAAATATACTCCCCACAGAGATAGTTTGGGTTCTTTGACATGGAAACTGTGTGAAGTAGTTATCTATGGTCAGTCTATAACCTCAAGTGGATTTGGATCAGTGCCCTCCCACTTTAAAGAAGCACCACACAGTGCAGAGTGATGTGCTCCTGAATGATGACTTAAATGTATTTCAGCAACACAGAAAATGTGTACAAATATACGGAGGAAAAAAAGGGTTAGTTAAGGAGGAGCTCTATTTTCTAATATTTTCACAGCCGCATCTTTCTGTCAAAGATGTTGGGATAGTTGGACAGCGGTTGCGTTTGGGAGCAGCCAGACAGGAACAAAACAAAAGGGACCCAGTAATGGAACCTCAATTCATTAGGGAGCCAGCGTGAGTTAGGAGCCAGTGAGTGCAGCAGGGGAGCAGGAAAGAAGGATGACGAAGGACACAGGTTTTATGTGTGCCAACATGTTTATCACTGAGGGTTTCACATTTTCTGATGATGATCGTCAGGTCAAATTAAATCAAATATGTTTATATAGCACCAAATCATATCATAGCAGGTCTAGACCAAAATCTTTATGGAGTTCCTGAGGAGACCCAACATATTCCTTCATGAGCAAGCACTTGGAGTCAGCTGCAAGGAAAAACTACCTTCAAGACGCAGAAACCTCGTGCAGAACAGGCCTCAGGGAGGGCGGCCATCTGCATCAACTGGTTGGGTTGAGAGAGAGAGAGAGACAGAGAGAAGCAGAGGCAGTGTGAGAGATACAGTGAGAGCAAGCGTACAGGAGACGAGGGGAAGGGTGAGGGGGCCTAGAAAGATGGAGAAAAAACAAGAACAGGAGGAGAGAAGATGCCATAGAAGGGGCAAACATACAGAGACCAACAACCACTCACACTCACACTCAGACCTACGGACAATTCAGAGTCATTAACCCAAACATGATGTCTCTTTACCTGCAAGCTCCACACGGAAAGCCGGGCCGGGAACCAAGTGAAATTTCTTATTGTGGGGCAACAGCACTAACTATGCCACCATGCTGCTGTGTGTAATGATAACTAAAAGTAACTGTTGCAGGAGCAGCTATAAAGGTGTGTGAGAAGATTGGCAGGAGAGCAAAATAAAGGTCAGCCATACAGACAGATTAAAGACAAAATCTCAACAATAATGAAGGGGAAACACGAAAGAAACAACACTGAAACACCGTTAGGACTGTCACGTTATTGATTGTCGTCCATTTTTCCAAAACTGTTGTTAAAGTTATCGGTTTGTGTTGTCTTATATAAATAAGATTTACAAAGACTCCCATCAAAACCAAACATTTCACGACCACAGGTTTGCCGTGTGAAATTTCTCAAATCTCCCAATCATCCCTAGGTGTTTTTGTCAAAGCTAAAGTAAGAGTTTCAGGCAGTATGAAATAAAATTCAACCAGGGCAGCAGGTAGAAAGCAGCTTCTTTGTTGTTATTTCTACCAGGACATTTAAGGTGCTATAGGTTGAGCATCCATATTAATGGCAGCGGTCAGGATAGAGGCATCTCTATGTGACCGTGCCGCATAACCCATGAGTGCCCTTTTGAATGTTTCCAAACCAGCGTACGTTGCAAACCACACTGCATCATAAGGCATCAGTACATCAGGCTAGAGTAAATCGCTGCCTTCCTCAACGCAAAGTCACAGTCAAAGGTCATAGGCATCTGCATTTTAAAAGGTGATTGAATCAAATATTCATGGCTATCTCGTTGGCAGCTTAAGCCTTCACACGTTTGTTATTTATTTAAAGGTGCATTGTCAACGTAGCGCAAGACATGAATGCAGATCATAGGCAAACCCGCACACAGATTTGCAATGTTAATGCGGGCATCTAGTTCTTCCCTGTGAATAAACGACCGAATTCATGTTGACTCAAGATTTGTTTCAAGTTCATCCAACTGGGATAAAAAGAAAGAGAATGAGGCAACTTCAGATGTGAATAGCTTACAAAGTAGAGGAAATATTACAGTCTGCACTCTTCTCTTTGTTTAAGAAGCCATGTGTTCCAGCTCCCTGTTGTGTTTCTGGAATGACTTCAAAGATTGCCTCTTATACAAATATTCACTGCTTGAATCCACTTCCACATTTAATATTCATAAACCATGTGGTAGGAGATGCTGTCCAATCGTTCGAACGAGGAGTTACTTTTATATCATAAATGACTAAACAGTGGCAATTAACAGTAAATTATGTAACATTTTCACTTCATTTGTGCAGCACATTTAAAACATTCGCCTGTCGGGGTCTGTGCCACGCTAACAAACAACAGGTACATGAACATGAGTCGGTCTCACTTTTGTGCATCAGTTTGCAGTAACATCAGTTTCATGTCTGGCCAAAGAGTCAAACTAATGGACTGATGCCCGGGATAACAATATGTCCACCCTATTCATCCTCCCCTACTTCCTTGTGAAGTGCTGGTGAGAGACCCTTCACAGCTCCATCAGTGCCCATTTTGCAGTCTCTCATATTTTTGAGCTCTCGACTCAAGTAACACCTGACTTTACATACAGCAGCCCGACATAAATCACAATCTCAGAGCTATTTCTGTGGAACCAGTGAGCGGTCCTTTTGAAACACACCAAATTTGGAACATTTTGGTCATTTCAAGCTCTTGTTACATAAGTACTCCCTTACTAATGTGCCTCTAAGTTTCATTTATTCATTGATTCAGGCCTGACATAAGATCGGTGTTTGCTGTTTTCTGTTTGGAATTGGGATTGGATTGATTTTTTTTTTTTTTTTTTCAACTAGTTAGTAGCAATTTTTAAACCCATCCATCATCAGATGGCTTTACGATTTGACATAGTAACTGTGTTACGGCTTTCTACATGGCATGCATTTTTCTGACACTTCTATTAAAAACCCTGCATATTCTCACTCTCTGGTTCTCCTCACAGTACAAATACATGCAGCTTCGGTTAATTAGTGACTCTAAGTTGTGTTTCGGGTTGTATGTCTCTGTATGTCGACCTTGCGCTACATTAGCAACCTGTCCAGGTTTTGGTCTTCTGATTTTGACTCTTCCCCCGCTGGATGATCGAACACAGTGTCAAAGCCAAAATAAAAAACAGCCTCTTGTCTCCAGCGAGAAGGTGAAACCATGGGCTTGGAGTAAAAGCAAAATTGACCATGCACTTATTACTTATCATTTTTCGTTCCCTTCAGCAGGTATAGTGCCTTACACTTTATAACTGATGCCAGATGTGAAATCAGTTGTTGGTTATGCAACAGAAGGGGCAACCCAAATCCAGGGAGAGACCACACATGCAGGCGGAGGAATGGCACAGACAAAGCCCACAACATGCAGAACATCGATGACAAAACAATCTGGCAAACGACTGTGGGAAGATGGGGTGACTGGGGATTGAGAGACAGACGAACAGGTGGATTCGGGGAGCAAGGTTACAGCAGGAAGGGTAGACCACAGCAGGCATCCAGCAGGATAAAACTGGCAGATGGCAAGAGGAACGCAGTACATGGAGGTCCTACAGGTGGAAAGCTGCGGGAACAGAGTCAGAGGACACAGGTGACTGTGCAGACAGACTGATCAGCAGAGAAAGCTCAGCTCTCTTTGAAAAAGATGTCTTGATTAGATCAACTTAAAAACAACCCATACTTTGCTCTATTAGCCATCGACCCTTCTCAATCTTGCCAGCAGAGGTCTATGTGTCTTTCTTTTCACCTAGCAGAAAAGTAATCAGCAACAACAGTTGTATCAACATTTTTAAAGACATCACAGAGAACTTGTGGTGGTGATCAAGGTAAGGCCTCAGGCAGGTCTTCTGTCAAGATGAGGTCAAAACCAGACGAGCAGGAATTTGATGTAGAGGGTGGTTTCTCACTCGCTAATGTGGAGTCAGGGTTTTTGTGCTTTTCACACAAATCAGGCAACCCCATAAACCGTACTAGTTGGTTTGAAAGCCGAACCCTCAGTAGGATCGAAACCAACGCCAAGGTCAGAATGAATATTTCAGTTGCATACCAGCTAGCACACAGCAAAGTGCTTATGATGTTGACTCTGCCATATTGCCCATGGTGACCTCTGCTGTGCCTGGAGCACTTAGCCTTCCCCAGTGACATTTAGGTTTCCTAAGGTCAAATCTCTCCTAATGGCTCTAAAACTAGTTTAGATGTCAGCAAGATCTGTTCCCCATAGCGTGCATTTAGACATAGTGTAGGGCAACGGCTTGTGCAGCGGAGTGGCTGAAAAGGCTAGCCCGTCGGCTTTTTACAGATTTCCCTGATGGCATCAACAGCATCACACCTCTGGCATCGATTCCATGACACAGAAGGTTTTGGAGAGGAAGAAATTCACAGTATTAATGTGTGATGCGTGGATTTCAAGCATACAGTCCACCCTAGCTTCCAGGAAATCTTTTGCTGATTTATTCATACACAGGAAATTGAACATAAGTCCATAAGTGTTTGCAAATTCTGAAGTAGCCACCAAGATCTAGTGACTTGCAAAAATGCCTCAAAGAGTGTGAAAGAAATGGGTCTGTGACATTTCCACAGCTTACGCGGTTGATCCCTAAAAAAGAAATGATCGCGTTCATTCCTCCACTCACCATCGACCGCTTTTTCATTTCCCGGTCACAAGTGGAGCTGGAGCCAATCCCAGCTCACACTGGGTGAGGGTGGAGTACACCAGGTCACCAGTCCATCACAGGGCCAACACACAGCGATCGAGAGGAACTACCGCTCACACTGACACTCCTACAGACAATTTAGAGTCACCAGTTAACTCAAACATGTCGTCTTTGGACGATGGGAGGAAACCTACAGAGGCACGGGGAGAACATGAACAGAAAGGCCCCAGGCCAGTAACCTTCTTATTGTGGGGCTGTGCTGCCGTGCTGCTCTATTATTGTGTTATTTCTTTTTATTATAAAATTGATTACAAGCCTCTATTATTGTTGTCACAAAATGTATTTTTTCCAGGTTTCAACCCTGATAGCATTGTTTTCATTCGGAATCCTTTCTGTGCTGCTGGTCACACATTATGTGACTCAGTGTACAGGCTCCCTCACCTCTATAATCCATCTGTTAGTGTCATCTAAAAGAGAATAATAACTCATTGCCCCCCACTATTGTGACTGCCGGTGTCTCAAGAGTGCATTGTTCCGTTAATGGCTTGTTTTGGTCCAAGAACATCAATTTCCCACTTCATTCCTGGTTGGGGACACATTTAGAGACTCAAAACCAGTTCTGGGGAAAATGATTCCCTCCGACTGCCTGCATGGTGAAACGTGTCATACAATTCGAATATGAAATCATTTTTTTCAAAGATGTGAGAGAAAAAACAATCTCTGGTTCATTCCCACTGCAGCAGGCAATTAAGTGTGATTCAGCTCGAGCTTGCTTATTTTTTTTTAAGTAAAATAATATAGAAAAGAGCATCGTGAGAGACCATTGTTAAAAGGCTGCCATGGGTCAGAGGTGAGCAATCAACAAAGGGTTTTATGAGAAGCTGTTAAAAATAGCTGATTGTAATTGCTCTCATGTACAGTACAACAAAAAGTGGGCATGTGCAAGTTGTGGAAAAAATACACAACTCCAGTACTTGAGTCAGTGTACAGATAATCCTGGTCAAATTTTTTACTCCAATAAAAATGAATGTAGCTAAGTTAAATTATGACTTGAGTAAAAGTACAAGACAATTTGCTTTTAAAAATACTTAAGTATGCAAAGTCCTCTTTATTGCAACGCAATGTGTCCTGAAACAATACATTCAAAGGTTTTTTTTTTTTTTTTTCTCTCGCTCTCTCTTTCAGCTTTTCTTGTGATTTCCATGATTGATTTGGCTCTAGTTTTACACCGGATGCCCTTCTTGATGCAACTCTCGCACTTATCCAGGCTTGGGTCTGGCACAAGAGCGCAACTAGTGGGAAACTTAAACTGGGGTTCCTCATTGGGGAATCGAACCCCGGTATCCTGCATACCAAGCAGGTGTACTCATCACGACGTATACTCATGAGGCAGTACATTCAAAGAATCTGACTCTGAAGTAATGCGGTGAATGAACTGATTTGAACTGAAAATTATTTAATAAGAAGCAGATCCTATAGAAACAAACTTAAACTGAGAGACACTGTAATTGTCTTGTTCTTTTTATTTAAAGAAAGCCACCGCTGTTCAAAATCAAAATGCTAAATAAAACAAATTACAACAACGCTTTGGCTCAGTCACAAAACCCCCGTGAACTTTATTTAAACTGACTTGCAGTCACAAGCTGCAGCGGCTAACTTTTCCTCTGCAAGCTCACCTCCCAAACTGAGTGGCATATGCACAGGGGACAGCTACGGCAACGCTACTGCAATACTATAGATGTGTATGAATGGAGTTTATGGAATTCTCTAACGCAAACGTAAGCCTGGTCACCCTGTATCAGAGCCTGTGACCTGAGAGGATGCAGCGAACATCAACAGCAGCTCTCAGGCCAGCAAATCAGAAAGCTTTTCAGGAGCAAGGCTCCATTTAAAGCCGTAAGGTGAGCGATAACATTTTGAAATGCAGAATTTAACAGTGATCCCGTGTAAAGGGGCTGGTACAGGGATGGTGTCCTGCTAAGCACCTAGCAGCAGGATTTTCAACCAGCTGGAGACAGCGGTGTACAGTAAGCCCTGGCCGATACCTGATTAAAATAATGGAGCCGGGAGGAAGTAAAGCATGCGCGGTGTTTTGCAGGTCAAGCCTCGATTTAAAAGGACAGAATTTTACAGACTGTCCTGTTGCGTGATAGGAAATGATACTGAACAAGTCAAAATAGTCAACGAGTGCATCCTGTAGTTTGGGAAAACAGACGTTTGGGGACTCAGTTCTGTTTGAGATGTAGCTCAGTAAGAGAGCTGAGCACTGGATTTTACCATGTATCTATGTGGTTTAAGAGGATGCTATGACTGATAGCGAGCAGCTTACTCAAATCTAAAACAACTCCAGTCACGCATTTGTGACTGCATTTAGCACTTGGTTAGTAATGGCCTTAGCAAGTGATGCTTCTGCATCAGACAAGAAACTGTTAAAAACAATGTTTTCCGCGAAAGGAGTCAGCCCCGATGATCTTTCTTTCTATAGATCAATGGGGTTGTGATTGCACAAGGTGCGCTCATCTCTGGTCAGTGTATTTGCATTGGCACAGAAACCAAGCTACAAACTGCTGTGGGAATAATAAACGCCTGCTTAGCCATTAATGCTGTATTTGAAATATTTTCATGGCTTTATCCTGCTGTCAGACATTCCTTTTTCTTAACCACTGAACTTTAAAACTCCTACTTACGCGATTACTATGTATTGCTACTTTGTTATGCTGCAGATTGGCTCTAAGAGTTGTCAGGGTGAACGCAGAAGAAAACTGTGGAAAGGCTTTCAAATTTAATTTCTCTTTTAACTCGTGAACAGACCAATCGGGCCCCAAAGGGAGACTCTCCATATTTCAGTGTTAGGTACAAAGATCTAGCACTTCTTGAAAAAAAAAAAGAAAAAAAAAAGTCAGAACTCAAGCTTCTTGCAGCAGATGGAAAAGTTGGAGGAAGTCTCATCTTGTCTCGCAATCTTGTGACTTGCGCAAGTTCAAGAGTTCATGTTCATAGTTGACAGCTTTTAATCTGAAATCGGTCTACAGTCAATAAACTGAACTTGCTCGCGTTTGTTTCTTCTCTTTCCTTTTGCAGAATAACCTCCTAGCATTCACCCAAGCCTCAAATCACTGCCACTTCTCAAACTACATGAAATAGTGTTTACCTCTGTGCAGTCAGGGAGATATATATATTTTTTTGTTTTGTTTTTTTAATGAGTACCCACTGTGAGTATATATTTTATATATATATACACTGCAATATTTTTCATATATTACTTGAGTTTGAGTTCAGATGGAGGACCTTTGCAGCTGTTAGTCCACAGTCTTACCCTTTCACTGTGATTTCTTGTGTTTGCTCAGGTATTTGAGAGGAATGATTTGGAGTGTGTTCAGATATATTTCTGATGTGGCTATTTATTCAGATCTGTCAGTGAGATTTTTCGCCATATTTATTCTCTCTGATTAGTCCTTTCTGCTTTTACAAACGGACTTGAATTTGTCGTTGCCAGTGGACGCACGGACTGCAGCAGCGTACTGTGAAAAAGAAGAAGAAGAACCAGGAGAAACCATATTTGGAGAAGAAAGCGAGGGCCTCGTCAGGAAATGTCTTCTGAGCCAATAATCAAGTGATAACTTGGGACAGTTTCCTATAAATTTGAATACAATCTAATCTCTTTTTAAAGCCAGTGGGGCCACCCCCTGAAGCTCATTATACATAGACTGCAGCTTTAAGACATTGCTATTTTTTTCGTTGACTTTCTTTTTATCCAGTCTGTGGTTCGGTACAAATATCAGACTGATATTTCACTCATCACTCTTGTTCGTTAGTTTCAAACAGTCGCATTCAGTTCATTGGTCACTAAACATACACGTTTTTTTTAACACACAGATAAAAAAAAAAAAAAAAAAAAACCTGTGCCAACATGTTACCAACCAAGACTTTTCAGCACTGCCTACTCTACACAAAGTCACAAAGTCTCATTTGTATTGAGTCTGCTGTCTGCTAGCATATTTGTGTATCTGTTTGTTGTATCTCTTTGAAGTGTTTCTTTCTTTTTGAGCATTCTTTTGGACTTCTCTTGGCACCATTTAAGCAAGAGATAGAAAGGTCCCTTTAATTCATTGCAAGTTTGTATTTTTATATACTGTTTAGCTGTTATAAAATAAGGTTTTGCTGAATGATCAGATGTGTGGGGATGACTAAAACATCATTGTAGTAAATTAATTAGACCCGTTTCAAAAAAGAACAAAAATTGTATGTTCTTTTTTTTTCGTTCTTGGTTCCGTGGTTTTGCTTTTCTAGCAGCAGCCCCCAACGCCGGCACTGGAAATGCATATTTCATTTGCCACTAGGTGTTCTATTGGTGCAGCAAGGGATGTTACGTCTCTCAACAAAGAACGGACTCTAGCCTTTGGTTTAGGTGACATGTTGTATACTGAGAGCTGATGGCAGTTGTAAACCATCTCATTAAATTCCTGCATTGTGGATGAGAACCAGTTGTGGTTTCTGCCGAGCTGCTGTCTCAAGCTCTGAGGCGTCCACTAAATCCCAGCCGATGTTGCTCCACGAGGACGTGGATAAAAAAAGCTTGGCTGCTTCACAGGTTTGCAATGGTAATGACTTCCCTGACATGTGGATGGATGCACCGATATATTGACTTCAACCAGGAATGCTTGCCTCCTCCTCCTCCTCCTCCTCGTCCTCCTCCTGAGCTCTGCAGCTCTCCGCAGAGAGACAGAGGGAGGGAGACATGTGAAGAGACAGGCATCAAAAGGAGCGCATCTCACTGCACTGTTTGCTGATAGCAGTATACACTCCAGCACGCCAAATCATACTGCAGTTAATCAGTGTGCAGACCTCAGTATGGAGTGGTTTAAGTAAAGAAACACCACTCGCCTCTAGCAGAGACTGCCTGTGGCAGTGTGCGCCTGGGACGTGTGCCAGCATTACTGCTCCATGTCCACGGTTTCCTGCTGCTGAATTTGAATGTCTACTCCTCCGTGTGAATTGACATGCAGCTATTAGCATTTCTTTCTTAGGCCTGCCGCTATTTTGTGCGCAGTAATGACTAGTCGAGCTTAGCCGATTAGCGAGCATACATATGGCGTGTCATCTTAAAAGCCCTGGAAGCAGTAAGGACACATATTTCATTGACTGCTATGCTGTTTAGCACAACTCTCCTTGAGGTTAAGGTAAGCTCCCGTCTTAGCCCGGCACGAGAAAGAAGTGGACCATTCTATATTTCATGAGGCTGACAGGTACATACCGATCTAATTTTGTCCTTGGAGACATTCACAAGGCTCCACACGCGATTTATCTGCAGGTCACCTGCAGGGCTCCACAGAGGAGATGGATTAAGTGGTAACAGATTACAGCCCGTGAAGCACCAGCAGTCTGAGTTATGAGTGTACTTGCCGATAAAGTCCTCCACAGGCTACACTACAGCATGTAGTGGCAGCGGGTTAGTGACCATAAACAGACACAACTGGCCATGAGTGTCGACGTCAAAATGGAGGAAGCCCCCAGTTTGAAGACGGATGGGAAAGGGGGCAGATTTATTCTGCTCTGTAGTGGATTGGGTGGTCATATTTGAACCACTTGTCAAGACGATTGGATGAGATGACAAGGAAATGTGGGACGCATATTCACTTGTGAGGGACGGCAGCAATTTCTTTTGCATTAGCAAGGCCTTGTAAAAATGATGCAATTTTGTGTCACGACTCCGTCAAACAACCACTCTTTGAAATATAGATATACATTTGTGCTGGCAATGACAGAGTGCGAGACGTTTCGATCTTTCCTGCCTTATGTGAAACATACGAAGACATACGCCAAGTCATCCGGAGTGAGCTGGCTCTCGATAACTTCAAGATTACCATTTCACGCGCCCGTTCGAGAGCTCGAGCTTTCGCTGTAGTATGGAGCCAGGTGGACAGCTTCCCTTACAGGATCTGTGCCAATATTAGGATCAACAGTGCGGGGGACATCAAAGTGGTTACCGACCACTTTGATTTCCTTTAATACCTGCAAGAAAATTGTGGTCAATCAATACAGTATGATGCAAGGTGAGGAAAATCAATCTGTTCTCAATTACATTGCAATCAGCACCATGAAAGCATCCATCCTTGTACTTCCTTTCTGAGAGTGCCAGAGAGAAGTGGATTATTGCAATTAGATCATTTGGACAAAAGTGGCTTGATAGATGAACAAAAATGTTCCCATAGGTGGAGACGTCTAAAGTTTCAGCAGATTCCCAAATGCAGTGAGATACTAAGGATCTGTAATCAAATTAGATGCGCATCAGTCTCATGGGACTTGAACTCATTGGAGACAGATACTCCTAAATAAAAGATAAGGCCTGTTAAATCAGGATTATCCTCCTAATCTGGTTTGTACTGGCCAGGGAGAGCAGTGTCCCCTCAGCTGAAATGGCTGCACTGACACACACACCTACACGGGCAGCCCCCGTGCTGCACTGCCACCTAGTTGCCAAATGACTGCAGATATTTGTGCTTTCAATCTCAACAGTAACTGCAGAATGCATTTTCCTCGGATGTAAAAACTGAAAATAAAATGTAGCTTTCGTTTTGTCCCTTTTTCTCAGGGAGAGACACACAGACACGCATTAAGCGGAAATCCCCTGCAGGGATTACGCTGCTATGCTAATTAAGCATCCTGAAAAGATCAACGTGGGCAACGTGCGAGACCCACTGTGACTCACCCACTATGCTGTGTGACCAAAGGCGGTGGGTGGGTTGCAGCATGGGGCCTGGATCTTCGTCAGTCCATCAGCAGCTGCTGCCGTGGTTTCTTTTACTGTTGGGGGTTACAGGGGAGCAAACACTTGATGAGGCACCAGCAAGCATGAAAATTATTAACCTAACACCCTGTCAGGCATTCTTCATACAGCTCAAGTAATTAAGCAGACAAAAAGCTGAACTCATTGGTAATACACATGTGCACTGACCCACTTAACAGTCACAGAAAAAGGCAGCATGTAAGGTGGAAATCACAGCTAGTCTTTTGTTTGGACACAAATGATCATTTCCCGTTCTCATGCTCTCAAACGACTGTGTTATAAAATATGCTGCTCACCGCGCTCGCAATCCTACAGGGAACGCAGCTCGGTAAAGCTTTTTAGCATCAATCAGTCACTGTTTCGGTTTTTGTGGCCTTCACTTCACTTCACTTCGGTCTCCTCCTTATTGCAATTTCATCTCACTAAGTGGTGCCTATTATTCCGCAAGGCCTCTTTTTCACTTGTGCTTTATCTTTGTATAGGCCATTTGAGGTCATCACATGAATGTTGTGAAATTAGATAGATAAATAGAAGAGTATTTTGTCCTCTGTCTTTTTTTTTTTATCAGATTTTATCATTGCTTTATTTTAAGGATTTTGGTTGATGCTTTTTCTGTCATGTTGCATACTGGGCTACTATTAGCCTGCTTGCGATGCACTAATTTTGCATCAATCTTTCCCTTTCAGCAGATGAAAACAGCCTTCTTGTGTCAAACTCTGCACAAGGTTTTATTTCCACATAGAGAAGGTCGAACACCCGAGTGAAGTGACAGACACTGCACGCTTCTGAGTGGATAGGAGCTTTGAAAAGCCTACACTGCCATTTCTGTTTTTTCAAGGACTTAAATTCTATGACTCTTTACACAAATAATTTACTTGTAATCTTACTTGGAAATTGTACATTTGCAACTTTACACCTTTCTTAAAGCTGTTTGGGCCATGACATCACACGAATTAGTGCACAAATCAGTCAGTGGCAGCGTGCAGGGATTTTTCACTTTCCCTCGTCTCACGCCGCTCGCTGCGACTCTAATCCGACCAGGTGTTTTTTGTTCGTCTCGGAGTCTCGGTTAACATCAGGGAACATCCTGTAACCACCTGCTCCTGCTTCGTTAAGGCTGCTCGTGGTAGTGGGCAGTCAGAGGTGAAATGAGGCAAAATCTGAATAAAGTAATGGTATTTCATTAAAAATTATCTTCAGCCACTGGCATTTGTTAGGCTGCACGGTAATAAATCATGATGACTTTTTGCAGATTTTCCTCACTGCCCCTTCTTAACATTTTTCTGTCTTGTAGCTTTTAAGGTCAGTGATGAGAAGATGCTTGCTAAAATAAAAAGTTGGATGGAGGGTCCTAGCGGGCTGGATGCTACTATACATTAAAATGTGCATGTGTGCATGTAGCACTGAAGCCTGCTTCATAAATGAAACAAATGAAAATCTTATTTCCTACATCCCAAGCGAGTTCTCTGATTGGTCTGCAGTATCAGTCAGCTTCTAGTGCAGCATAAGGTGAACGACATGGGAAATCAAATAGCGGCCCTCAAGATAGAAGTGGACCCAGCAGAATAGTAGGCCAGCAGAGGGGTTAATAAATGGTGGAATCACAGTTGGCTCTCTGCTCAGAGAGGCATGCTTGTGCTTTCCCGATGAAACTCACTTCCTCTGTTTTCAGAGCAGCTCCAAACTCCTGATGGCAGATAATTGCAATAGCTTTTAGAATTGTCGTCTATGTAGGCGTGACAGTTTGTTATAATGTGTCCTTGTATGTCTGTCAGTTGAGGATGTGTTTTCAGGTTTGTCAGTGTCTGTGAGAACAGGCTGAGTGGGAAAAGGGAGAGGCACACAAAATTTGACTGGAATCCCAAGTTCCTCCAGATAATTTGTTGGAAGAGATTGTTGCAAACTCTGCATTAGGTATTTGGGGCACATCTGTGCCTGCATAGACCAATGGGCCAGGTGCAACATCCAGCCCCTCTGCTTGATTCATCCCTTCATTTTAGTCCAAAATAGAACAGCTGAAGTTGACATGTAGATACCTTGCCCAGTGCTACACTGTGTTCAAAGCAGAAAATACCAAAAGGCCAGACACTGCAATCTTTGTGGCCCCCTTTTGTCATGTAACCAACACTCCTGTGTAGTATTTAAAAGTGAGTTGCACTGTGCAAAATTGTGCATATTTACTCCCACTTCTTTCCCTTTCTACTCATAAATATGAGAGGCCATCTGTTCCTTTAGTGCCTGAAAGGCAGCATCATTTTATGTCATATGATAAAACTGCTCCCACATTAGTTTTCCACATTCAGTTTTTATTGCGCTCATTAACGTGGTCATTTCAACACATTTGAGTAATTAGGAATGCATATTATTCCGCCCTCTGTGAACAAACTCCAAGTGCAGCATAAAATTTACAACAAAAAGCTAAAGCGCATACAACAACTGACAAGAATTAAATGTATTTACGATCAGCTGCCACTTTATTTGGTAACAGCCCAGTGATTCGTCCTCCATGAACTTCTTAAGGTTATTTTGTTTTTTTGTTTGGTTTTTTTTGTTCGTTTGTTGTTGTTTTTTTTTTTGTTTTGTTTGTTTGTTGTTGTTTTTTTGGCATGGTGTTGATCAAAGTACTTTGTGGTTTTACTGAATTATGAAGCATCTTGATTTCACTGCCACATAGACATCAATGAGTGTTGATAAGTAATACACTTGCTGTATATCCCGCCATGTGGGTGCAGGAAATGAGCACAGTGGGCTGTTGGGTTTCAACTCAGCTCTATTATATTTAGTCAGCAGGTCAACTTAATCCACAGAGTCAAGAAGTCAACAGAACTGAACATCTATATAACTCAAAACTCTGTTCCTCTGTCTTATTTATATAAGCACCGACTCTCTCTGCTGATCCTCAGTTTTATCTCACACATACAAGCTCACACAAACTCGGTCTCTTCATAATTCTGGCAATGAAGCAATCAAGTCATCTGGTTCAGCTGGACAGCATCCTGTCTGACTGTGGTTTTTGTAGTCTTGCTGCCAGCTGTGGGTGGGTTTTAGCCATTGCTGCAGGGAATGTACCTGCCGCGTGTGGTACTAACCTTATCACATCACAACGCGATATTTTATATTTATGTCTGATGTTCATATTCAGCTTAGGCGCAGAGACAGAGGTGGAAAGTATCAGTTTTGTATAATATTGCTGGATGGATGTCGAAGACCACTAGCAAAGGGACTTTCTAACATTACTCTGTCTGTGTGTGTCTTTTGCTTGTAATTTCCAACATGGAGTGACCTCTTGAATCACCAGGACGAGCAAAAATGTTTAGCACAACCTGAAACATTTCTTGCCCGTGGAGATGCATCTTTGCCATTGGGTGCTCTGACATGGGTATTTCTGAATCTGTCCAAGTCCATCTGTAGCTGAAAATCCTTCCCATCTCTGTGGAGACACCTTGGAGATGTATTGAGTAAACTGGTCAGCCATGAGGCATATGTGAGCCAGGAAACTCGATTAGATATTGACGAATTACGGGCCAAGTTGGGGACCTACAAGCTAATCGACAACTCACTAGCAGTAGTCCCAAAAGCATTTCTCTCTAGTCTCTTTATTCTTTGATTTAAATTCCCTTTCCTCTTGACACAGTTAATTCAAGAGAGTCTGTGTCATCGAATCTGGCTTCCAAACTGTCTGTAAATTTCTCTTTGTGGAACAATTTTTGCTGTGACAGATTAATAAAAGTGAACAGTCCAACACTGCGAAGTTACATTTGCACTACCAATATTGGACTTGGTAGCTTTTGTCCCCTTGAAGGTCAGAACTCTAAAGATAGCGTGTTATTAATCAACACTGCAAATTTGCTAGTCAATGTTCAACAAAGTTAAACTCTGTGTGGGATATTCCACGGAGATTTACGCCCCCCACACACACTTCCTTGAACGGCTCCCGTGGTTGCTGCGCTTTCATTACAGAATGCAGATATATGAAGTTTATGGCAAAACAGTACAGTATAAATCATTGCTGGGTGATGAAAAATATACACAAAATAACAAAACAAGTAAAACAGCATGTAACGCAAGGTTGCCACCTTTGGTTGGTGGCTTGAGTGAGATTTAGATGCCATGAATTAAATCACACGTGCATGCACTAAATCACCGGTCCATATTTGGACTCAATTACCCGTCAATATTCCAAAATAAGTATGCAGCTGCTAACACATGTAAGGATTTCAGGATAGGGACTGACTACTACAAGTGAAGGCTAAACAGCCAAAACAGCTTCCTCCCCGCCCACCACCAATCAAATAAAAAATTTCTTGTCTGGTAGAAATATTGACCTGTTAAAGCAAATGCACGAAGACTTTGCCAGTTTTGCCTGTTTTTACAGTTATGCACTGCAGCGAAATCACAAATCCATTTTTCATCCCCTACCTCTCTCTCTTTTTCAGTCCAACATGCTATACGCTTTTTCTCTTATTCTTTGATTTCCCTCTCACTTTTTCCAGCTCCCTGCTTGGCAGTGATTGAGCAATGTCCACCCCCCCTACCTCACACATGCCCACACCGGCCCAACATATTCTCTGTAATGTTCAGCTCATGCTTCACCTGCATAGAAATGCAACTTAAGGTCCCGCTGCCTTGTATTCAGGACTGAAAACCAGCAGGGCATCAGGTGCATCAGCGTCTTGGAGTTGAGCTCTACCTTCACTCCTTCACTGGAGAGTGCACTTAACAGCCAGCAGAGGGATTTTCTGCAGCCTGTAGTAGGCGCCTGACGTGGGGCACAGATTTCCTTCAGGGCTTCGTCATCCAGGAACCTGAAGCCTGTTTTTTTATGAGTGCAATGTGACCCCAGACCCAGGATGGCATCCCTTTGGCCCTTCAGAGTGAAAGCCCGGTGATTGGAGTGGCTTGAGTGAAGAGGATAGCCTGACGTTAAGGATGTTGAGGTAATCATCACCGACACTTGTGCACCTGGCCTCAAAAATCAGCAGAGACGTTCTGGAGTTGGACGAAATCATGCTTACTGTTTCTCTGCTGTCTTGAGCTATAACCTGCTAAAAGTGCTCTTATTTTAATGTAAGCGCAACATGAGGTCCTCTTTGAAAATAAAATTAATACCTATGTATTCATTTCAAAAAGTCCCTTAAATATTATGTAACACTGCTCATCTTGCTTTAAGATCAATCTTATGCACTTCCTTTATTAGATCGCTCAACATTTGCCAGTGAATTTATTGTTCACAACAGCATTGTCTTCCTTCTGTGAATGACATGCCGATAAGAGGAAAATAGACAGTGAAGTGGGATATGGTTTTGGGCGGGGCTGCAAATGGGTAGTCAGCCAATCCCAGCCAACGTTCCAGGCGAGGGCCACGTACACCCTGGACTGGTTGCCAGTCCATTTCAGGGCCAACGCATAGAGAGATACACTATTATTATTGTTGCTATTATTACTGCACTATTGTTGTTGTTGTTAGTATTGTTGCTGTTACACTGTGGGCCTCAGGGAGTACTGCAATTTCATTGTCTATGTATGTCAGGTACTCATGGCATTGGCAATAAAGCTGACTTTGACTTTTTGACTGAGAGACCAGCAGCACACTCAGACCTACAGGCAGTTTAGAGTTATTAGTTAGAAATGATAAAAAAAATAAATAAATAAAACATCATCGATGTATCCCACCACCACTACTTCCAGGTTGCATTTCTGTTCAATTGTGTGATAACTGCCGTGCACAGTCCGGGCCCTTAATGACTGAGAAGTATTTTAGAAGGTCACCCTGACCTTCAGTCACTAAAACCTAATTGCTTCATCCATGAGTCGTTTTGGACATTTATACCAAGATCCAACAAGGTGTTACTGCGAAGTTTTTCAACAAGTCAGCATTCATAAAATAGTCTGACTTTACATGATATATATCTACTGAGCTACCAAATAGCAGAATTTCCCTCCGGGGAATACAGTAATAAAGCATTTCTGATTCAGATTCTTCCCTAGGATACTCCTGAGCTGACTCTGAGATGCCCCGAAACACGTCTTGTGCAAAGAATAAATCCTTCCGATACACACTGTCTGATGCCAACCTCTGTTCAAACTCCATACGCTTCTGCCCAACAGAGTGATAAGACTCAGGCTTTAGAATATTTTTCACTGTCAGGATTCTTAGTGTTTATGTTCCTGTCCTTCAGTCCCCCCCCCCCCTCTCCTGTGCTTGTCTGACTGGAGGCTGGCGTTGAGCTTGGAGGACCTGGAGTCACCTGCTTCATAAAAAACTGGTTCATTCTGCCACCCGCTGCCAGGCCATCTGCATACCTCCAGTGGTGTTGTTTCTTGCTGAACTCTGTTTTTGACTCCTGTTGATCATGGTTTCCTGCGTGCAGATCCCCAGCTCCTGTTTTCCTCCACATTCTTGGAACCCACACCACTCGACCCAGCCTGCTGGCCTCCCTTACTGCGTGTCAGAGTCCGCCACTCTCCCTGGACCCCCCCTCCCACATGCCTACAATACACTGCTTCATTCTCCACGTTCTCTGCTTGTGTTCAAACCCTGGTGACCTCACTACCAGACACTCCTGACATTCTCTACATTTCATCAGTTACATAACAAGCATCAAAGCTTCACAGACCTGCTTTCATGGCCAAACTTAATCTTAACCATCCTCTGCATCACTCTCTGTTTGCAGGTTCCTCCTACTTCCTATATTTTAATTTAGATATATATATATATTTGGAGATCTTCCATTCCTAATTGATTCTCTATATCTTTTATTTTTCAAAAACATTTAATTGGCATGCTCTTTCATGTGTTGCACAACTTATGGGAAGTTTGATTTCGGATTTAATTAGATCTATAGCCAAACTCACAGTAACAGAAAGGAAAAAAATGGCTGCATTAATTATGAAACTAAGGACAGTTCTTCCCAAATATTTATTGTGATATAAAATTATTTGCCAGCTTGCCACCCTAAAAATCATGAAGAAAAAGTACGGACTACATGCAAAATGTATTCTTCATAACATATGCTCACCCACCTGTCAAATATAATGACCCCGAACTGTTGTCATGAGGAGGAAATTAGCCACCTATGGAATCATTTTTGGTTCTTAACTCGACTTTGGAACTAACTGTAGTTTTCAGCACATGTTGCCCTGGAGTTAGCCACTTGTTTAAAAGATTGAGTTCCACTAAAAGGCAGAACTCTCAGTCTGTATAGCTGATCTACTGCACTTAGTGAGAATTAAATAATGAGCCGAGGGTAAAACCGGGCTGGGAAATACCTGGCAACACACTGACTGGTTGTTTCTAATTGAAATGAGGTGCAAAGACAAATGAAATATCTCGTGATATTGTACTTCCTGTTGTGCCCAGTTTGAAACAGTTGTTGTTTGGGCCTGCCATTTGTAGTGCTGGGACAGCCAGGTTTTTTCTGAGTTTGTACTTTTCATGGCATTGCAAGCTGGTTCCACTTTCCTGATCTGCATGTCATTCATGTGGTAGGCCATCAGTAAATTATAAAAAGAAAAAAAAAAGAAAAACATGCTACCACTTTTTAAATTGCAATGATTTAAGAAATCCAACCTCCCATGTTTTACAATTTTTGGAAAACTTCATTTTCTGGCCCTAATCAGAAACGCAACCTTAGTGCTTGGTTAAAAAAAAAAAAAAAAAGAAAGCAGCTGCATGGGGAAGGTCAAAAAATGCACAGAATGCGAATATGGTGCCTGCTAAAGGAGCCACATGAGTGATTACACTCCAGGGAGACATCTTCCATTAAACTGCTTTTTAACTCGAGCAAAATAAAACTGTGCATTTGTTATGAATATACATTGCATTATTTAATACTGTAATCACGTTGAACATCTATTTATATAAAGTAAGAAACATTGCTTCTGTTTGAATTAGAGGATTCGGTTAATTTGAAGTAATTATGTTATTGCTGAAAACAAATTGAGCCAAGTCCAATTAATTCCGAAAATGTTGACGTCTCTTACATTGCTTGATACTGCACCAACTTTGTACTCAATTACATCAGTTGGATATTGTTCAATTTAAGCTTTGCCAAACAAACTAAAACTGATGCAACCGGTTGCAGTAGCCGGGCTAATAGCTGCTGGCAATTTAATTTTGGAGTTGTGTCAAACTAGCGTTAACTGGCAGATTTTCGCAAGTTAAGATCATTATCTCATTGACCTTTCCTTTTGCGTTCATGTCCATTGCAGCTTTAAGCCATATCCCATGGGGGCTATAAATATTGGAACAACATTGATCATCACAAATAAACCAAGCTTGATAAATAACTAGATTTTAGTTGATTTCTCTATATGGATATTATACGCGATAGATTACTGTTGAGAAGAGATATATGCATTTACATGTACAATAACAAATAACATATCTGAAATTATATTGGCTGAATAATTTATCTGAGCTATATTGGCATGTTCAGTAAATTAGGTATTCTCATCGGGCAGTTCTGTATCAAGCGTCCACTTGTCCCATTTGCTGAACAGCACCACTGGCAGAGGACCCAAATGCATACAAACAGGCAGGCTGATGCAGTGTGGAAACTTTTAATGAAACCATGTCGAGATTGCAGGTGGCCAAAAGAACAAGCAAACAGACGGATCAAATAACGGAATACAAGGACCACACAGAAGAACTTCACCGGGAATTAAAAAGACAATCTGCCACAAAAGGCTTGAACCCGTGGTGCAAAGTGATGGGGAAGGAAAAAGCCCCACCCCACTCTGGGAGATCTAAGGCCAACACCCAGGGGCGATATAGATCAGGAGATCTCGTGTAAAGAGCCTGGGGGATGGAAAGACAGTGAGTAGGAAATCCAGACGGATGGCTGATGGACAGGACTGCCTGGGGGTAGAACAAATAGATGATACTGGTGGGTATCGGCAAGCTATGACTGCTCTTGTAGCTAGCTGTGAAGGTGGGACTCCTCTTGGGCCTGGACAGGACACTGATGGGTAAGTCAGGATCTCTCTGGAGGCTGATGGGCAAGCCGACACTGAAGCTGGGCTCTCTCACAGGGTCCAGCCTGGGCAGCCTGTTTGGGAGGAAGTGTTCATTGTTTTAAGAATGCGTGTGCTATGCTAGTTGTTACCTGGCTTACTCCACGCACATTGATGGATATTTTTCTGCACATCTTAGCATGGTCACCTGGGTGTTTACATGGCTGCAAATTGGCCCCAAAAAACATGTGGCGTGGAGGCGAATGCCAGTTTCGATTGGTGATAAAAGCAGTTGTTCGCAGATCCTAGCTCAAACAACACACGTTAACTGCTAGAGATGTTCATGTTTAGGACTGCCCTGAACTTAAAAATATAAAAAAGAGCAAAAACGTCAACACTAAATATTGTTTGGCATCTGCACATTATTAGTGACTCCGTGTTAATTTTCTGTCTATTTTATTATTTACTTTTTTATTATTGTACCGTCCGTTGTTGAAGTGCCTCACCGTTTGTATATCTGCGTCTAACTTAATTTTGGAGCAGGCCATATACCCTGCTCCCCGTCTCTGGCTGAAGTCATCTGGAGTGGCTGGCAGCCATGTCCATATCTGAATGTACAAGCACAGTAATGGTTATGCTGTTTGTCAGCGTGCTACTGGCAGCGGCTGACACAGTGTCAGGGATTGTGCTAATAAACACTCAGAGAAGCTTTCAGGTTTATTCTGCCGGCCCTTACCCACTAGTCGACAGCCGTGGTTCTTCGGGTCCATGACATGTAAATCTCTGTCTGTACGAAGGTGACCATGATGTAGCGTGACCACCAGCGTGTGGTGAACATCAGTGGGAAGGAGTGAAATTCTGGCGGGCCCTCATCAAGGACACAAACAACTTTCTTGACTTACGGACAATTCAATTATGTTGCATTACTGTCTTTAGCCCACCTGACATTTCAGTGTTTACTGCTTACTGTTGAATCAATGTCATGCATAAGGTTGAATCACTGTCAAATTAGATTTTGAGTTTGAAAAATGGCTCAATTAACCAATTTGCAGGTGGGACTTTTGAAGAAATTACCTTTATCAAGCTTCTTTTGCTTTACATCCACTTGCATTAAAAGTTACTTTATGTTGTTTCAGTGCTGAACAAACAATTTTTGACCCACATGTAAACGTTGAAGCGCGGTCATGTGCCAGATGGGAAAAAATATAGTGGCCTAAAGTGCAAAGCAGTCCCAACTATTTTCTCATTTCGAAGTCATCAGATCAGATTGTCTCTGACAAGAGTAAGATTCTTTTGAGTAACAATACAGGAAAAAGTGGCTCCAAGCCTTGAGCTTGTGAAGTGTCAAGGGACAAGAAAGAGGATTTGCCAGTTGATAAATACCACCTTGGCATGAAATTTGCTCCAGATTACAGCAGTGCAACTTCATTGAAAATGCCAATGAGAATTTAGCAAAAGCATCTGATCAGGCCGATACTGCTGTACCAGTGGATATCAATAATGAGGATCATAATTATGCAACATGACCAGCTAGATATGCAAAACCTAGCTGTATTAAACACAATCTCTGCTGCAACCTGAACTGTCTGAAGTCTTGGAAGAGAAAAATGAAGCCACAGAGGAAATCATACAAAAGCTGAGAAGGCAGGGCCAAAACCTCATTTAACAGAAAAAAAAAGTTTTCACGGGAAAGAACATCACTAGAGAACTCAAGAAGAAGCTGTTTGTATCAAGTCAGTGTGCCTTTTTGCCTGACTCAATTGATGATGTGCCAAAACATATCTTGGGAAGATAGAACAGGGGGGTAAAAAAATTGTCAAACTACTCAGGGAAGCTGAGGTAGTTTGCCACCACGCTGCACTTTCACTCCCCAAAGGCATGCGAGGATGAGTGTGACAGTTTTCATAAAGCTCTGCCACAAAGTAACACCATGCACACTGGGTACAGCATCATCTCAGTCAATCCTGGATTTACTTTAAAAACTCATGTAGCTGCAGACAGAGAAAAGGGAAAAGAAATTCTGTGTTTGGCGCATTGCGTAGTTTCTCGTAACAAGGGTGGATCTGAACATGGGTACGTGGTCCACATCTACTTTAGTTTATTTTTCCTTTTTAAACTGTACTGAGGAGAGAAGCGATTGGCTGCCTGAGTTATTTGTAAGTCTTGCTATTGCTATTTTAAAAAAAAAAAACCTCAATAGAAAAAGAAAATTAATATAATTAGAGCTAATATTCAAATTAACAGCTGTTTGCTAACCAGTTAAGAGAAAACTTTTGAAGTTCAGCATCAAGCCTCATTCCTTTATCAGCAAGACGTGTCTCCAGTGGTGGAGATTTTAACACATAATGCTCACAATAACATAACACATAATAATTTTAAGACATTTTGTCCTTATATATTTTAAAGACAACGGTGGCTGAAGGTGATTGTTAAAGTATCTGTCAATCTACACTTCCATATGCCACAGTCAAGGCATCATCACTGTCACCTGCATTGTTCCACGTTTGCTTTATGGCACCATTTGTCATCTATTTATTATTTTCAAGGAATTCACAAACCAAAAAAAAAAAAAAAAAAAATCCAAAAACTTTTCTGACAATTTGTATGTAAACTAATAAATAATTGGTTAAAAGTGTGACTTTGCATTTCACAAGCAGCACGTCAACTTGCCACCTCTCTTACTTCGATCCACTTTCTCAGTCAAGCGAGAAATTGTTGTCGACAATGATTTGCCCCAGGAGAAGTAAGGCCCTGTCTCACGACTGTGCTTTTGGGTTGAAATTCAAATTTCCAATTGTTATTTTGTCTTTTCCACAGACAACATCGCTCGGCTTCGACTCACCAGAGAGCCATCAAAATGAAGTAGTGAATACAAAAAGCAAGTCTGTTCGGTCTTTCTCCTTCAACTGATTAAGAGCACCAAGGTTGCCAGAAAACATTAGAGAGGACTGTGTCTTTTTTTGATGCATCGGTTGGGTCACAAAAAAAAAAAAAAAAAGGCTCTGGCTAAGTGCAGCTGCACAAATCCCAGAATATGTAACACTTCACCTTGTGTTATTTGTTACAGTATGTACAAATCCTCTGTTGGTTTTTATATGCTGTTTTTGTGAGTCCAACTTCAAAACATCTCTTCAGTCAGACAGTAGTAGCCTGTGAGCAGCCTATCTGCCTTAAAGTAACAAAGGTGTTGGAACAAAGAGAATGATTTTAACTCCCACTCTGTACTTGAGCTATTAGTCTTCATTATCTCAATATTGCTCCTTTCTGTCAGGGCTAATTTCCCTGTAGGCTGACCAAAAGAATCCTTCCCTTCATTAGACATACCACCTATCCAACAGGGTCATGGGAGCCTGGGGCCAAGCCCAGCTGACAGTGGTGAGAGCAGGGTGCACCCTGGACACGCTGCCAGCCCATTGCAAGGCCAACTTATAGAGACACCGATACAGACGTGTAATACTCACATTCAATCCCACAGGCAATTTAAAGTCGCTAATTAACCTAAACGGGAAGCACACTGGAGTAGTGGTTTGCGCTGTTGCCTCACAGCAAGAAGGTTGGGGGTTCAACTCCCAGGCATGGGGTTTTTTTTCTGTGTTGAGTTTGCATGTTCTCCCCCTGTGTGCATGGGCTTCCTCCGGGTACTCCGGTTTCCTCCCAGCATCCAAAGACATCATGTTTGGGGTAATTGGTTACATTTAATTGTCTGTAGGAGGCAGCATGGCAGCATAGTGTTTGGCGTTGTTGCCCTACAACAAGAGGGTTGGCAAGTTTGGTCCCTGGGCCTGGGGCCTTTCTGTATGGGGTTTGCATGTTCAAAGACATGTTTGGGTTAACTGGTGACTCTAAACTGTCTGTAGGTCTGAGTGTGAGTGGTTGTTGGTCTCTGTCTGTCTCTGTGTGTTGGCCCTGTGATGGACTGGTGACCTGTCCAGGGTGACCCCGCCCTCACCCAGAGTGAGCTGGGATTGGCTCCAGCACTCCCCACGACCCGGGAGGGAGGTGAGTGAATGAACAACCAACCCATGTCCTTTTGTTTGGACTGCGGTAGGACGCTGAGAGAACACAGACACAGGAAGGCCCCAGGCATGGGAATCAAACCCAGAACCGCCTTGCTGTGCTGCCCCTACCAGAAGAGGTACTGATGAATTTCGATTGAATGAATAGCAACCAAGTCAGTCCTTGCCATTTCATAAATGACCACCTGAGGGAAAAAGAGTAGGACAATGCTAAAGACATTATTTTTGCATGTGTTTACTGATAGCAGCTCTGATATGACTCTGCTATCAGTTTTTTAGATACCACAGCATCCCTCTTTCTCTCTTGCAAATTCACTTTCCAACATGAAACAAATAAAAATAGTCGCCCATAAACAGAAACAACCAGGACCTTATCAATCCTGTGGCAAGAAAAAGATGCTACAAACAGACCTCAGCCCAGCCCAGTCAGATGATGACACAACAATCTTCAAGCAACACGCAAACCTTAAGGGGAAATATGCAAGCAAAGCAGCTGCCGAGTAAACTGCCAAGATTTATTGTTGATCCTATCTACACTCCATTTACTTTAGGCTGGAACAATGTGTTATTTTTTATGATATATTATTCAAATTAAATGAATGTGACAAATTCATTTTTCACAATCAAAATGTACAAGCCAGAAGCCAGACTTTACTGCGCTAATTACCAGTGTTGAGCAAAACATGTTTATCTGTGGCCAAATGTTCAAACTGCATAAACAGCTGTAAAGCATAGCACCCATAAGCTCTATAGGGCTGTTATATACTTTTTAAAAAATAAAAAAAAAAGATCACATGTTGTCCCTCTGGTATATTTACATGTTCTCTTGCCTTGTGCTGCCGTGACATTCGAATTTTTCCCCAATGGAGCTCAGTAAAGTATTATCTTATCTTATATAAAGCAGTTGTGTTTTCTTACCACTTGCTCAGTATACTTGCCCTGTTCCATTGTTCTATGATGTCGTGCGAATCAGTTGTCTTGGTCTGTCCATGTTTCACACGATCATTCATTCATCTTCTACTGCTTATCTGTGTTACTTTTCTCACGTTGTCCAGTTCATGAGTCCGTTTACGGGGGAGCACACTTGCTCTTTTTTCATAGACTATTTAAGTAGAGTAAGCAGATGAGACCTGAATCTGAAAACTAAATGTTTCAATGTTTGAATCATTGGTTTACGGACTTAAAAAGTCTGTGGAACGCGCAGTATCACCTCTGCAGCGAATGCATGATTTGACAGCCTGTTCAAGAAACAAAACTAATGCAGTGAATAGAATGTGAACCGTTTATGCTGAGCATTAAGGTCCTAATGACGAGCACTGGAGGTGCAATAATTTCCTAAATATGTATTTCCTATTCAGACGGTCTTGTGTATATTTGCGTTCCTTCTTCCATTTGTCTCTTTTGTCTGTTGTCATTAAATTTTGAATGAAAAAAATAACATTATTCACCCAGAGTCCCTATTCACAGGCTGTTGGCAGCTTGCCTTTTCTGTTCTGTGGACTGAGGGCAGCTGAAGATGCAGTTCACGTATTCTTTTACAGAGAAGCAGCTTTAGAAAAGGTACCATAACTGCGCTGTAAAATCCACCACACTGTTCATAACCCAGCTGCATCTGCACTCGTCGTGGCAACGCTCCCTGATCTTCATGGGGGTTCCTTTTTAAGGAGAGTCACGTCACCGAAATCCTTTTGATATTTCCTGATGAATGTGAACTTGCCAGAAAGTACAGTTTAGAGTATATTGTCCCGTAATCATCATTATTGTATTTGCAGTACATTATTTCTGCTATCAACTTTTATCCCATAAACTTTTCAAAAGCAAATTTTTTCTGAACAATTTTGAAGGGTGTCAAATGTGATGGAATTCAGAGTTTGGGCCACGAGGGATTTGAGAGACAGAGCAAAGAAAAAGAAGGCAGTTTATCCAGAGACCTCCTACAGAGACACTGGTTCTAAAAGAAGAAGACAAAGTTTCTTTCAGTGTTTTGATACTGAGTTCAAAAATGTGGCGGCTCTTTGATTACTGTGTCATATAAGTTAACCTCCAAGCATTCAGCATTCGCATTTATCTCTACACAGATTTGGGACAAATTACAGACACTCCAGATTGAATGAGTGCAGATTATTTAACTCAGATACTCAGTAAAGTGTAATTAAGCAGTTAATATCCAGCCATGCTCTGTTGCCTTTATGAAAATCCAAATGGATAGATGTAGCAAAATCATGAGCAGTTAATTAGAATCAACTGATACCAAAAACACTTGAGCCTGGACGGTACTGCATACAATCTAACATTACTTCTATCTGAAAATCAGAGAAGACTAACAGTTGGCCAATCATCTACCTTGATTGAGTTCATTCTCAGTCCAACTTGCTGCCAGGAAGACAGAAAACACATTCTACATTTGCTGTCCTTGTACTGGAAACATGAAACAAAAATGTTTTTTTTTATACCACGAGTCTATGTATTTTTTGCCTTTCACTGGATATAGTTAGCATGGCTGATAGAATGGGAGCAGATGCAACAATTTGTCAAAACAGGCTGCACAGCTGCATTGTTCAATTACCAAAAGCGCAAAATATGCAGTTGATTTGGTCCCATGACACAATAGATGCAGCAATCATTGCATGGTATTATTATTGTATTTGTGTATTTTGTGTAATCTAGAAAATGTAGGTATGTATTTAAATAATAATAATAATAATAATAATAATAATAATAATAATAATAATAATAATAATAATAAAATTAAAATAGTAAGTTTCTGTTCCATGCAAAACAGCACTCAACAGCTGTTCTTGTAATATTATTGTACAGCAATACGTATTACCAGAATGCTATGCTTACTGAGACAAATAGAAAAATCTTAACTTTTTTTGTTTATTTGTTTGTTTGTTGGTCTGTACTGCAAATTTCCACCAGGATTACAACATTTTAAATTCTTCCATTCAAATAAATACTGACGTGATGCAATGCCACATTATCATTTCTAAATGGCATTCGCAATTAGCAACAAGATGTATGTTTACTGTTAAAAGGTTGGGTAATTTTGGTTCAGATTGTCTCTGAGTTACTACGAGAAACCCAGAAATATTGAAACCATCCCTCTCTCTGCCTTGGATGGATCAAAATAACAAATACAATTTGGTGGGAAACTTTAAAAGAAATATGTTTGATTAATTACCAAACTGCTTCATAAATGCGTTTTTCTTTCATTTGCTGATTCTTTGGGAAATTGATTATTGAGGCAGATGTGAGGTCAGACCGTCTGGTAGTTACTGAGTAACCCGCTGATGTCCTTGGACTACAGTGGGTTCACCTGACTGAATACAGGGATATTTTCTACATGTGTCAACTTTAAGCTGTATTTTAGTCAAAAATATTTGTGCAAATGCAGTAAAGCGGTGAAAGCTCAAATAAGCTGCAGCATCCTGATCAGCACAACAACTTTGTCCAGTGCCTGGGGGAATCTGTGTGCTCTGTCATGAATGAAATCAAGTCACTGAAAGAGGTGAAAAAATAAGCTACAACACATCGGCTTTCTGAAAAACAGGCAAACTGGAGTAAGGCAGCTACAAGGAGTTCAAAGAAAAAGTGAGTCTACCTGGATATATCCCAGAAGAAACGATGGGAAAAAGAAAAAGGAAAGAAAGCTCACAAACCTGCTGGCTCAGCAAGGGAAGGTGCTAAAGAGGAGCGCCAGTGGAGGAGGAGCACAAGAGGGGCTGGGCTGCAGACAGGTAAGCTTAAAGAAAACAGTGCTGGAAACGAGAAAAGATCTGTTCTCTGACTGAAATAGGCCTCAGGAGGACTTAAGAAGGCAAGCCGGAGAGATCAGGAGCTCAGACACAGCTAAAAGGAAAACCACTTTGAGGTGTTCTACCTCTGTCTATCATTTTGACTTGCTGGATGTTTGTTTTTGATTCAGCATTGGTATTTGAAGGGGAAGGATAACACATGTTGTTTTTTCACCATTGAGAATTACTGCTATGTGGTTGCTACCCTCTGATACTTTGACAATTTCAGATTACATCCAGATTCATACATATTCACATGAAATATCATTTGTGTGAAAATTTCTCATAATTGCTTCAGCACCTGCAGCGTGGCAACATAGTTTTTAGCCGCTGTTGCCTCACAACAAGACGGTCACTGGCTCCCTGGCCTGGCCTTTCTGTGTGGAGTTTCCATGTTCTCCCTGCCTGTGTTGGGTTCCTCGGGTTTCCTCCCGCCGTCCAAATACATCATGTTTGGGTTAGTTGGTGACTCTAAATTGTGCGTAGGTCTGAGTGTGAGTGTGAGTGGTTGCTGGTCTCTGTCTGTCTCTGTGTGTTGGCCCGCCCTCACCCAGACTGAACTGGGATTGGCTCCAGCACTCCCTGTGACCTGGAGACAGATAAGCAGTAGAAGATGAACGAATGAATGAATGAATACTTGGCCATCAATCAGTTCATCCTTGAATTCGATGTTATGCCCGGGCCAGCACGGTGGAATAGTTGATAGTGCCGTTGCCTCACATCAAAAAGGTTCTGGGCTTGATTCCCTGGGGGTCTTCCTATGTCCCTCTGTGCCTGCATGGGTTCGCACCAGCTCCTACGGCTTCCTCCCGTCGCCCAAAGATATGCATGTTTAGGTTAATTGGCCACTCCAATTTGCCTGTCGGCCTGAATGCCAGTGAGATTGGCTACAGGATTGGCTACCCCCGCCACCCTGAGGGAGATGATGAGATGAGAGATGAGATATTATGTGCATGAAAATAGGAAGGCTGGGGGGTGACCTGTGTATGATTGACGGCTCTGGCTGTCCTCAGTCTCCAACCATTACCTCCTGCCCAAAGACGGTAAACATGCTGCGGCTGTGGTCCAAAAGGGTTTGACCTAAGCCATGAAAAAATGATAACATAAATCAAGAGGTGAAACCAGCCAGTCAAACCAGAAAGGACTCACAGGACAATGACATGTAGTAATAGTAGCTGCGTGGTGCCTCCAATGTTCTAGCAATAGGAGACACATGAAGTCTTGGGTTATATGGCAAAACACAATATTTTTGGACTGATAGAATCAAAGTATTTACACAGGTCTTAAAATGTTATCACACCATAACAATAAAGAAATAATAATGATAGAAGAATAAAGAATGTTTTAATGCATTTTCCAAAGGTTTTAAGGAGAGGAATATGGACTCCGTGTGTTACCGTGTGAAAAGAGTACACGCAGGAACTCGGACTAGAGGCAGGAACCAACACATGGCTGGAAAAAAAAGCTATTGAGTACAAGTGGACCTTGAGAGCAGCAAACAGCCAGTTAGACCAGAAAGCAACAGGAAAAAGAACTTCAGTCTTAATGTTGGGCTGCAGCGTTTCCCTGGCAGAGATGGAAAGAAAGACCTTGTTCCCGTACTGGGGGGGTGGGGGGGGGTCAACCAGATGGACCGACACATACAGACAGTCTCAGAAAAGTCAGTCTGAAACACTCAATACTAAGTATTATTACTATGTAATGTTAAGACACACTCTCTTTATATCTTTAATTGGGCTATTTGATTTTCAGTCTAAGTGGATAATATTAATATTGGAGCTTAGAACCGCAGGATCTGAGTTTTTTCATACCTAATTGTTTTATTTTGTTGGATTGGGAGAATAATTTTAGAGCTTAACTCACATCCTCAGAGACCTTGCATGGATGTATGCCTAGTTTAACTTACACTGGTTAATTAACGATCTAACAATTGGACTAGTTTCATCCTCAGTGGTAAGAGTCATTAAAAATGAATTTAGTCAAATTCTAACATTTAGACAGACCATAAAACTTAAACAGCTGCAAATCAAACAAAGTATTACATCACCTCAGATATACTATACATGGCCAGTTGCCCTCATCACACTGGAGAAACATTCAGTTTAGCATAATTTCTCATCCAAAAGCAATATATAGTTAAACGTACCTCTGTCCACTTGGCTCTGTGTGCTCTCTGTCTGGCACGTCTCATGGTTGGTGTTTGCTTTAGCGCCATTGATGAGAAACTTATGTGTGATGGTTCTGCTTTGGGACATGCGATGTACAGAATGGGCTGCAACTCGACAATCAGACAAGACGCTTTTTTTCATACATTTTTTTGAATTCTTGTCAATATTTTAACTGAACACAGTTATTTTGAGTGCGTGTCTGGTTTTTATATATTTTCAAAACACCACCTGTGCATGGTTACCAAAGTGGACACTTTCGGCTCCCATTATCCATGTGAAGAAACTGGATACAAACACTCAGAGTAATTGATGGACCCTAACTTACAACACGGCCGGCTCTGCTAGTGATGAATGGCAACATTTCGCACTCCTCAAGCTGAGGCTCCTCTCCTCTGCTTGATAGCACATCCAGGTGAATTTTACTGAGTGTGTTGGCATGTTTTCATCTCTGCTGCAGTTTGTTTATTGGCACTGGCTGTCTTTTCTGAGCGTATGAGGAACAACCTCTAAAGCCTCTGAACTGAGTGTGTGCCAGCCATTTGGACAGATGCCTAAAGAGGCACCGTGCCGATTCCAATCCCCCTGGGCCTCACCTGTATTTGATATGCCACATCAGATGCCTCACAGTCAGCCCTGTGTTTCACGGCCCAAGTTTGGGGAGGGAAATTGTTCTTCCTGTGTTCTGAGTATGTCTTCCTCAGGGTTTGTAAACACATCTACTCGTTAGCATAGCCATGGCACGCTTTCTGTCAGTGATGCACCAAACAGAAACTTCACCACCTCTCTCATCTCAGCTACGTCCTGTCAGAAGGTGTATGAATTCCTTGTGCTGTAATTTTTCAAATCCTGTAATTCTCTGCGGAAAAAGTTTATCATTCTAACTTTTGCAGAGGCCTGTGTTCTGCTCTTTCTCTTATCACGCCAAAGCCTTGCCTTGAGACCTGGGGGAATGTACCTAGTTAGTTAAGAGCAACACAAAAATACATTGCTGCTGCTTACAAGGAAGGAATAGCTTTCTTCTGTGCCCCGATTTAAACTGCCATGAATACTGGATATATTTATCAGGATACTATTATTGACTGGATAGAAGTATTACACGTTTTCATGTACAATACTGTGCAAATGTTGAGGATCCTCTCAGAAAACAATGCCATTAATATTTGCCCTCGTCTTTAAAACAGGATCCATTGATGTAGGCTGTCTTCAGGTGAATCCCAGTCTGACTGCATGATGTTGGCATCAGGACTCTGTGGGGGGCCATCAATTTTCCGGTCTCCTTGCTCAGTGTAGACAGGTCTCCAATGATCATATTTTTAATTTGTGCTTTTGGATTTGTTTTAATGCTGCTCCATTAAATGGTAGTTAATTTATTCTGAAATGATTGATTGAGATGTACCTGCAACTTGTTTTCCTGAACTCGAGTTATTTTTTTCTCATCAAAAATCGAACCGAACCTTTGTTACTTCCTTTCAGAGATTCTCAGCCAGGATTTTAAAAAGAAAAGTGAAGAGGAAGTGATTACAGTGTAGCCCACAGCTCAAATGGCCTTCCATGTCATATCCACATTCTGTGCACGTGTTGTTTGTTTTGGTCTTTTCCCGACCCCGTGTGTTCTCTCTCCCCAGGGGACATGGTTCCAGGCGCAGACAGCAGCAGCAGCTCTCTATCACACACCTGAGTCTCATTCATCATCAGTCCCGTTTAAATATCCCGGCTCTTCACTCACTCATCCCCAGATCGTTACAGTTATCTAAGCGGTAACCAGTGCCCCGTAAACATTCTCAGCAATTTATCCCTCATGTGATTTTTTTTTTTTTTTTTTTTGCTTCTACTTGTGCTCTCCAGCAACTCTCATCTTCCGATCTCTCCACAGGAAGACCTGCCTGCTCGCTTCCCCCTCTCCGTCACCTGCCTTCCACCTCTCTCTCCTCCACGGAACCGCCTCCACTCCACCTGCACTACACTGTCAGCCCGCCTGCTCACTGGCATCTCCCCATTCTCCCGGACTCCATTCCCCTCCATCCTCACTTCAGCACTGTTAAACCATATTCTTACCATCACCTCAGCGTCAGCCTCTTTGGTCCGAATCACACCTGGCCTCACAGTAACTTTGTGCCACAGTCGTTGTAACTCCACTGGTGACACTAAAGAAATCACTATACAAAAAAAATTTAAGTCACATATGTGTGCTTCCTTAAATGTCCAGTGCTGTCTTCACCTGGAAGCATAGGGAACTAATCCTGAGTCTGCTAGATGGGAAGATGACATTTTGATATGAGTTAAAATGGTGACGTTTCACCTGCATTGACTTCACTGTCAAAATTACACTCAATTACACACACTCACTGTCTGGCTGACAGCAGGCTTCTGCGCTACGTTCATTCTTTTCTTCAAAACATGAGGTAAGGTGCGTTCAGTATATGTACGATGATATTTCTGAACCTAAAACTTCCTTTAGATCGCATTAAAACAGATAACGATACTCATAATTCAACAAACAAAATTCAAACAAAATAAAAAAATGTGCAAAGGGGGTTTGTCCTTTTGCACCAGTGAGCCGCTGTATAGCTTCTGCAATGAGCGTAATGCTACTGCCAAACAGTTACACATCCCAGTGAAGCAGCAGTTAGGGAGAGCACACGGACGGCCCTCTGCTAAGACCTCCACTGTCTGAGTGGGCTGCAATGCACCATGCAGTGAGCAGCATTGGATCACACTGCTTTCTTTCTTTCTTTCTTTTTCCCAGAGCTCCTTTGGAAAATGTAATGGCATTAAACTCCAGCCATACATCATCTTTCTGTGCGGGTATTGTCTCAATTGCTCCATATCTGAAATTCCTCGATTTCGTCTCTTTTAGCGTCACTTTGGTCCGGAGGATGACAGAGTTTCTGAGGAATTGATTATGCTAAATCATGTTAATTGAAGTTCCTGCATGAATTTGCCTTTTTCTGTGTAGCTGGGATGAATTAACATATGCATGGATATACTGCGGGAGGTGTGTTAATCTCTCAGAATTGAACATGTTCAGATCTGCCCACCACATTGTGAATGTTCAAGCATTTAGTTGTCTTATTTTTCTCACGTTGTCCAGTTCATGAGTCTGTTTACGGGGGAGCACACTTGTGCTTTCATAGGCTGTTTAAGTAGAGTAAATGCTTTTGCAAGGACAGAGTACGGGAATTGCAATTTCACTTATACAAGTAGAAACCTGAATCTCGCAATTAGCAGCTCTGTGACACTGTGCTTTAGAAGGATGAAAAGAAGAGAATTGTTAGCTGCGTTCATTCACCCACCCATCTTCTATCGTTTCTCTGTTTCTGGGTCAAGATAGGCGTTGGAGCTACTCCCAGCTCACTCTGGGGGAGGGTGGGGTACACCCTGGACAGGCCACCCGTCCATCACAGGGCGGGCCAACACACAGAGACAGACAGAGACCAACAACCACCCACACTCAGACTCAGACCTGTGGACAATTTAGAGACACAAGTTAACCTGAACATGATGTCTTTGGGGCAACACAGCGGTGTAGTGGTTACCGCTGTCACTCCACGACAAGAAGGCTGCAGGTTCGGTTCCTGGGCCTGGGGCGGAATTTGCATGTTCTGCCCTTGTCTCCGGGTACTCCAGTTTCCTCCCACCGTCGAAACACATGCATGTTTGGGTTAGTTGGTGACTAAATTGTCCTTAGGTATTAGAGGTGTGAGACTGCTCTTGTGCTGCAGCTGAGTCTTATGTTGCCATGGTGTCTCGGGTCTGATCATTGTGCTGGGAAGGTGACAGGTTTGTTTCCAATGTCTGTCTGCAAGATGGAAAAAGTTAAATGTTGACAATGTTCATCTGGGTGTTATGTCAAAAGCAATCAGAGCCATAGTCAATCAATACCCATGTTTACAGAGTACAGTGTACTTCCACGGGGTCTGATTGCCATTGTGTTTCCGTTGCTGTAACAAACCCCTTCTTAGTGTCTTACAATGACTGGATGTTATTGTATGATGACAGTATAAAAAGTGAACCAGCAAAGGTCAGTCATTTTTATTCTATACAGTATTTACTTGCATCAACACATGATATTATAATACTTTGTCCTGAAGGAAATCTCAATTTACTTCTCATTGTACGGGGAACTAAGACTATAGTCTTGGTTAAGTATACTGTCCATATTACCTAGAAACAGCAAGGAGTTTAGCACCATCAAACAGCTTCATACTGTTTAGCTGAGAAAAAAAAGACAAAACCACTAAAAGAACCCTCTTCTGTGACAAAGGCAGCAATAAGATATTTACAAAGATCTCAAGCAGCTAAATTTACTCATAAAATAAAATCACTCCAACAGAATGAGGCAGAGGCTAAAGTCAAAACAGTGACAAAGCTATTCACCAGCAAATGTCTGCAGCAATATCAACTTTGGTGAACTCTGACAAGAAAATTTGTGCCATTAACCAACAGCAAGCTGTCCTGACAGTGCTAACCTTTGCGAGGATGGAGAACCACAGAGCTGTATTGCACTATTCATTTTGATTTGACCTCTTCTGTCAGAGTTAAGGCTGATAAAGGAGGACCATTTTTACACAGTGGTACATGTACAAGGGAGGAGTGGATGTCACAAATCCTTTGGATAAGGTTTGTGAACTTTACCCAAGGTAACGGAATAATTAATGCATTGATAGAAAACTCATTGAATGTAATAGTGTACAGTGTTGGGGAAAGTAAATAACAGCCTAGAACCTCTTGAAAGTGGCGGTTAACAGAAGCCTCTTTTCCACTGGTCGAAAAGCTGCTGAGACTCAGGTCAAATGTAATAATTTACCTGCTCTGTTCACACTTTGCTGCTAATATCTGTCTGAGGTGATTCAACTGCAAATCCACAGCTGAGAAGTGTTTATGCACCAAAGACACATTAATGATGCATTTGAAATCCATAGGCGGTCTGGTAGCTCATTGTATACTGTATAATTCCAGATTTAACAGATGCAAACATACTGCCCTGAAAAGTGTATGCTAATACGCAGAACCCCACCTGAAATTGGATTTTATCCAGCTACGTTGTCCTGAATCAGCACCTCAAAGTCCACATTATTGATTTGGTTTTTCATTACCAATTTTAATGAAACTTATCAAACTCCTCTATATTACAGTGATATGCTATTTGGGATAAAACTCCACAGGAAATCCATACAAATGCATTCAAGTCAGTGAAGCACTTAGAGCAAATGGTAGAAAATGCCAATGTTACTTTGCATTCCAATTTGTGAATCTATCCCAGTGAGTCATTATCACCAATACTCATGTAGAGAAGAGGAGACCTGTGCGATTTATCTGCATAATCAAATTACATTTACCACTGCCACCTGAGATGCTATTTACCCTATTAATTAGCTTATTTTTCCTCATTTATTCTGCAGTTCAGGGGCATATTCAACTCCCTCATTCCATAGGCGACTGGATGCGGACATCTGATTTGTGGCAGTGGAATTTCCAAGTCAGTGATTTTTTTGGTAGGCAGGACCCCGCTTAAAGAGATGACCTTCTATCTTAGTTACATAATGATGACAAACTGGTTTGGATATATAATGCATGGAATAAAATCCCACAGTAAGATGCGTCGATATGTCAAACGCTACAGCCCTGATCTGCTGTGGGAGTTGGTTCTTATCCCCCTCGCTGTAGCATATAGCTGAACAGTCATAGCAATCTGCTGAAAGCAGATAGGAACCTGTCCTTTTCAAGTGCAACAGGCATGACATTCTCATACTGTATCAATATGGATGATTCAACACAATTCTGGCATGTGATTTGCCACTCTGTCTTTGATGGCTGTCCTACAGCTCTTTGTACATTCATGGTGAGTTAGTTTGAATCAGAATCAAAAGACGCATCCAGTGATCTGTCAAGTTCTATTATCATTTCTTATTGTGATGATTGGAACTAGAGCAGGGAAGAAATGCCTTCTAATTGTGCACATTTTCTCTACGTGTCCATCTGGCAAGACAAAGGAACTCCATTTTGGTGTTTAGGTAATTAAAAACCTCAAGGGAGTGTGGTGAGTAATTTTTAATGGCCGTGGAACATTTGTTTGCAACATTGATAAATTTTTATCACCGCTATTATCAGGATTCTGTGGGGTTTTAGATTTTTCTCATTAAAAAATAATTCCTCAACCCTTTCGTTCATTAAAACTGCATTTTTTTTATATATCACATCACATTTCAGCCGCTGTAAATACACACCTGAGACTAAAAGAAATATCACCAAAACCGAAAATAAATAAACAAATAAAGTGTCAAAAAAGAGGGCAGTTAAGTTTATGAAGTTATCTCAAGAAATGTTTAAAATTCAGCTCAACTATTCTGCTATACTATTTGTTTTCCACAAATGAAAGCCCCACAATAGGAGAGCAGTGGTCAGCTAATTTAGGATGCTTTAGTAGTTTAAATTAATTGTTAGCTCGTAAAGCACAGTGGCCGGCACATTGTTACTGGTTTTGCTAATTAAAACTCTGTACTGAGAGTTTTGGATTTGTTTTGCTGTCATCCTGTCCCTAGAATTCACTCAGATTGGTTTCTTCAGTTTGTGATGCAGTAATCTGTCCGGGGTTCAGGGTTCGAGTCTTTTCTCTTGTTTTTCCTTGCCTTTGCCTGTTGTTCTGTGTCTGTGCCCAGTTATCCCCACAGTCTGTCTATGTGCGTTCTGTGACAGTCTATTGCTGGATGCGGCTGACCTACTTTTGATCCACCAACTCATCCTTATGATTTAACAAGCTACTTCCTGCAATATATATACCCGCCGTTCCTCTCCAGTATGTTTTTTGACTCCTGCCTAAGCCTGTCCCTGCACCCCAGATCAGCCAGCACCCACTAGCAGTATTTCAGCCTCGTCCCTTTGCCTGCTGCCTCACTCATCCTCTGTTCATGGATCCCGTTGTTCCATTCTCTCAGGTCACCTCCTCTGTTCTTTCCCCGCCTGGTCACCTAACCCTTGAACCTCTGTTTCCCTGCTACACTGTTGCCCACTTCCCCCCACTGCTTACTAGATAAGAGCCTGTGCTTTGAACTTAAATCCATGCTGACTCTACCCCGTTCAATTGGTATCCCCACTCAGCTCTTTTGATTTTGTTTCATGCAAGTACATCTGTGGTTTCATAGAACCTTAACAGAATCAGCAGCACTAATGCTAACTGTCTGTTAGTCCACCAGGGGCCATGTGTCCATTAAACCAATTAATGCTCAATTTGAATTTGTGATCTAAAAAATAAATCAAATGAAAAAAATAAATAAACACCTTAAACACACTTGAATGATGTGGGTTTTTTTTTCCCACCTCAGTAAAATCAAAAAGCTTTCTTCCTCATTCCCTTCATCCCTACAATTAGCAGAATCTGGAAATCCCTCAATATGTTCAACTGAAATTACAAAGATGTGCTAAAATACTTAGCCATCCCTTCTCTTCCCTTACTGAATTTTCAAAAAATGTATTTCCTTTTATTTCATTTACTTAAAACCTCTCCTGTCAGTGTTATTTGGAGCCACCCCTTAGCTTGTGAGTCCTGGAAGAAATAATGAAAAGGATTTCATGACTTGTATGAAAGCACGAGTTAAACTTGAGCACCTTATTTTGCTCTCTATAGTAGTTTAATGAGCACATATACCATGGTAATTAGATAGACAGCAGTCTGCATTTGGAAAAGACCAAAGAAGAGACCAAAGAATCATCCATTTTTAGTTCAAATACAATAGTCTGACTGAGGCTTTTCTTTCTGTCATAGAAATCTCAGGATAAATTCAGCGAAAATATCAAAATGTCATAAACATAATACCTGAAAATCTTAAAAAGGCAGGAGTCTGTTGATTTGCCCTTTGTGCTGGAAATTGAGTTAGTTTTGGCGGCAGAGTTTTACATTTAATCATCTTTTATCTGAGCTACATATGCAGCGTCAATGAACACTAACATAATCGTGCCAGGTGGGTTTACGAAAATCCATTAAAATTTGGACACCCAAGGCCACATACTCACAAACAGTAAATGTCATAAATCAGGCCATTAGGCATATATGTTTTAAAATACTTCTTCAGCCCTTACTTCATCACGTTTCTGTATAAATTATGTTCTCTGTATGAATTACTTCCCACAGAATGTGCTTTAAAAGTCACAGAACAGTGGCTATAAATTAAAAATGTTACAGATTTCCTTTTCACCCTCATCAATGTCACAATCTGCTCTGTGTCCACAGTCTTTTTGCATTGACTGTCATTTTGTAATGACTGCAAAAACATTTCCCCTCTCTTGTTCGTAACTCCAGGTAGAGCTTCCCAAAGAGTATAGCCAGTGCTTTTATATCAGTAGACATGCCTTTTGTACAACTGTGCGCTTAAACCCAAGGTAAATTAAATGATCATTATTCAATCACAGTCCTTTGATAGATAAATATCCGTTCATTCATCTTCTACTGGTTATCCATTTGCATCCATTTTGCAGGGGCTGCTGGAGCCAATCTCAGCTCGCACTGGGTGAGTGTGGTACAGCCTGGACAGGTCACCAGGTCAACCACTAACACTCACACCTACGGACAATTTCGAGTCACCAATTAAACCAAACATGATGTCTCTTTACAGTGGGAGGAAACTCGTACAAGCACGGGGAGAATGGATGTCTATTGTGGTTGTGTATTTGTGTGTAGTTTGACGCTCAAGTTTTCAGCCTTTTTCCAACCTGTACTACTTCCCCGTACTTGCAGCTGCAGACGCCGCTCAAATTTTAAAACGTTGACAAAATTGCTGTCTATTCATCGCAGTTGTCAGCTATTTAACATCTTTTATACTTTTTGGGCAGCAAATGTTCAAGTATCATGCTCAATTTTGACATATTATCAGTATTGCACGGAAAGTTCAGATTTAGGGTGTTATGTAGTTTGGCTAGAGTGGAGAGCTGAGGTGAAAATTATCTGAAAAAATATTAATAAATCATCTTCACAGGCACATAGTTTGAGCTACATGCACCTTTTTTCCAAAGCAATAGAGATTTTTTTTTTCTGTTCCAGCCAATGTGTCTAACAGTGAGCTGAACATATTTTATCTATGAGCCTCTGAAGGACATGTCCCCCGTCTATTCCTCCAATTCGCTCCAATACAATTTCTCAGGGGAAAAGCAGAGTGTCTGTTTTTTACATTGTTGTCTTGTCCAGATTTCAGGAAATTTCTGGAAAAACCAAAAGTCACACAGTTCTCTGATTGGAGTTACTAGTTTGAAAGCTGGATTTGGGCTCTGCCTCTGCTCTCAGGGCTTTGTCCCGGCAACACCCGGAACTACAGGTGTGTGTGTGTGGCATAGACTCCTCTGACATGAGAGCAGTTGATCAACTGACATCGACACACACAGACACACGCACCCACACACAGGTTAAGTCCAAGTATCTGTGTCAGTTTATCAACTGACGCACACATATACAGAGAGACAGACATACAACAAAAAACATATATTTGCACGCATTGATATTCAGACACAAACACTGAGTGGCATACAAGAAGAGACACACACAGAGACAGAGAGAGAGAGAGAGAGAGCCAGTCATTGTCGTTCACTTAGTTCGTATTTTACTGTGAGACAGGCACAGTCTTCCTTCCCCTGGCAACAGCTCCCTAAGGCACTCTCAAAATTTCTGTGAGGAAGTTTTCTAGTGTGTTCACAGCGTATGCCTGCAGCAATACTCCCATTTAAATACACACACACAAATACTTATCTATTTATATATAGATAGATATCTGAGCGCTCACAACTTTCTGGTCACTCCAAAAAATGTGGGCTTTGTGCTTTAATTCACTTTATAATTCAGCTGCATGATTGATTTGATAGACCCATGCAGACATTTAGAACCAAAAAGCCTTTGACCAAAAACATGTTGACTATTTGGCTCCAGTTATATTAAGGCTGAATAGGTACTGCCTTGAGATCAATGAAACAAGATGTGCTACCAAAAAGAAACAGACAATTTTAAAACCCACTCCTATTCATCAATCCAGACGTGCTTGGGTGCAGGTCATCACCCAAGTCATTAGGATTCATCTTGTAAGAGCAAAGAATGTTTCTACAAAATATAATGGAAATCCGTTGACTAGTTGTAAAGGTATTCAGTAATAAAACTGGTAGATGAACATATCAGGAGAATGGCACTGACATCCCCAGAGACAGGGGACCATCACCTAGACTGATAAACTTTATATTGAAAACAAGAAAAGCTAGTGAAAGCAACAAGAAGTGAAGACCAGATAATCACCGGTTGTGATGCTTGCCACCATTTCCATGTACAACTTATCTCCATCTGTCATACATACAAGCTGCTCCACAGGTCCCACCCAACCAACACATTCAAGACGTTACATAACAAAAAAGGAACCCTTTAGACCTTGTAGCTCTCACTCCCGCTGCTTTTTGTTCCAATTTCGTTCTCAGTGTCTAATGTCTGCATTCCCCCTGCCTTTCATTTCACGACCCACACAGAAGAAATATTGGAAAAGTCTACTGAAAAGTCAATGCCAGGGAAAGGTTTGGACCCAGCTGGATATCTTTTATTGTTATTATTATTATTTTTACAAAAGGCACTTTAAATTTTGAATAAAAAAGATGAGGCATTCGTGAGAAATGGGTGTGATGCTTCTCACTGCAGATTTGTGGTGCCTGCCAGCTGCAGAAGCGTCATCATGAAAATGCTATTAAGTATGCCTTTCAAATTGCAACAATTACCCTGATCCATCTGTTCTTTCCGTTTACCTGTAATAAATGGACACAAGTACATTTAAGGTGACAGAAAATTATACAAAAATGTAGAGCACAAACTAAACATAACAAAGATATAATCAATGTCGTTTTCCAAGAAAAAGCTCCATGAATCCTTAGCTTTAAGTTTGTATCAGATAAGCATTTCCACCGCTAATATCACTGAAAAGGAGCAATTGCAATTATTTTGAGCCTTAGTAATTGCACTAAATGACCCTGACTTATTAACACTGATATTCTTATTTCACCTATTACCAGCTGGAGTGGTTGATGATAGCGGATGTGCTCTTGGGAATTTCCTTGTCCTTCAAATTAAAAACTGCTTAACCAAGCTTTAGTTAAAGGCTCAAATGTTTCTGAATTAGGATTCCAAAACCAGGAATGACCTTGGCACAAAAAACTGAGAAATAGATTGTGTAGTTCTGATTCATTTCTTAGCAGCATCTCAATTTTTTAAAAATATTTAGACACATTCAAAGACCCCCTGCAAATTCCAAAAATCTTATAAAAATATTACTTAAACTGGTGAAAACTGAAAATATCAACACTAAAGTTATTTATTTCTAAATGAAGACAACAGATTTAATTTCTTTGGATTTAAGTTGAATTGATGAGCTATAGCTACCTATAAAACGTCCAATTGTTCGCTGGTCTACAAAAAACAAGGATGTATTGTGGGTCATTCACTTGAAAATTTAATCTGTGTATTACTGTTATGTTATTTTTCAGTGTTTACTATTATCCCATTGAAATATATAAATGGTGATTTTAAACAGAATATTTGAACATTTATTCCACTGACCACAACTGTAGATTGAGAAAAATTAACAAAAGGAAAAAAAAAATCTATATGATGTGAAAAGAAAAAGAAAGTAGAAAAATCATTTTGACAGTTTAAACATTAAACAAAGTAACCCAAGTAAACATAAAAATCTCTTTTTCTGTGATGATTTTATTTGTTAAGAGAAAAATACTATCCAAACCTACATGATTCTGAGTGAAAAAGTAATTGCCCCCCTTGTTAAATGATGAGGTAACTGATTAATCATATTATTGTGGAAAGCTGAGTTCAATTTCATAGCCACACCCAGGCCTGATTGCTGTCAGACATTTCAAATTACTTTATTATTGACTTAAATAGAACCTGTCCGACAAGGTGAAGTAGGCCATATTGAATCCAAGACATTATGCGTCGATTGAAAGAAGAAGCAGATATAAAGAAAAGTGATTGGCATGTCTCAGTCTGGAAAAGGTTACAAAGCCATTTCTAAATCTTTGGGTTCATGACTCAACCATAAGAAAGAGACTAGGTAAAAATAGCATGCATGGCAGAGTTCCAAGACGAAAGCCACTGCTGACGAAAGAAAGAACAAAGTCTCACTTTTTCCAAAAAACATCTTGATGATCCCCAAAGCTTTTGGGAAAATATTCTGTGCACTGATGAAACAAACGTTGAACTCTTTGGAAGGAGAGCATCCCCTTACATCTGGCATAAAAAGAACACAGCATTTGACTAAAAAGAACGTCATGCCAACAGTGAAACTTGGTGGTGGTAGTTTCATGGTTTGGGGCTGCTTTGCTGCTTCAGGACTTGGATGACTTGCTGTGATTGAAGTAACCATGAACTCTGCTCTCTACCAACAAATCCTGAAGGAGAATGTCTAGCCATCAGTTTGTGACGTCAAGCTGAAGCGCACTTGGGTTCTGCAGCAGGACAATGATCCAAAGCACACCAGCAACTCCACTTCTGCATGGCTTAAAAAAACTAAATAAGGGTTTTGGAATTGCCTAAACAAAGTCCAGACCTGAACCCAATTGAGATGCTGTGGCATGACCTTATAAAGGCGGTTCATACTCAGAAACCCTCCAATGTATCTGATTTAAATTAGTTTGCAGAGAAGAGTTGGCCAAAATTTCTCCACAGCAACATGAGACTTGTTGCCAGTTATTGCTAATGCTTGACTGCAGTTGTTGCTGCTAAGGGTGGTTCAACCAGTTATTAGATTTAGGGGCAATTACTTTTCCACATGGGCCATCTACGTTCAGATGGCTTTTTAGCCTTAATAAATAAAATCGGCACTTAAAACTGCATTTTATTTACTTGTGAGTTATCTTATAAACTTATATTTAAGTTTGCTTTATCTGAAATGGCTAAGAGTGACAATGGGGCAAACACTTTTTCACAGCACTGAACATTGAACTTTTTACTTTACTGTGCTTGTTCTTCTCCTTTCATTGAGTTCAGCAACATGTTAGCTTTGTGGATTTAACTTTTAAGCAATGTTTAAGTAGTCTATTTATTTTGTATCCACATGTAAGTGAACATTTCCTTTGTTCCCATGAACACCTCAAGGCAGAACACTTGACAGGCCAGAGGGCAACAACGAGGAATTTTATATATTTTTATGGTTTTAGTAAACTTGAAAACCAAAACAAACATCTTCACTGGAATAAAATAATCAAAAAACCATTTAAAGACACAGTAATGTTTAACATACATTTCCTAATGCATTGACGTTAGTGGCACCATGGCGGTACAGTTCTACCCGAACACATGCACACACACACTGTTGGACGGTGTCAATGTAACGCCTCCTAAAATAGGCAGCACAATTATTAAAATAATCACACAAGCTTTTGTTTCCTTCTCAACACAGACGTGGGATGTTTTGTATTATGATTCCTGGTACAATCAGTGGTGTAGTCTACGTGACAGCATACACCGTATACCCACTGGGAGAAGTCAGCGGTTCCCGTATACGCTCGATGATCCGCAACACCGCCATTTTGTGACTGCACTTTTTCGCCTTCGCGCCTTCTGTGTTAATCACTTTTGGACGTCTGGGGCATCCGTCGCCTGTGGCATGTTGCTTAGCAACAGCAATACACTCGTTCGGCTCTGACAAATTATTCGTTTCGCTACCAGCATTTGATCAGTCTACCATTTAAGTTAGCGAGCGCTATACGCGAGGGAGACATGAAATGGAAACAGACGACAATATTTCAGTGTTTTCAGAATTTTTTTTTTCCGCTACTGCGAAAACGACAGAAGAAGAGCCAGGTGAGGCGGCTGTCCTAAATAAGGCGCTACCGCAAAGTTGCCCGGTCATTTACAGTAGCATGGTTATCTGTAGCAGGGGATAGTTGGTTAGAACTAGCTAACTTGACCAACGCTAGTGTGGTGGATCAATGGAGGAGAAAGGGAGCGTGTGTGTATGTGTGTGTGCGCGTCGCTCTAGGATGGATGAGTACAAGTATAACAGTATACCCACTACAAAAAAGTAGACTGCACCACTGGGTACAATGTATGCAGCATCACTGTACACTAACAACAAAAGAATGACACTGTTGCCAATGGCCTTTCACAATCATATTAAATCTGTATGAACTGGAAACCTCCGACACAAAAGCACTTTACTAGAAAATAGGCATAGGCCTACAGTGCATAGTCACAACGATCCAAGAAGCATGTTCAAAAATATCTTTCAAGTGCATTACATCAAAATCAAATCAGATTTATTTGTATAGCACCAAATCATAACAAAGTTACATCAAGGCACTTTACATATAGAGCAGATCTAGACCAAACTCCTCATAAAATTATTTAAAGAGACCCAACAGATCCCCCCATGAGCAAGCACTTGGCGACAGTGGCAAGGAAAAACTTCCTTGACCAAAATCAAAGACCTTAAAAACCTTAAGTGCTTAAATGTTCTAATGGAAACATGTTGTACAGTCCCATATTTTTTGCATAATTATTTTTAATAAACCTTTTGATATGAAATTCTTTTAATACTTTTTAACGTTAGCAATTTATATTTTTAACGCCATGTGTTTAACTCTTAACATTATCATGTAAGAAAATGTAGCCACCAATAAATAATATTTTTAGACAGCAGGAATTATTAAGGGGTGCGAGGCCAGTGGCTCAGGCTAAGCAGGTTGAACTGGGAAGGTGTAGAGAAGAAAAAGCTTAGTTGGAAAGAGCTGTGGAGTATGGAGGAAAGTAGGATTAGATTTTTGATAGGGGCAACATATGATGTATTGCCATCTCCCCAGAACCTAAAACTCTGGGTAAATGGAGACCCGTTATGTTTGTTGTGTTCCGGTGCTGCAACTCTAAAGCACATCTTGTCCAGTTGTAAGGTTAGTCTCTCACAAGGCCGATATACGTGGCGACATAACCAGGTTTTAAAAAGCTTAGCTGCAGGCATTGAAGATATACGGAGGCAGGCAATTCTAGGAGGGTCTAAGACAAAGAGAGTTGCAATACAGTTTGTTCAGGAAGGAGGGACAGTTAATAAGTTAATAAGGAAGTAAGGCAACTTAGAGGATGCTAGTGACTCGGAGATGCAGGTAGATTTAGGAGGAAAGCTTGTTGTTCCCAGGAAATAGCCTGCACAAAGCTAAGGCCTGATATTGTGGTCTAGGAGTAGAAAGAAAGTATATTTCATAGAGCTGCCTGTGCCGTGGGAGGATTCAGTTAGAGAAGCATATGAAAGGAAAAAGCTCAGGTATGCAGATCGAGGTACGGATGCTGAGCAACGACGGTGGAAGTTCAGGATTTGTCCAGTGGAAGTAGGATGTAAAGGGTTTGTAGCAAGATCTGCTGTTGCTTTGTTGAAGGAGTTAGGAGGAAGGGGACAGAGGGTGAGGAAAATAGTGAAGGAAATGTCAGATGAGGCAGGAAGATCCAGTCAGTGGATTTGGGTTAAAAAAAGTAATAGTAGCTGGGGGCCCAGCAGGGGGAGCTCTTAAGAAAGACAGACTCTAGGGAGAAGCAGAGGAAGAAATCCAGGAAGGGGAAGTGTATTTAAGTGGAGGGTGTGGCCTTTTTGAGCCTCTTTGCCACCATGTGGTCGGTCCAGGTGAGTTGGCCTGTGTTGGTGTGTTGGTTTTGTTTGAGTATAGGACTGTTTAGGTGAGTTTAGTTGCTGACTCTGCTAGTGTAGCTTGTATTGCCTCCACCTCCTGCTCCCTCTATACTATCATGCCCCCTACCCGAACCAGGGTCTGTATCCCATCCCTACTTTTATCTCCACCTCTTCTATTTCTCCCCTCTACCCAAACCAGGGTCTGTATCCCCACCCCGCTTTCACTGGTGCAATTGGTGAGAGGTCAGAGTAGTTGACAGTAGTACTGTTTGAGATAGTTCTTTGTGTGAGGAGTGGTGATGGCTGGCATTAGGGGGTGACTCTGGGATGCCAGTGTTCACGGTCTAGCCTCCTGGAGGTGTTGTTGGCCTAACTAGACGAAACACCGACAAAAGGAGGTTCCCACCTGATGACCCCAAAGACATGATAGTTATCACCGCTCACTGGCCTAGTTGGATATTATCTGTAGGGCCCATAGAGCAGGGCGAAAGTTTGTTGCTAGGAAAGTAATCGTTGAGTCTGGTCTTTTTTTTTTTTTGGTCGCTGAAAGAAAACAAGTTTCTTTCAGCTTTCCAAGTGTCTTGTTTTCTTTCAGCCATGAATTATACCATGTCACAAATCACCCAATATGACATTTTCACTCTCGTTTGGGAATTATACTGTATGTCTGGCTACCCAGCAATAACGTGACAAAAATTAAACTCAACAATGGAGACTATGGAGCAGAGTTGAATAGAGCAACAAAAAATGGCATTTGCCTCTAGACCCATGTGTTTCAAAAACAACTAAATCAACTTGTTTTCCATACTCTTCAAGTTATTTCCCAAGCAGTCTAAACGTCCTCAACATCAGGTACAGAGCAAAATATATTTTACCAAAATTCCAAGTTGTTTAACGACTGTTTCACCTGAAATGGGCAGCACAGTAATTAAAAGAACCACACAAGCTGTTGTTTCCTTCTCAGCACAGACAAGGAATTGGGAGAAAACGCAGCGTGCGACCAAAAACCATACACAGAGCAATGGATCAATGTTATCACCTGTAACAATATGTTTAGCAGACAATAATTCAAAATGGCTGCTTCTTTTTTTTCCAACCCATTACATCAACAGCTGGGAACACCATCCATCCATTCATCTTCTACCACTTTGCCCTGGACAGGCCACATGTCCATCACAGGGCCAACACACAGAGGAACAACCATTCATACTCGCATTCGGACCTACAGACGGTGGGAGGAAGCCAGAGTGCCCAATGAAAACCCACGCATGCACGGGGAGAACAGGCAAACTCCTCACAGAAAGGACCCAGGCCGGAAACCGATGGTGGGAACACCATCTATCTAAAGATGGAGAATCCACAGCCCTCTGGCTCCCTCAACGTTCCATGGCATTGGACACCTCTTTCAACAGGTGGGATTTGAACAATTAATTCAGATACTTCAGCAGAAATCATCTGGAAATCAAAAACTCATTTGTCTCTTGTCATGTGTCTGCTCCACAGCTTTCCAAGCAGTCTAAAGGAGTTGTCTGGGGCTCAGGTGATATATCCACTGATTGAGAGATTATCACTTTCTTTGGAAAGATATTCACTCAAAAGTCTGGCCTGGAGCCTTGCTCACACAGGTCCTAATCCTGGTATGTTTCTGGTACCAAGTTCGGAAACAAATAAACAGCACACCGAGAACGTCCATCTGACAACAGCTCAATGTTTGCTTATTCAGTAGTAATCAGTCCACTGCTGAAATATCACACAAATGCTCCAGTATATATTTTGACAACTGTCAACATTGTCTTAAAATTTAAGTCAATATTAGTCATTTCAAGTCTCACCCAGGCACATTTAAACAAACCAGACAGCTGATAATATACACTATCCCTGGGCTCAGAATGAAGAATCTATAGCTTGAAAACAAGTTTTTCTCAAGTGTAATTTTATTTTTTCCCCAATTTCCATATTTCAGTAGTTGCTAAATATAGTATGACTTATATCCTGTTAAATCAAATTAATCATCTTGCCAGAAGTGAATTAGACAAACCTGAAGACTGACTATGCAACCACTCGATAGTGCTGTTGCATAGACATTACAAGTGCACTCACTTTTATACTGTGCTGTTGCATTTATTGTAAAGTAGTCTTTAATTTGTTTAACATTTCATGAAAACTCTAGCTTTCTTATTGTAACTAATACTTTTGGTCTTTAAAACATTGTATTTGCTAACTTCGCTAAATACAGGTTGTATGGGGTGACGGATAAATGCAACAGGTAAAATCTATGGCTTAGTGGTTCTAATAGAACATACCAAATTCTATTTCCATCATGAGTACTAGGAAAAAAGTACTATAGTATAAAATAAAGTCATGGGGAAAAAAATGCTTTAATTTAGTAGTTCTCATCAAGCACACATCAGTGAACTCTCTTGTCACTAAGACAGCGAAACCCAATGGATCACACTAAGAGCAAGCACTAGGCTAGGGTGGAGAGGAAAAACTCCCTCTAAAAGGAAGAAACCTCTGGCAGACCAGGCTCAGAATGTGCAAGCAGCCGTCTGCCTCAGCTGGTTGAGGGGGGTGTAGAGAGGTGGCGTAGGGTGGGGGTGTTGGGGAGGTGCCATTGTCAGACCAGTTATCATGGCCAAGCGCCCTTCCGGTTAATCAAAACACGAAGGGGGACGAGAGGGGGATTGGTGTTCTTTATAGGAGTAACTGGGTGCTGGATGTTCGAAGGTCTTGTTTGTATGATGAAAGTGATGTTTCTCAGGACGGAAGTACTGGAGGAGTTGTTTCTTGACTGGCTTGTTGCTGATGGACTCGATGTTGGTGTCGTTTCCTAAAGAGTGACACCCAGAACTGATGCTGTTACTGGAACTGCAACTGCAACAGTTCCTGATGCTGATGGTGTCATTGTCAATACCAACATCCTCTATATCTGCGTTGTATCCAGAAAGACTCATCAGAATTATTTCTGGAGTGACAAGATGGATTTTTGTCCACGTCTGGCATGACAGCAGGGTTTGAATTTGCTTCACAATCCTTGTCGTCTTCTGGTTCTTCTGACTTTACCAGTGGGCAAACACTCATCAGCTGAAGGGCAGCCTCTGTAAACGAGGTGGCTGCCAGATAATCTGTGAGGTGAGCCATTGTCACAAAATTGTGGCTAAGGGCTTCCCTCGGAATGATGCGCAGTTCAGGGTTTGGATTAAGGCAGCTTTTCAGGAGATAGAAAAACCTCCCTTTTGTCTTTGTATTCCACATCATCAGTTTTTGGTGGACACTTCTATACAGCATCCTGCAGATTCTTGAAATAATCAAAATCTCTCGTGGACTTTTGGCTTTTCCCCAGTTACCACCTCATACTCCCCTGGTATCCTCAGTCTCCATCCTGGTATGGACATCCATCAGGGAAGAGGTTGGTAGAAGTAGAGGAAAGCCATAACACAGCCCACTCCCCATATATCAACAGTTTCAGGGAGGGGGTGTCCCAAAGTAACCTCTGGAGCTCTGCATGACTCAGCCCGTATCATTGTACCAACCTCCGCTTTGCTTGATGGAACGTGAAACCAAAAACGATCAGCTTGATCTTGTAGGGCTGATGTCTCTGACAAGCATGATGTTGTCTGGTTTCAGATCTGTGTGCATGATGCCGATTCTCTTCAAGGCTTCAAAAGCTACCAGTCGCTGGTGGGTCACTGGACAGATTTCTTTCAGACTAAGTGGCTGCTGACACCTCCACACCAGGTCCCACAGGCTCATCTCAAGCATTTCCAAAGCTATAAATGAGTAGTCCTCAAATAGGAAATGATTGATGAACCTCAATGTTGCTTTTCTCTGGGTTGAGAGCCCTTGCTTTCACATGTCAACTTCCCATTCAATGGTGCCATCTTGAGTCTCTTTGTGTAACTTGATTACCACTGATTCTTTTGTCATCAAATCCCGACACTTTTCCAAAGACACCTTCTCCAGTGAAACTGATGACTTCGTAGCAGGTGGTGCTGCTTTGGAGAATATCTCAAGCTGTACTTTTACTTCTGAAGACATTTCTGCAGAAAGATGTGTCAAACACAGTAGAGGAGTTGGCTACTGTGTTGCTCTGTGTGGATGTTCAGGAAAGGAATGGCCTATGCAGCCACGTGCAGACTTTATATACCTGGTTCTAAGGATGTCATACATGATGTGATGATGATGTAAAGGCAGCTCTGAACTTCGAAACATCACAGGCAGAAGGTAAAAAAAAAAAAAAAAAGTCAAAGATTGAGATGAAATAAACAAATAATGAATTAAATAAGTAAATAATTCCCATCCAGTAAACAAAGTAAACAGGCAAAAATACGCCAAAGTCTCCAAACTTTTGGTTATACCACGGAGGTTGGGTGTATTATTTTGGTGCTCAGTTGTATGGCTGGGAAGAGAATGTATTTACTTTCAGTGTCTATGGTAAGATGAGTGAGTGAGATGAAGAAATAAATCAGAATGTTTCATTTTAAAGATGGATGTTTTGTTCATCTCCATGGTAATGTCACATCAGGAACTGCATGAGCTGTTGTTGAATAGTGGAGTGTCTGTTGTGATTAGAATAAGGCTTGTATAGTGTTCAGCCTGCCATATTTAATGTTTGTTATTCCTGGTACCATCAATGGCAATGCATTGTAAAATATGTTACATGTTACTTTGTCTGTAAATGGTTTCTCGACTATTTTATCACAGTGAAGATGTTTATTTTGATTTTCAAGTTTATTAAAACCATAAATATATATTAACAATTGTTAGAAAATACCTAATTGTTCCCCTCTGGCCTGTCCAGTTTTGTGCAGCACATGCTGCCATGTGATGACAAAAGAATCATCACATACAAGTGGATTCAAAATAAACAAACTTCTTAAACATTGCTTTAAGTAAACTTAAAGTAAAAAGTTAAACAGCAGCATTACTTGGTACAATTTCATTATAAAGTAGCAGTTATAAAAGGAGAGAATTAATTTCATCTTTCTGAATGTTAACAGATATGTCATTAATATTTGGATATAGTCTTTATGGTTTGTCAGTCTAACAGAGGTGTGAGGGTCCGTCCAGTAAAGGTGACCTGTACTGTCAACAGGTGTCATGGCGAACATCACCGCGGTGAACTGAAGTCGTCAGACTGATAAATATTAGCTCACGTTTGGATAAAATAACTCAATGAATGAGCCTCTGGTGATGAACCGGAGGGGCATTAATGGCACATTCTAGCAAACAACATATACATGTTTATAAAAGGGAATAGTGAAATCCTGCAATCTGATTGGTTACCTGTGATATAATGAGCTACTATTCTAAAGCCTTGTCACAGCATATCATTCCGCGTCAGGGAAGCAACAATGTATCCATGACAACAAGCAACCGTGACAGCAGGTAGCAAAAAGTAGGCGTTCTTTGTCAGGCTGAAGAGCGCCCCTCAGCTGCGGTATAATGAGCATATACCACGGCCTGTGGTGATGTATTGCTTAATCATAATAGGGTAACTATTTCTCATTGAATAAAAACTACAGAGCAGAGCCAACGTCAGGAGAGGTGGGACTATTTTTTTTTTCACAGTGGGGCTATTTTTATTGGATAATATGTATTTCTGATTAAATAAAAACTACATGAAATAGATTGTGTATTCCTCTTTCATATTTCCATTATTGGTAACCGCTTTATAAAAGCAATACATCACTTCCGGCAGTGGTATACGCTCAAAATACCACGGCCTGTGGTGATGTATTGCTTAAATATAGTTTGCTAGAAAACAGTAAATATCTTTCATCTATTACAAGGGAACACTGGGCACCTCCACAATAACTCATCAGGTCTTTGAACGTGCATGGGTCAGTTGCACCATTACTCTGGTTACTGGTTTTAGCATTTTGAGGTCTTTATCAGTCGAGGTAGTTACAGTTCACCGAGATGATCGACAGCCCTGACTGATGTGTGACGGGCTGTGGCGGCTGAAGGACAGACTTTAGCTTTATTGTGGTTGTGGAGAGCCGGAAGAGAAGCAGAAGGGGTTCATACACGGAGCAAAGCAAGCCCAAATAAACAACCACACTTTAAATAACAAGCCCAAAAACCCGACAACCCATGACTGGCAATATTTGCAAGCGACTTTACAAAACAACAAGCCCAACGTCGCTTATTATAATAAGTGGACTTGGCAACACTGATGATGTGTCAGTCGCAAACGATATGGCTCTAAGAGCTGGCTCTTTGAAATGAACGACTGATCCTGCCTGGCTCGGACTTGCTTCCTTGTTTGTTTGTTTTTTTCTACTCAAGCCACACGTGATTCGTGAGCTACATGAGCACTGAGCAGGAGGGGGAGGGGCAGAGTCGGAGTGCTAGAACAGTCACTAGCACACCCACACAGAGATGCTAGAAACAGGTGGGAATTGAAAATGAGTGGCAGGAAAAGAAGCTAAACTTTGATGCATTTCAGTTTCATTGATCAAGCAAAGGCAGAATGAGTGACCAAGGCTTCAGTCTACCCACGCCTTGCACATGTGATGGCATGGAGACTGTTTATTGTGGCCACATCTGTCCCCTCTTAGTGAATCCTCTAAAAAACAGAGCAAACAACTACAGCAAGAAGGAACAGAAGCAGCGCCTCAAAGTTGAGATACTTGGCCTTTCTCAATGGCAATCTTCTCTAAAGACTAACTGAAACTGTTACCTGTTTTTCTTTTTATTTTGTATATTAATATTTATTGTTATTGTGTTGTAGTTTTTATTTTGTTCTTTTTGTATTTATTTTTGTTTCACACTAAATAGTTAAAAGCTGATGAATAAATAAGTATACAATCAGAGATTGGACCTTTTGTCTAATTGAGAAGGGTGTTTGTTTTTGTACTTATTTAATCTGCTCCATGTTGAGTATAATAAGCTATATGAATAATGAACAATTGATATAATGTTTTGTATTTTGTTTTGTTTTTTACTTTTAGTAATTCGTTTTACATTATTATTAATTATTTATGATAGTAAATTAATTGAAGCATCAAAAAATCTGAGGAGCCACTTGACAGCCGAAAGGGTCAGCTCTTTTTAGCGAGCCGCGCCAAAGGAACCGGCTCTCTAAACGGTTTGGTCCTCCTTCGCGCTTCCGAGATGCTGCAATCAGATTGGAGCCGAGGCAACCAATCAGACTTCAACGCCCCCTGGGTGATCTCTGATTGGTTGGTTTTGTGGCACATTTGTAATGCTGGACACAACTTGAGAGAGAGAGACGGTTGGAACGCAGAGGACGAATCTGTGAACGAGCAGAGAAAGAAACTGAGCACAGAATACATTTTTGGTTGCTCAACCTTACGTTTTTCTTCATTTTGTTGCGCTCGTACAATTTATTTTCCTGCGCTCAATGTTTCCCATTACTCTCTCAGAATTAAGGAACAAATATAACTATACACAGACCGATACATATACACGCTCAAAAGAATGATTCGTGCCATAGTTTATTATTAAGTTTTTGCTTCTATTTAATTTTATTCGAATACTCCA